>NC_138240.1:38623383-38873383 GCF_964197995.2 Scardinius erythrophthalmus
CGTGAGGAAGGAGAGATGGAGTCACTGAAGTATCAGGAGAACCTGGGAGAGAACATCATGCTGTCAGTGAGGAAGATGAAGCTTGGACCTTCAACAGGACAATGATCCCAAGCATTCCTCAGAGTCCAGCAAGGCTTGGTTGCAGAAGAAGTCCTGGGAGATACAGTCACATCACAGTCACATGACTCGAACCCCAGAGAACATCTCTGCTGGGATTTGAAGGCGGTTGCAGAACGCAAACCCAGGAATATTCCTGAACTGGAATATAGTTGCTCAGATTCCTGAGAAACAGAATCTGCTGTTATACATCTCGTCTTCAGCTCATATCATCATATCAGCAAAAGGCTGTTCTACTGAGAGCTAAAGATGCTTACCATGAAGGGGCTGAATCTTTCTGAGACTGCAGAAGTCATTAGAAGTTGCGTTTTCAGTTGAATTTGGGGAAACCACTTGAAACATTTGTTTTGTTGAGCTATTTTAATTACTTTAGTTTGATTTGTTCATTGCAAACAGCCGACAGTCTTAAAATTTTGCCAATAAACCTGATTTGCAGTGGGTGTTGAATCATTTTGATTACAACTGTATTTCTCCATTTGATCACACTGTGAAACATCTTAGCCATTCAATATATATCAAATAAAAAAATGAAGAAAAAATATTTTCTTTACACCTCTCAACCCCCCATTAATAGTAAACTATAATAAAATGTGATGTGACTGATGTAGTTACCTTATAACACTGTGTTTTCCTGGGTAAGTACACTGTGTGGTGATCTTGATGATGTGTGTTTAGGAGGCAGAGTTTTATTCAGTGGATCTGGAGAGGGAGAGTAAAGGCTTCGGCTTCAGTCTGAGAGGAGGGAAGGAGTACAACATGGATCTGTACGTGCTGAGATTGGCTGAGGACGGAGCAGCCACCAGGAACGGCAAGATGAGGGTAGGAGACACACACGGGAGCGATGCTTTCACATCGAGACGAGTAACACAATCCTCCATCTTAAAGCCCAAGTTGCAGGTTATAGTACCCAGTAATGTAGGAACTAGATTTAAATATAAACATATACTTATAAAACGCTATTTAGGCTTCTGGAGTCTTTTTTGTGAGAAATTTTTACTTCCGCATTTGAAAACCGCCGAACCTGAAGTGACGTAACATGAGGGAGAGCGGTCAAAGTAAACAATAGGAAAGCAATGGATCGCAATGACAGCTCGGAAAGCTGGGGGAATTATAGCCTAAATGTTTACTCGTATGATATATATAATTCATATATAATTGATATATATAATGATATCATATAATTATGAGCCTGATATGAAGCCAAGTGAGCAGGACAGGCCAGGGTTAGACAGAACAACGGTGAGTTGTGGTGTGAGGAGAACAGGGCGAGAGAACAGTGTTAGCTTATAGATGTATTCACGTTAGCCGACGATATGTACAACACTATGCTCAGATCACAATACTGTACAGATTATTCATCATGTATCAGGCAGACGACGGGCCGTCACCGGGCGACCCGATGAAGGAGCCGGGACAGTGTGCACATATCGCCGGGATTATAATCATCCGGTCTATAGTGAATGCTACACACTACCGCGTTTTTCAAAGCAGAAGCAGAAGTGAAGTCCGGTCTCTTACCCTGCACAGAACGCACACAGGCACGGAAGATCGCACCGTCCTTTTTCTTATTCGGAAACCTGTGGACTCGGTGTCCTGACAGGCCATAATTCACAATCATTTACCACGACGATGATTAATTGAAATAAGCACCGAAAACACACTGAATCATGACCGCTCCAACTGAATACCAACCTACTCCGCACTGACTGAGCGAACTCCCTCTCGTGACGTCATATGACGCGATAGTGAAAAAAAAAAAGCGGTTTTTCAACACGGTCAAGGAAACTGTCACGTTTTCTATTAAATTTGTGCCCTTATGTCTTGCAAAACAATTTTTAATCCTGCATTTACTTTTCATATGGTATTTTCATACAAGGTTATATTAATTAAAAAAAAAAAAAAAAACCTGCAACATGGGCTTTAATCTTAGATAGGATGCGTGTCGCCATCATGTGTTCAAAATGTGTCTGCTCGTTCCTCTATCCTCCTCTTTCTACTCTCTAACTATTCCTCTCAGTCTGTCACTATTTGAGAAAAACTGTGACTAATTGAGAAAAACTGTAATGGAGGCAGTTCAACTTCTTCTATACAAGCTGATGATATGAAGAGTGCAAAATCATTAGTTCCCCAGTTAGTCCACTGTTACTCTGGAGATTTGTTTCTTCTCAGAGTGTTAATGCAATCCTCTAACTCCTCAGTGACCGACTGATCTTTATCATACCTAACTCTGAAAGATCCGCTCTATTGCTTTACGATCTCCTGACAAACTGCTCTACTAAGCATCATTGTTGGAAGTAACTCTGGTTGATGAATAAACATTACACATACCCCTTTTCCACCAAAAAAGAACTGGTTCGAAACTGATGCTGGTTCAAAGTTGGTTCAACTTGCTAACCTTCTCAGAACCTGTTTGTTTTTCCACGAACTAGAGAGCCCAGCGAACGACGTTGTTACGTCACTGTGTGTGTTGCCAATACGTCTTAGCTTTCCCAGAAACGCTTTCGCCAACTTCAAGCATAACAATTACAATGGCGGACTACATCGTCTTTCTGCAAATGTTTCTCCTGGCTTTGCGATCCTATATTGGGGTCAGAAGAAGACGTTTAGAACACATTTGTGCTGCTCGTCTGGATTACTATAGACCCGAGGTCTTCAGTCCTGCTCCTGGAGGGCCGCTGTCCTGCAGAGTTCAGTTCCTGCTTCAGCACTCCTGCCTTTGAATACTCAAGCGGTTCTGAAGAGCTTGATGAGCTGATTCAGGAGTGTTTGATTAGGGTTGGAACTAAACTTTGCAGGACAGTGGCCCTCCAGGAGCAGGATTGAAGACCTCTGCTATAGACGGAGGTTACGTTCGAGAAGAAGTTCGACAATACCCCCGCCCCCAGCCCCGTGGCATGACGTGGTAAAAGAATGGTTCTAGTCCAGCAAAGAGTTGGTGCCGCGTTGGAACCCATTTTCCTGGCCGAGAACCGGTTCTTTGGCTGTCGAAACACAAAGAACTGGTTCGCGAGTAGGCACCGGCTCCGAACCGGCACCAGCACCGCCTTGGTGGAAAAGGGGTATAAGAGACTGATCAACACACTGACAGTTTCCATTGGTTAATGCTGATCTAAAATCAGGGCTCCCAAAATACATGTTTCCATTTCCTCCTCTACACTGAGAACAGCAGCAAACCTTCAGTGCACCGTAAGGCGTTCAGTACAGGTCCAGACTCACTAACCAGTCTGTGTTCACCCAGTTGTTGATGTTCTTCTTGATCCTCCCATGAGCTCATTCTGGTGTCCGCCTGCTTTCAGGTTGGTGATGAAATTCTGGAGATCAACGGTGAAACTACAAAAAATATGAATCATTCCCGCGCCATCGAGCTGATCAAGACCGGAGGAAGACGAGCTCGCCTGGTGCTGAAGAGAGGAGATGGATCCGTCCCAGAGTACGGTGCGTAACAAACCATGCGGGAAATCTTCAGCATTCATGTCTTTATCTGTCCTGAGCGGCCTTCTCTTCTTGTTCTCCACTGTTAAATCGGTACTTCTTGGTGATCAGTAAGCCTCTATTGAGAAGTCTGAAGTTAAGACTTGAATATGAGACACATTCACATTCAGCTGTACAGCAGCTCTACAGAAGTCATTATTCAGATCAGTTCAGATTAGTGGTGATTCAGTTCAGTAACTGTAAAGGTCATTTAATTACCTTTATTTAACCAGGAGAGAAGACTCACTGAGATTAAAGTCTCTTTTACAGGAGCTCATTTTATTATGAAATGAGCTCAATTCAGCTCTACAGAAGACTATAGTGTCACTTTAAGTCAGTCGTATGTTGATTCATTTCAGTTCAATAATAGTGTTGATCTTGCAAAAGATTCAGCTGTAAAGTGCCATTAATCCGATGGATTGAGTTCTAGTTTTGTTCTCAGCCGGTAAAAGAGTCAGTTCAGATGGGTAATATCACTGAGCATCCAGTGATTGCTGCTCTTCTGAACTCTTCAGTCAGTGTTTTCTCCTGATTCACCCCTGTTTCTCTCTCTGTTCTCTGCTGGGCTCAGCTATGATGGGTCCGCATCTCACTGCCTGTCTGAGGAATGATAAGTTGGGCGAGCCCTGCTACTACCTTATGGGTCAAAACCAAGCCACGGTTTGTAAAGCACAGTGTGTGTCAACCCTTCCCATCACCCACAAGTGTGTGTTGTTCCCTCACCCGCCCTCATGCCACGCTTTCATCCCGCTGACCTATGACCCCATGCTCAATGGATTCATATTCCCGATGGATGATGCTCGGATGCATGCGTGATGCTGTCATGTTGTTGTTTCTGTTAATGGCTGATAACAGATGGGTGAATGTTACGAAAGTTGTCAAAAGCCTGTCTGTATCCCGTTTTTTTAAATCAGACAAAAAAAAAAAAAAATCTGATTTTGCATAAAGAAAACTAAGCCTATTTTGTGGACCAATAATGTTTTTTTTTTGCGTTGTAACATCTATTATGTTTCCATCACCCTATTATTATGTGAATTATGGAACATTGGTGGAGGGAAACACCAAGACAAATTCTAAAAATGTCCATAAAAACGTTCTTTCCAAAACTTCTCAACTATGACCAAAACCTCCCGATGACCCTTGCGTTCAGGAAGAGTTACCGAGGGAGCAGGTGCTCCTGTTGCAACGCAGGGATTGAGAGTTTTTGACATCTTGTTTTCCAGGGGTGTCCTAAAACCCTTCTTCCACCTAATTGTATTAAAGTGCCCCTATTATGCTGTTTTAAAGGCTGCTAATGTTGTTTTGGCGTCTCCTACAATAGATCCACATTCATCCATGATCAAAAACACTGTAATGTCCTCATAATCTGCACTGCAGCGTCAGCTCTTTCCTCTCAGTGTCTGAAACGCTTCCATCAAAGATTCAGTCTCTCTAAGCCCCGCCTCTCTGAGAGCTGCTCTGCTGTGATTGGTCAGAGGGCCCAGTCTGCTGTGATTGGTCAGAAAACAAACGCTCATTATCATATCTGAATTTCAGCTCTTGATCACAGTGATACGAACAGTAACGATGGCATGGCTTTTACCGTATCAATCTCATTAAAGTGGATTTGCTTTGGCAGCAGAAAACAGCGTCTTTGATTTGTTTCCCTTTCTTTTTTTTTTATTATCTGTATGTGAATAAGTGAATGTTTATGTCAAAGTTTGTGTTGTTATAACATGTCGTCTTTGTTATGTAATCTAAAAAGCAATAAAAAAAAGAAAACAGCGTCTTCTCGACATGAACAACATGAACCAAACTCTTCCAGTCTCAGATACACTACAGTGTTTGAGGGCGGAGCTAAGAGACGCTGCTCAGCCAATCAACACCAGAGGAGGGTATTATGCTAATTAGTTACAACCCTACACAGGTTCAGCAGGAAGAGAGACTGAATTACTGACGACTCGTTTCAGTTCAGAATCGATTCTTTCTTTTAGGAGACAAAAACTCCTTTTATCTACACTTTGATCTCTAAAACTTTGCACTTTTTACATTCATAAACAGTTTTATTACACACTGCATGAAAGATAATATTTGAAAAAAACATATTAGGGGTACTTTAAAAAACGCCTGAAAGTGTCCGACACTGTATATCTGTGTGACAATAATAAGGACGCAAGGCTTTTGGAGCAAATATCCGTTGGTGATGCCTCCAAATTGTATCATTTGATGATTTGAGTCACTTAAATTACTCCTCAATGATTGTGCCTCTCACGTGTCTGAAAGTGCTATGCTTGAGCAGGAGAGATTTCTGCCGTTTGTGTGTCGGCAAGTGCAGCTGATCATTCCGATGAACCCAAACATAGTTTTCAAAGCTATAAACTAGGCCAGTTCAGCTCTAACCTCGATCAAACTCGCCTGTCTGCAGCTGTAGTGATCCTGAGGAGCTTGATCAGGCGAGTTTGATCCGGGTTGGACCTGAACTTTGCAGGAGCGCAGCCTTCGAGGGCAAAGCGGTACTTTACAGAAACTAAGACATTACTTCCGTTCTTCGATTTGTGTCATTGTTTAGATGACTTGACATATTAAAGAATGAGTAGGGCTGTGTCCAAAGCTTTGACTGGTTGTTGTGTGAGCATTTTGCTTTCATGATTGATTGCATGAAGTGCTGCCTGTTTGTTAAAGGGTCGTGTGACGTCTTTACTGTTAAGGTCCTTGCACACTAAGTCCGAAATTCTCGCACGTTAAAAAATAAATACAACCTCACGTTGTGTCAATCACGTTTACACACTGCCTCCGAAACTTTCTTCCATCATAAAGAAATTCGGATCAGATTTGCGTCCGTAGCAAGTATTTTGAGAGGTGTTTGACAGTTCAGAGCCACCGGATGGCGAATACGAAAAAATGCATACGAAAATTTCAGACTCAGTGTGCAAGGACCTATACAAGCTGAGTGCTGTTAGTGTTCCTAACTGAAAGCCTTTCTTCATTCATTTCCAGACGGCCCAAATGACAGCTACCCTCCCTCGCCCGGGCCACAAAATAATTCGGAAGTGAGGACTTTGCTGGTCAGCGGCCCATTTCATCCTCCGTCAGAGTCCAGCTATACATCCGAATATCCCACCCCATCCCAGCCCAAGCAGCAGCACCTGAAGGCCAGACAGCCGGACCGAGAGAAGGACACCGGCCCGGATCCGCACCACCTGTCCTGGAACAACCAGCCCAGCCCCAAAAACAACTCCCACCGCAGGGTCAAGAAGTCAGACTCCGAGAGTGGCATTGCCAAGCTCTTCAAAACATTAAGGAAAGAGGGCGGATTCGGGAGGAAATCTTCCAATCAGGATCTACAGCGACAAGGCCGCAAACCATCCATAGACAGGGAAAGTATCACCGGATCTCAGATGCGTAGTGGATCCTTGGATCGCTCCTCTGGCCGGAAGCGCAACAGCTCTCCGGACCGCCGTCGGGCCAAGTCTGTGGACCGTCGCATCACTCGATCTTATAAAGATCAGTCCCCTGAACGCAGCTATCAGGCCTCTTCCCAGGACCTGCTGAGCCAGATCTCCACTCCTGAGAGGCATTCCCGTTCCCAACGAGACCCGCAGACTCCCCGCCGAAACCCCAGCAGCGAGGGCTACTTCACCTGCACCCCGGAGAGACCCAACAGAGCCGTGGCCCAAACGCTGGGACGCACCCCGGAGCGACCCGACAGAGCCGTGGCCCAAACGCTGGGACGCACCCCGGAGCGACCCGACAGAGCCGTGGCCCAAACGCTGGGACGCACCCCGGAGCGACCCGACAGAGCCCTGGCCCAAACGCTGGGACGCACCCCGGAGCGACCCGACAGAGCCCTGGCCCAAACGCTGGGACGCACCCCGGAGCGACCCGACAGAGCCGTGGCCCAAACGCTCGGACGCACCCCGGAGCGACCCGACAGAGCCGTGGCCCAAACGCTCGGACGCACCCCGGAGCGACCCGACAGAGCCGTGGTCCAAACGCTCGGACGCACCCCGGAGCGCGGGCTAAAGAACAGGAACCTTCTGCACAACGGCTCTCCATCCAATCAAGCTGAAAGACAGGGATATTTCCTGAATGGAGCCGGTGAAAGAGCCTCCCGCGGGAGATCGGACAGCAGCAGCGACGGGAGTCTCCTGGAGGAGGGCGTCACTCCGCAGCTGAGGGAGTATTACAACGCTCTGAGAGCCGGGAGCGGGAGCGGGATCGGCATCGGCCAGAACTCTCCCAGCAGGAGACGGCTTTACAAGGAGAACCACGCCGACCTCAGTATCTGACCGCTTCAGCACTCGTTCAGCAGTGGGGTTCTAGTTTCATCTGTCCATTTGTTTTTATATGTTGTTGCGAGTGAGATCCATGTTTTGTCAAGAAGGTACGGACTAAAACTGTTTGTTCTCTACAAATGCATCTACTTTGTGTCCTCTTTTCTCCAGATTCAGATTTATTGAACTAGAGCACAAGCATTCAACGTTTGTTTCTTTGATTGTACATTTGAGTAGATGTGGCAAAACTGGCAAAACTCCAACTATGATGCTACTGTTTAAGGAAGTAATATATTGAAGCTGTATATTTATTTTTTGAAAAATTGAAGTGTAACTTGATGGGCTGAAAAGCATCATTCGGACACTATCTGACCTTGTCTTAACACTGCACTGGACTGAGGCACGAGCCGCCCATTAGCAAAAAAAGCGCGGAAGAACTGAGAGCAGAAAGGCATTATCTTGTGGCACAAAGTTTTGTTGTTGCTGTTGTTGTTTTGTTTTTTCGCCATAATCCCCAGAAATTAGACTAAAGGCACATGTGTACAGAAAACTTGACCCGACATTAGCTTAAAGCAAGTTATTGCAAAATGTATATTTTATGAACTAATCAGGTGCTTTTAAAAAGTGCTTTGGAGCTGTATGTTTTATCAGCAGGTGTTCCTCTGGAAGATGAAGCACTGAGAGCAGCTGAGCTACAGGAACTGAGCCAATACATGCAAACACTGGAGGAATGAAGTATGAGTTCAGCTGTCTGATTTTAGTCCCTGCATACTTATTAGTGGCAGTTCACAATCATCTCAGTCAGAGGTCTGAAATACTTTGGAGCGTCCCTTACACAGCTACATTTACCTCCACACAGTCCAGTACCAAAGGCCATTGACAGGCTCTGAATCTCTGAACGGTGTTGGGAAATGTGTGGCCTGAACGTCCAGTTGCAGGAGACTCCATGAAGACGGCACCTGGCACAATCTGACGAACTGAGCCACGCGTGTTTCCGACACGCAATACCTGTCCATTTGGGAACACGTTTCGACAGGACCGTAATCTCTCAACCAGGAACAAGAACAGGGATTTCCTTCAGTGTCATCTGAATAGTACTGTATGGAAATGGATGAATCCGCCGCTGTCTTTTGTACAGACTTTTATTACTGTATGTACTTTAAACCCGTGTGGGAAAGGATACTGTTGCCTTTTCTCTGTACAAAAAAGAATTTATGAAAGATGTCCACCTAGAAGAAGATACTAACATGTTTATACTCGGCTCGCTGGGACTACGATCGTGTGTACTCAGAATCAGGCGTGTGTGAAGTTAGTTTTTGTTTTCCTCCCTCCAGGAAAAGTGGGAGACTGATGTTTTTTCACGGAAGACGGTTGAATATCTGTTGTGATGGATAGCCTGCTTCGTTTCTACAGATCTTGTGTACTGTCTGTGGTCTCTGCAAAGTTCTATGGATTTTAAATGCTTTTTTCTGTCGATAAAATGGTGTTTTTTTTTTTGTTTTTTGTTTTTTACACAAAACAATGCACATATAAAAATTCTGCATTGTCCATAGCTTTATTTGACTCATGAAGTTATACATAACATTAGTCTAAGTTCAAGTAGACGTGGACTTACACGGTAAAGGTTTTTTTTCTTCTTGTTTGAATGAATCACAATGTATATGTAGCTATCAAAAAGAAGTCTGTGAATGCTATTTTTATTATCAAATAAAGTTTTCCATACAAATTCACAATCTTGTTCATTGTGGTGGTGTGAAATTACACTACGTTTAAGAAACATTATAACCAAGCTGACTTGCAGACCCAGTGCCCTTTCTGAAGGTACTAATGTTTCTTTCAGGTATTAATATTAAGCTCTAAATAACTGGGAACTTTTGTGTTGTTTGGTCAGATTATTCTTTCAGTGCTGAGCTAAGAGCCTAGTATTCTTATGTCCCTGTATCATGTCTACATGTGGCCTTGGCTCGCTTGTGCTGTGTTCTCAAATTGCTACAGGAAGGGGAAAGTACAATCAACAACTGAGGAATGTTTCAAAAAAATATTCAGGTAAGAATGTCATGATAGCCCTGCATCCGCGCATCTATATAGCATATACTTCACTGAGTGTATGGTTATTTGAATTGTACTTCACTGGGAAGTTGCTTAGGAAATTATCTACCTAATGGATAAATGCACAAAGATTTTAAGGGATTATTAATCTATTTCCCCGCCATTGCTGTAGTTTTCAGGCTTTCTGTGTTTTTACTGTTATACTGTAGGGGGCGCTATTACACATCTTCTGAAAGAGTACTGAATCTGTTTTAATCCGAGGACTTCTATTTTGAATATTTTCATCAGGTTAGAAACTGATTATTAATCACTTAATGATGTTTTATTAGCAAAGTTCGTGAGGAGCACGTTCAGATAATTAACACGAGTGGAGAGCACTCAGCAATCAACGATAAGACGTGTATATATATATATATATATATTTTCAGCAGTCTCACCTCAATTCGTTGACAGTTTAGCAGCATCCCTCCACCACTCCTTCTCCACACTTCTTGTCCTAACCACTTACATACGGGGGGGGGGGGGTACTCTGGGTTCGGGCTGAACTCCCCCCGGACAGCACGCCGAATACGCATTAAACTTTACCCCCTCTAATTGTATGTAAGTGTGAACTCGTGAAAACCCCTTTATCTAAACCTCTACTTAACCGTCTGACTCGCACATCCGCCATGTTTTTAGTTTTTTTAACACTTTTGTAACACTTTAACTCACGTTTCTGGTTCTAATCGAATCCTTGTCCCACATGTCCCACGGATCTGCACTTCAAATTCCAACCGGGAAAAGTAGATTGTCTGGGTATCTTTGAAATGCTAATTTTCAACATACTACGATTTGGGACGCACTAATTCTAATTTGGAATACTGTATCGGACAGATAGTATGCGTTTTCATTTTCTCTTTTCAAACTTGCTGAATACATGATTTATATACTTTCGACTACAGAAGAGTTCAGTTCAAAGTTGTGGTGCGAGGCTGTGCATCTGTGTTCCTATTTAAACAGATGCCAGTGAAAGGCCAACTATACATAATCGTTATCTATTTTCACCACTCGACCTAGAGCTGGATTAACACGTCAGTTCTGATCCTACGTAATTCATCCATACATATCTGTCAAATCATCCTTCATAAAGCCTTTAATCCAAGGTGACAGCGAGGCTCGCCTCTGTCTTAAACTTGCATTGAGTAACACATTGAGCCTGCTATAATATCCATAATTATGGTGCTCTAAATTGTATGTATAGGAATGTGTGTACAATTCTAACTCTTGTAGTATGTACAGCGTATTGATTCTGAAACTTTGCAGTATTGTACTGATCTCGATTCAAAATGTTCTCACAGCCTTCCTTTACAGCAGTAGGAATATATACATCACATTAAAGCTCTCATCAGAAATCTTGTTTATTCAGTTTAAAATACTATTTTGACATTTCATTACCATCACAGCTCAATCAACACATAAACAGAGCGATTTCATTTGCAAAGTGCTTTTTATTGTTACGTTGCCTTGAATACATGCCTCTACAATCACAACAAAGCCAGTATAAGGAGTCCAGCAATAAGAGAGTTAAGATATTTTTTCCTTTTGCTGCATTTTAGGAAGAAAAACAAAAAGAATCTTATGCACCATTACGCTGGACTCGCTGGATGTACTGAAACTGGGACATGGTCTGTCCTCTCTCAGAACTGTCTTTTGGTTGAACCAATTGGGTTTTGTAAAAATACAAAAAGGAAAACTGACAGACGATTTTTTTCTGCAAGTGGTAGCGGTCGCTCGTTTCCCTGGGCTGAGCGCTCCGTGGTCTCTGAGTGGGTTGCCGTCGAAGCCCAGTGCATGTCGTTGCTTGTCGTGTGTCACATCCGTGTGTTTATGCTGGGGACACGGAGCTGGACGACACGGAGGAAGCCTCGGTCTTGGATGCAGTGGTGGAGGCGCCCTCTTCCTCCTCGAAGGGGTTCTTGCCGCAGCACAGGGTGGTGATCATGCAGTGGCGGAACTGCTTGTTCATGAGGATGTAGATGAGCGGGTTGTAGACAGCAGAGGTCTTGGCAAAGAAGGCTGGTATTGTCATGAAGACTGGCCCGAATTCGCTTCCCTGGTGGGTGAAGATGTACCAGGCCACGCTGGCATAGGGGAGCCAACAAACCAGGTAGGCGAAGCCCATGAGGACGACCATGCGGGTGACCTCGCGCTCGGCCCTCTGCGTGGTCTCGGACTCCTGCTGCTGGGCAGCGGCTTCTTTCACAGTGCAGACCAGACGCCCGTAGCAGAAGAAGATAATGATGAACGGGATGAGGGCGTGGACAAGGAACATGTAGATGACGAAGGACTCGTTGTTGTAGCCCTCGGCACGAGTGTAGTAGTCGACTCCGCATGAGCACTGCATGCCCTCGGGGATGTAGCGGGACCAGCCGACCAGGGGAGGCACAGCGCAGGAGCTGGCCATGACCCACGTGAAGACCACACCCATGATGGCGTGGTTCTCTCCGAAGCGGAAGTTGCTGATGGGTTTGCAGACGACGATCCACCTCTCGATGGCCAGCACAACAATGCACCACAGCGCTATTTCACCACCCAGGGTTGCGAAGAAGCCTTCCAAGTTGCAGCCGAGGCGTCCCAACACGAAGTAGCCATGCATCGAGGTGTAAATCGTTGTGGTGAAGCCGCCGAACACCATGAAGAGATCGCCGACGGCGAGGTTCAGCAGAATGTAGTTGAGGGGTGTACGCAGCTTCTTGTGCTCGATGGTGACATACAGAGTGAGGAAATTGATGGGGAAGCCGGTGAGAATGAGGAAGAACATGTAAGCGCCCAGGCAGGCATATGCCCATGGTGCCACCAGGTAGTACTGGGGATAATCGTACGGGCTCCTAACAACGCCGGTGGCATTGGACATAGGCACGTAGAATGCCGGTCCCTCTGTACCGTTCATGGCTGCGGTTGGATGTTGTGCTCAGCCCCTTCTGCGGTAGTCTTTGGATGACTTGGCAGGAATGTAGAGAAACGAGGCAGGACCGTGCTACGACTGGTTGGGGCGTTCATGCCCCCCGCTTTATAGAGACTCGCTCGGGATTAGCTGATGTTTCCAGGCTGTCAGCACCAGTCTATTTAGGCCAGGGCTAATAAAATAATCCCTGCCATCATTGCACTGCATATCTGGCAACTTATCAAGTTATTAAGATTGTACCTGACCAGCAGGTAAGCAGTGATAAAAGTAATAAAAAAGGTAACAGTGTAGTTCAAGGTCCAATTCTCACTATGGCCTAGTTGCTTCTTATCATGCATATTACTAGGATATTGGCTGTTTATTAGTACTTATAAATCCCACATTAATGCTTTATTCTGCACGACCATATTCTACATCCCTTAATCCTTTAACCAATACCTAAACTTGACAAATACCTTACTAACTATTGATAAGCAGTAATTCGAAGTTTATTGAGGCAAATGTCGTAGTTAGTGGTTAGTTAATAATGGGAATTGGACCATAATCTAAAGTGACCAAAAAAGCTGGCCCTGTTGGGTTGCACCATGTAAGCAATGCAGAGGCCCGAATAGTATTTGGACACTTAAAAATACATGAATAATTCCAACAAACAAAATAGTTTGACAACAAAATATCAAACCAAGGGGTATTTTTGAAGATAGCACAAGCACATTTTAATCAAAACATTTGACAAAAGGAAGTGTGTTTGGTTTGAAATGATACAATATGCAAGTTATTCAAAATTAAGACACTTTCTTGTTGTCAGACCACAAAGCGTTCAATGCTACTGTGATTACCTGTGGTGCATTAGTACTAACAAGGTATGCAGGGTTAATGTGAGGTAAATAGCTGAACCAAGGAGAACCAAAGAAAAGTAAACTGCCGAGGTCGAGATCCTTAACAATACTATTGCAGAATATATAGGTCTTGATCAGTTGTTTTTGTTTTTGTTTTCGCTAGTTTGTGTTTCCTGGGAAGTGAACTCATGACCTTGGAGATGTTAGTGCCATTCATGACCACTTGAGCTAAAGGAACCAGAATGATGAAAGTCTCTTGGCAACACTTTATTTCGATAGTCCACTTTTGACATTCTAATAGCTATAAGGAACTTTGCATAACTACATGTCAACTAACTCTCAGAGTATTAGTCGATTATCTGCTTAATATCTGCCAACACTTTATTGTGATGCTCCTCCAACAGACATTCTACTGACTACAAGTAACTTTGCAAGTACAGGTCAACTTATTTTACTAACCTAACAGAGTCTACTGATACTCTAAGGCGAGTTATTGACATGCAGTAGAAAATTAATGAGAGTTATTGACATGTAGTTGTAAAATCACTTATAGTAGTAAAATGTCTAAATTGGAGTATCGAAATAAAGTGTAACCCTACTCTTATTAACTGGCCAAATATAACACATCAAATTTAAATAAGTATATTAATTCAAGAGTAAGAACTTCTCCTTAAAGACGAGAATACTTGCTGTAAAGCGAATTTGTGTTTTGTGTGTTGTCAGGTGGACTACGGTTACCCTTGGCACATTGAAATGCCTGTGTAGACATGCTCAAGGCTCAGCATATTTCACACAGGTGGGTTTTATGAAGAGGATTTATGGATTACAGGAGAGTTACTCTACAATGAGAAGCCTTAAGCACATTAGCTGTTCACTAGTCTGTCTGCAATCCACACTGCATTGGCTACAGGGCAAAGAGGGAAAGGGGAATTGTTCCTAATTGGTCAGTATAGTCTCTCTCAGCATTCTGTGCAATCATTTACAAATATTTCAACATAAAACATTCACACAATTTGAAGTACAATATATGAACAGAAACAATTTGTCAGTAATTTTAGTGTCTGCATTTTGCGAGTTCAGTTTAGATTTTACACCCTTTGCAAGTTTGAAATTTCTCAGTAAAAATTACTCTATTTAAAATTAAATCATTCATTTTCAGGCCATCATCTATCAGAGCAGTAACTGTATGTCGGAAAGCAGTTTACAAAAGCACATCTAACTTTTTGTAGCTCGTTTTTAAATTGAATTGAACCTATCTATTTAATACTATGTGAAACTGTCACATATGACACGGTTTTCCCTACTCAATATATTATAGTAGTTTTATAGAGGTTTCATGGGTGTACATGTTGTCTTGGCCATTTTATTCCTCTGATTTGTTTTAATATGTGTATGTCTTTAAGTGATACTGGCTCTGCCTGTCATGTGATGTGGCTGTCCTGTCCAGAGCCATCTTTGGTCCATCACTTCTGTGGATCATACACCGGTGGACAGGGTCGGCGCCAGGGCACACGGGCCCACCTCATTAAAATAACAATGACACTTCAGTAAACCTATTTTTAGGCAAAGATTAAGCATTGCACTCTATAAAAACCATCACGCCATCTTACTACCCGGAACTGAAGAGCAAAGCTACACATAAAGCTCTCTCGTAGATAATAATGACCAGCACTGGCATGTGGCAAAGACAAAAAAGCAAAAAGACATCTTACCTTTAGAAAAGCTCCTGGCGACGAGTAGTCGTGTATATTTCTTTACATCCGTTACGTTATTTCTCTGTAAGGTCCCACTTCAAATGCAAGATACACGAGCTGAGCCTAACGAGTGTGGTCCAGTGCTCTTCTGTTGACCGTAAACACCTTCGTGAGCACAGAAGAGGAGTTCTCACACACAACCACTGTGACTGTGACAGCGAGTTTAAGTGCAGACCAAACACTGGCCATAGCTTCAGTTTGTGTTGTTGAGACAGAAGTCATCATCTGCTGGCTTTCTGTTTTGATTCTGGAGATATATTGCTGTGCAACGATGCACTCCGGTCCACAATGCTAGAATTTGTTAAATCCATGATGGGCTTTATGGACTTTACATCTTAAAGGTCTTATTATCTGGGTCAAGAGCTGCAACGCTGTGACCAACTTTGAATTATGTTCACTGAAGCACACTTACATTTCACCAAGAATATGATCCAAAGCACCGAAGTACAGTCTGCGCAGCTCCAACTTATCATTGATGTTGGCTGTTGTTTCTTCAACTACATACTCACTCAGGGTCTTATTTACCTGTCAACTCCGTTTTGCTGGAACAGTGTATCTGCCGTGTCCCAAAGAATGCAGAATTCATCTTCACTGCGGAGATGAACACATTGCGCACATATTCGGCAGCTGAAGGTTCATGCCTGGTCTTCATTAAAGGTCTGTATCCTCTCCTTGTTTTGAGCAGGATTGAGCAACAAAAGAACCAAGCGTTTTAATTAGAGGTTGTGTTAACTGAAAGGTCCGAATAGCAAAACATTGAAGAATAATTAAAAATGCTGTTAGTTATTTTGACAGAAATAACTCAAAATACAAAACAAACAAACAAAAAACAGGCTATGCAAACCCACGTCAAAGTTAATTTTACATGGCTTCTGTGTTTAGTCTTGTGCCTGGTTTCACAGATCACTTACACATCTTGAAAAAAAATGTGTCTTTTTCCACAAATTTTGTATGCATGCAAATTGTATAATATCCAAGGTAAACATTTCTAGTAATTGTGCAGTTAATTCTCATACTGTATTTTCAGAAAGCTTTGGAATATATATCAAATTTGTCACTAATAAAACACAATAATACATAATTTAATGAGAAGGGCTTATATTGACCTATTAAGATTTTTTTTACATCTACCTTGTAAATATATTTTTTGTAAATAAATATACATTTTGTAAATAAATAGTTTTCACATGTAAATCAACAACAATTACAATTTTAACAATATTTCAAGTGTAAAGTTTCTTTCTAAAAAGCATACATTTTATCAAACGTATTTCAAAGTTAAGGATTCATTAGTTTGAATTGGAACAAACTCTATAATAACATCTTAGTTGATAATTCAATATACCTACTTTATTTTTGACAAAATATCCCATACTATATATTTAACACATGAGCAGAAATTGGCGAACAAAAGCTTATTTGATGTGGCAGTAGTCTATTTTACAGTATAAACTTTATAATTTATCCCAAACTAATCAACGAAATCTTGTCTAAACAATCATATTTCATCTGTAACATATCGTTTTTATGATATATTAATATAGGGCATATAAATGTTAATTTTCAGTTTAATACGTTTCTTATACAAAGACATTTTATTTCAACATATTTCAGTCGATTTTTACTCATCTCAGTATAGCAATATAGTTTGGGAAAAGCTAAACTAGTAGATGTGTTCATGTAAAAATAGCATGTTGTAAGTGCCTGTAGTGAACAACAGCGCGCATCTCTGCCGTTCATTCACACATAGACACGATTCATTTAAACAGTCTTTTTGCAGTTTACATACACTATATTGCGATTAGAACAAAGCACTTAAGCAGAGGTGTCAAAAGTATTCACATTCATTACTCAAGTAGAAGTATAGATACTAGGGTTTAAAAAGACTTCTGTAGAAGTTGAAGTATCAACTCAAGCTTTTTACTCAAGTAAAAGTATAAAAGTGCTGGTTTTTAAAACTACTTAAAGTATAAAAGTAAAAGTAATGTAAGGAAAAAAATGCCATTAAGGACAAAAGCTTAGGCCGCGCCACAGGGCCCTATATAGTGCACTACCCCAGCTCCTAAAAAAAACACATTTTTCTAAAGGCCATATTTGTGTAATGGTCTTGTCTCCAGAGCGCATTTTCATCCTGGCCAGTAGGGGTCGCTCTTCTTGAGCTCTCCATATCATGCTCCCTCCAGAACTGGGGATGGCGCTTGACTATAATTGACACTAGACTCTCCGCTCCTGAAGGAGGCGCCATTACCCCTAACCATGTATTAAATCCTTCTCATCAATCCTGATTTCCCACACCTGTGTTTGACCCTTTATAAGTCTGTCTGTTCCCTGTCACTAGCCGTTTCTCAATATGCGTTCTTGTCTGTACTTGTGTTCTTGTGGACTTGTGAAACGTCATCAGTCGCTGCCCTAGTACTGTGCCAATTCAAAGTTCACATCTAGCCAAGTCCAGTTCGAATCCCCGGATGTGTTCTTGATCCGCCCCTTTTACCGAGGATGCATCAAGAGGTGACTTCTGCGGACTTGACAAGCCAGGTATCCCAGAATGCATCTCACACCACCAACCAGCAAGCGTCAATAGCAGAGGAGAAACTCCGCGTAATTTAAAAATACTGCTATAAATGTGTCACGAAATGTAGTTTTAAGAGTATTTCAGGCGAGAATGTAGTTGTTTAAAGCTCAAATCTTTGGTTTATTTATAAAGATAGCACCTATTTGAAAATTTGATCTGACGTTTTCGTTGTGAGAACCAGGAAATCGGACGCTCGGCGCTCGTACCCCGCCGAGAACAGCCTTTCCTCGGCTTCTGCTGCTGACTTGCCGTTGGCTCGGATGTCTCTAGTCTAGTGGTATAACCTTTTACAGTCTGGGTATAACATGAGATTTAAATCGTCTTGTGTATATCCAACAGACGATTTATTTATTTTATTTGTCTCATTAATGTATTATTTGTTCCCTGGCAAAACGTTTTAGCTGAGGGCAAAGTGAAGTTATAGCTTTATTTAACGTTAGTCTATTTAACTATGTAGCCTAGAGAGCTGACTTATGTTTGACTGAATCGTTGGCTTTATTATTGTATAGCTTCTTATACCTTTTAGGCTACTTATACTTTTAGAATGGCTATTATTGATGATCATTAAAACTGACATTTAGCAAAAAAGGTTATGTCATTTTATTTTATATATTTAAAACATATAAAATATTTTATTATAATAGCCTACATGTTGCCTACATTATCTTCACTGTATATACATATATGACACAACCCTGTCTCTTTTTGCTAAATGTTCGTTTTAATGATCAATATTATGTTTTTTATTCATCATATTTTTAAAATGAAAACAAAAAGAGTCAGGGTTGTGCTTTATATTTCGTGTTGTTGTAAATATGCAGTGAAGATAATCAATTGCATTGCCTGAACCTCATTTGTGTGGCCATTATGTTAAAGATCTTTTTTAAATGAAAATGAAAAGAGGCAAAATGGTGGTTTATAACATATTTTGTTTTATTTGTAGCCTATAAAGAGATAACCGGAGTAGCCAGAGCAAGCTGAGTGACGCTATCAAGTACGCCGCTGTTCCATTTGCAGAATTATCGGACTCGCGTCCTCCCATCCTCGGGAGTTCGTTCTCCTGAGTCGAACTTGTCAGTCCGAACTACCAAGGACTCAAGTCCGAACTTTGCGTACTTGGTATTGAGAAACGGCTACTGTGTTCAGTCTTGAGCCATTCATCCAGTGTATCCTGCTGCCTGTCTTCGAGTTAAGTGTATCTCTTGTTGTATATTTTGGACCCTCGTGTCTGTTTTTTGTTTTCTCTGTTTAATGGAAGCTCGGCTCTCCTAGTTTATTTGTATTTTGTATCTTTTGTTTCTCAAGTAAAGTTTACTTTTATTTTTGAAGACTCAAGTCTCCTGGCTCTTTTGATATTCTGCAATTGGGTTTAACTAATGGGGATTTAGCTCAGTGAGTAACCACTCACACTTAGAGCACCAGAGACCCCGGTTCTATCCCCACCAAGGGCAACTTCTTACAGCAAGACTGAACCATGGAAACAAGCCCAGCAGAAGAGTCTTCACCAACCACTAATGTTGAGCACATCCTGACTGCACTCTCCGAGCAAGCTACAACTATTCAGCGACATGATCAGGCTCTGTCTGAGATTCTCCATCTTCTGAACCGCCAGTCACAAACTTCTTCACCCCAGGAACCCCAACTTTCTCCTGGCCCTCCATCCACACTGACTTTTTCTACTGAGCACAGATTACCAGCCCCAGAGCGGTTCGACGGCACCCCTGAGAGATGCAGAGGATTTATAACCCAGTGTACTCTGGCCTTTCAACTTCAACCCAGCAGTTTTCCCACTGAGAACAGTAAGGTGGCCTACATTATCACCCTCCTCACGGGCAAGGCGCTCGACTGGGCCTCAGCTTTGTGGGACCAGATGTCTCCTCTTACCATAAACAGTCAACACTTCATTGAGGAGATGAAAAGAGTGTTTCAACATCCAGGCAGTAGGGGAGACGTGGATCAACGCCTGTTGAATCTCTCTCAAGGAACCCGGAGTGCGGCTGAGTTCGCCATAGAGTTTCGTACTCTCGCAACAGAGAGTGGCTGGGATCAACGAGCCCTAAGAGCGACCTTTCACCATGCTCTGTCCCCCAAACTTAAGGATGAGTTAGCATTCCGAGACCCCGCTCCTGATCTGGAGTCCCTCATTGATGTGGCCATCCGGGTCGACCATCGCCTCAGAGAACGCCAGCAGGAGCGACAGCGGGAGACCAGCTTACTTGAACCTGTTCAATTGTCTCTTCCCCCAAGTGACCTAGAGGAGCCTATGCAGCTGGGGGGAACCCGGATATCCCAAGCCGAACGCAATCGAAGGATTAAAGAGAGATGCTGCCTCTACTGTGGTAAGCCAGGCCATTTTCGCATGGACTGTCCTGAGCTGTCGGGAAAAGCCAAGTCTCGTCCTGGAGTAGGGAGGCCGGGACGAGAATAGGAATCATCCCCTGCTCTGCGACCTCGGGCTTAATGATCCAGGCCACTATCACTCAGGGCCAGCAACACCATCAAATATGTGCCTTTGTTGACTCGGGGGCCTCCGGGAGTTTTATGGACATTGAGATGGCCCAGAGTCTTGATATTTACCCTATGACTCTCCTAGACCCCCTGAACATTACAGCAGTTGACGGCAGTCCGTTGGGGTCAGGTCGGGTCACTCAGTGCACTCCGCCTCTTCAGCTACAGGTGGGGGACCACCAGGAATGGGTACAGTTTTTCTTAATTCATACCCCTAAACTCCCTGTAATCCTCGGTTTCCCTTGGTTGACTGCTCACAACCCACATATTGACTGGTCCCGAGGAGTCGTCAAAGAGTGGGGAACCAACTGCCAGGTCTCGAGTACTGCTTTCTGCTGTTCCTCTGAGCTACTTAAGACTTTCCAAGAACCCTTGCCAGCCAACCCCAAGAACAACTCCCTCTTTACAGTTAAAGCTCCGTCCACTGAGATCATGGCCGTTCCCAGGATGGAACCTGTCACAACCAAGTTCCCACTTCATCCTCCCAATCCACCCCAAGTTCCCCCAGAGTATACAGACCTCCTTGAAGTTTTTAGTAAAGTCCAAGCTGCCACATCACCTTCCCACAAATCTTATGACTGCGCTATTGAACTTATGCCAGGAACTTGCCCACCCCGTGGAAGACTCTACTCCCTGTCGGGCCCAGAGAGATTAGCTATGGACAAGTACCTTAAGGAAGCCCTGGATAGTGGGTTCATTCGTCCCTCCACATCACCGGCAGGAGCCGGTTTCTTCTTTGTTGAAAAGAAGGATGGTAGTCTCCGACCCTGTATCGATTATCGGGGCTTAAATAACATCACCATCAAGAATCGTTACCCCCTCCCACTTATGACCACAGCTTTTGATATGCGGCAGGGGGCCACCATCTTTACCAAACTGGACCTTCGAAATGCATACCATCTGGTCAGGATCTGGGAGGGGGATGAATGGAAGACGGCGTTTAATACCCCAACAGGCCACTATGAATACCAGGTAATGCCATTCGGCCTAGTTAACGCTCCAGCTGTCTTCCAGGCTTTTATTAATGATGTGCTCAGAGAGATGCTTAATACTTTTGTGTTTGTTTATTTGGATGATATTCTGATATTCTCCTGCAACCTCGAAGATCATGTTCAGCATGTCAGACAGGTCCTTGCCCAGCTGTTGAAGCACAAGCTCTTCGTTAAGCTGGAGAAGAGCGAGTTTCATGTCCCAGCTGTCTCATTTCTTGGCTTCTGTGTGTCAAATGGTAGCCTCCAGATGGATCCTGGCAAGGTCCGGGCAGTCTTGGACTGGCCCCAACCTACTTC
The DNA here is from genome assembly GCF_964197995.2 of Scardinius erythrophthalmus. Taxonomy (NCBI): domain Eukaryota; kingdom Metazoa; phylum Chordata; class Actinopteri; order Cypriniformes; family Leuciscidae; genus Scardinius; species Scardinius erythrophthalmus. Next base: position 38,645,177 of record NC_138240.1, read on the forward strand.
AGTCAAACAGGTACAGCGCTTTCTGGGGTTCTCCAATTTCTATAGGAGGTTCATAAGAAATTTTAGTTCTGTTGCAGAGCCTCTCTCCTCACTTACAAAGAAGTCAAACAGGCCATTTATATGGACCAGTGGAGCTAACCATGCCTTCAACACACTGAAACAACGCTTCATATCTGCTCCCATCCTAATACTACCAGACCCTGAGTTGCCTTTTGTGCTGGAAGTGGATGCCTCAGATGTGGGGGTAGGAGCTGTTTTGTCACAGAAAAGTAAGAGCAATCACAAACTTCACCCCTGTGCCTTTTTCTCTCGCCGGCTTACTCCTCCTCAGAGAAATTATGACATTGGGAACCGAGAATTGCTGGCCGTTAAAATGGCACTGGAGGAGTGGAGGCACTGGCTGGAGGGGGCCAAACATCCTTTCCTCATCTGGACGGACCATCGAAATCTCACCTACATCCGGGACGCTAAGAGGTTGAACTCACGACAGGCTCGTTGGGCCCTCTTTTTTAACCGATTCAATTTCATCCTCTCTTATCGCCCAGGTTCTAAAAATCTCAAGCCAGATGCACTATCGAGGCAGTTTGAACCACCTGAAAGGGAATCCTGTCCAGAAACCATCCTCCCTACATCCAGGGTGGTAGCCCCCATCCAGTGGGATATAGAGACAGCCGTCAAGAGAGCCCAACAGCAACAGCCTGATCCAGGTAATGGCCCAGCTGGGCGTCTCTTTGTCCCTAATCGTATGCGCTCTAAGGTCTTGCAGTGGGCACACGCTTCTCTCCCCTCTGGACACCCGGGAACCACTAGAACCTGCAAGCTGATCCAAAGGAAGTTCTGGTGGCCCAAGTTACAGAGAGATGTTTGGGCCTTTGTCTCTGCCTGCTCCGTGTGCGCACAGAACAAGGAGCCAAGGACCCGCCCTCAAGGCTTACTACACCCACTGCCTGTCCCAAGACGACCCTGGTCTCACATCTCCCTGGATTTCGTCACAGGCTTGCCCCGTTCTCAGGGAAACACGGTAATTCTGGTGGTTGTGGACAGATTTTCTAAGACTTGTCACCTCTTACCCTTACCCAAGCTCCCCACAGCCAACCAGACTGCAGAAATAATGATGAAACACATGTTCAGAATTCATGGCTTTCCCCAGGATATGGTTTCTGACCGGGGGCCACAGTTTACGTCCCGGTTCTGGAAGGCATTTGGTCAGCTCATTGGGTCTTCTATCAGCTTGTCCTCTGGCTTCCACCCCCAGTCCAATGGCCAACTAGACTCTCCGCTCCTGACACTAGACTCTCCGCTCCTGAAGGAGGCGCCATTACCCCTAACCATGTATTAAATCCTTCTCATCAATCCTGATTTCCCACACCTGTCACTGTGTTCAGTCTTGAGCCATTCATCCAGTGTATCCTGCTGCCTGTCTTCGAGTTAAGTGTATCTCTTGTTGTATATTTTGGACCCTCGTGTCTGTTTTTGTTTTCTCTGTTTAACCCTCTGGGGACCAAAAACGCGCCGGCGCGTTTTGCTCGTTTTTTTTTTTAGCAATGAAAAATAAACACAAAATGCTCTGTTAATTTTGATCTTTAGTTTTCGTGTTATACATCAATCGATCCTGTTCAGTTTCTATTTTTTTTCTGTATATTCAAAATAAAAATAAAGTGTTTTGCTTTTTGACAAATAAAGAAACTTTAACATGATGCGATTTCTGCCTTCTCTCTATCCGTAAACTCCCATTTGAAACGCGTTCGAAAATGATCTATAACTCCGCGAAAATTCAGTCAAACAGGCAAACAGACCCACGGGCATAAAGCTTGAGATCGCATCTGTTAAATGAAGTCATTTATATAAAAAACAAATATTATCAGCTTCTGTAATCTGTATAAAAAGAGAGCGACTCCAGTCGACCTCATTACGAGCTAATTCACAGTAATGTGACACGCCCACGGAGAGCGCGTGCTATTCAAACGCAAATTCTGAGAACTATTGAAGATCTGTGAAACGCCCACATCAGCTGTAAACAAAGCGCGTCGCGATCGAGTGAGGCATAATATAGCCTACCTTATGGAGAAAAGATTCCTCAGAACAGTGCTGATATGAGGAACAATATATCCTGATATGAGGAGCAGATCCCGCTGAGGAGTGAGGTAGGCTGTTTTCTTTTCTCACGTGTGGAATAACGTTATGGAATAACGTTAGTGTAGGCCTATGCAAACCGCAAAAAGATGAATCGCATTTCTATAATATGACTCGCCTTTCTGTGAGATGAATGAAGGGTACATATTTGTAAAGACTGTTTAGCCTAAATATAAATCGCGCGTCTGTGTGTGAAAGAATAAACTGCTTTGCTATAGCCTACTGAGATGAGTAAAAATCGACTAGAATATGTTGAAATAAAATGTATTTGTACAAGCAACGTATTAAACTGCAAATTAGCATTTATATGCCCTAATATTTCATAAAAACAACGCTACAGTCAGTCACTTGTTGACTAGATTTGGGTACAGTTTTTAGGCTACTGTAAAAAATACTGCCACATAAAATAAGCTTTTGTTTAGCAATTTCTGCTCATATCTAACGTTATATATATATATATATATATATATATATATATATATATATATATTTGTCAAAAATAAAGTCATAGACTAAGATGTTAGATGTTCCAATGCGGCTATATTCAAACTAATGAATACATATGATAAAATGTAGGCCTATAATCTTTTTTTCTTTTTCTTTTTTACAAAGAAAGAGTACACTTGAAATATTGTTGAAATTGTAATTATTGTTGTAATTGTAACATTTTTAATAAAATAGCAAAACATATTTACAAGAGAGATGTAAGCAAAATCTTAAATGGTCAATATAAGTCTTCTTCTAAATACATCCTTTGTCCTTGTATTGTGGCTCAGTCAGTGTCACACCTGAAAGGATGGCTCATTAGGCAGAGTCATTATGCAGAGTGGGTGTGAACTACTCCTCCCCCTCGCATATTGGCTTTCCAAGCAAAACCTGTTTTACACCATTTAAATCAATGTATTTTTTTTTGTGAACGATAAAGCAAGACTATTTTCATATAATTTTGAAGCTAGAACTCAAAGGGACCACATCCATTGGTCAAAAGTCTTGTGGACACATATTTAATATGTGTTTTGTGGTCTTAATTCAGCAACTTTCATTTTTATTTTTTCCAATAACCACGCATAAACATTATTCTCTTAAAAATACAAACATCTACATACAAGTTGCTTGCATATTATGGTAGCCCTGTTTGTGCTATATAGAGTGAATTTACACCTTTGTCATTAACATGTTTATAAATAACTGAAAAAAGCACAAATGTCAAGGCATGTCAGAACTTCTCAAGGGCCCCAAAAACACCTTGGTCCCCAGAGGGTTAATGGAAGCTCGGCTCTCCTAGTTTATTTGTATTTTGTATCTTTTGTTTCTCAAGTAAAGTTTACTTTTATTTTTGAAGACTCAAGTCTCCTGGCTCTTTTGATATTCTGCAATTGGGTTTAACTAATGGGGATTTAGCTCAGTGAGCACCAGAGACCCCGGTTCTATCCCCACCAAGGGCAACTTCTTACAATTTGACTATAATTATATTAAATGTAAAAATGTATATAAAAATGTTGATGTTGAAAAATTTGGGATGATGCACTAGGCTACCTGTTTCAGCCGTATATATGCCCATTGTCACATGCCTGTCCTGTCTTGTGTAGCACATGTGGTGTTTGTGTTCCTGTCACTGTTTGACCCCACCCTCCTTGTTATCTCATTATTGGTTTCATTTGCCCCACCTGTTGTTCCTTATTACCTGCCTGATTTGTCCCTTTTATAAGTTCCTTTGTGTTTGCAGTCTGTGTCGGATCGTTGTCTTGTACACGTCTCCTGTTCTCCCGTGACCCCTTTTGGTATGTTCGTTTTTGAAGTTGTTTTGTATTTAGTTATGTTTTCCCCCTCGTGGGTTTTGTTTTGTGTTTAGTGTTTCTTTTGTAAATAAATTATTTTCCCTTTGCATTTGAGTCCTCCCTTTGTTTTCTGTAATTCACGTGACAGAACGATCCGACCATGTCAAGGACTCAGCAAAGGGTCTCTTCCCCAGCCACCGAGCGGGAGAGGAGGCAAAGTTTTGAGGGGACCCGGTTGGTCATATTTCGCGGGACCCGTGGAGGCTGCAGTAGAGGAGGTGGGCGAGAGGAATTTCAGGACCACTCTCCACTCTGGCCCCTCCTCGACCCTGTTCCGGTGGTCCCAGTTCCGGTGGTTCCGAAACGGAGGAGGAGAGGAAAGAACCCCTCCGTGGCTATGTCGGTGGTCTCTGTTCCGGTGGTCCCTGTTCCAGCGATCCCGAGTCCGGTGGTCCCTGTTCCGGTGGTCCCTGTTCCGGTGGTCCCTGTTCCGGTGGTCCCGAGTCTGGTGGTCCCGAGTCTGGTGGTCCCGAGTCTAGTGGCCCAACCTGAGACTGTTCACGTTCCGTCTGCCCAGTCAGAGACTGTTCAGGTCACATCTGCCCAGCCAGAGATGGTTCAAGCCACGTCTGCCCAGTCGGAGACAGATCGGGAGATGCCCATTCTCATGGCCGGGGGGGCACTGATCGGCTATTTAGAGCGTTTAGCTCGGATCCTGGAGACGCCCTTCAAACCTTCAGTGTCTGTTCCTGAGCCGGAGCCAGTGTCTGTTCCTGAGCCGGAGCCAGTGTCTGTTCCTGAGCCGGAGCCAGTGTCTGTTCCTGAGCCGGAGCCAGTGTCTGTTCCTGAGCCGGAGCCAGTGTCTGTTCCTGAGCCGGAGCCAGTGTCTGTTCCTGAGCCGGAGCCAGTGTCTGTTCCTGAGCCGGAGCCAGTGTCTGTTCCTGAGCCGGAGCCAGTGTCTGTTCCTGAGCCGGAGCCAGTGTCTGTTCCTGAGCCGGAGCCAGTGTCTGTTCCTGAGCCGGAGCCAGTGTCTGTTCCTGAGCCGGAGCCAGTGTCTGTGTCTGTTCCAGTTCCTGAGCTGGAGCCAGTGTCTGTGTCTGTTCCAGTTCCTGAGCCGGAGCCAGTGTCTGTGTCTGTTCCAGTTCCTGAGCCGGAGCCAGTGTCTGTGTCTGTTCCAGTTCCTGAGCCGGTGGTGTCTGTTCCTGAGCCGGAGGCGTCTGTTCCTGAGCCCTCAGTGACCGCATCACTGGCCATTATGACCACAGCCATGTGGTGTGTGTGGGCTACGCACACACTTGGACCGGTGGTGTCTGTTCCTGGGCCGGTGGTGTCTGTTCCTGGGCCGGTGGTGTCTGTTCCTGAACCGGTGGTGCCAGTTCCCGAGCCGGTGGTGCCAGTTCCAGTGCCCGAGCCGGTGGTGCGAGTTCCAGTACCCGAGCCGGTGGTGCGAGTTCCAGTACCCGAGCCGGTGGTGCCAGTTCCAGTACCCGAGCCGGTGGTGCCAGTTCCAGTGCCCGAGCCGGTGGTGCCAGTTCCAGTGTCCGAGCCAGTTCCAGTGCCCGAGCCGGTGGTGCCAGTTCCTGAGCCGGAGCCGGAGGCGTCTGTTCCTGCGCCCTCAGTGACCGCGACACTGGCCATTATGGCCACAGCCATGTGGTGTGTGTGGTCTACGCACACACTTAGACCGGTGGTGTCTGTTCCTGAACCGGTGGTGCCAGTTCCCGAGCCGGTGGTGCCAGTTCCCGAGCCGGTGGTGCCAGTTCCAGTGCCCGAGCCGGTGGTGTCTGTTCCAGTGCCTGAGCCGGTGGTGCCAGTTCCAGTGCCCGAGCCAGTTCCAGTGCCCGAGCCGGTGGTGCGAGTTCCGGTGCCCAAGCCGGTGGTGCCAGTTCCAGTGCCCGAGCCGGTGGTGCCAGTTCCAGTGCCCGAGCCGGTGGTGCCAGTTCCAGTGCCCGAGACGGTGGTGCCAGTTCCAGTGCTCGAGCCGGTGATGTCTGTTCCTGAGCCGGTGCCTGTTCCCTGGCCGCCCGAGGGAGGGTCTCCGCCCTGGCCGCCCGAGGGAAGGTCTCCGCCCTGGCCGCCCGAGGGAAGGTCTCCGCCCTGGCCGCCCGAGGGAAGGTCTCCGCCCTGGCCGCCCGAGGGAAGGTCCCCGCCCTGGCCGCCCGAGGGAAAGTCTCCGCCCTGGCCGCCCGAGGGAAAGTCTCCGCCCTGGCCGCCCGAGGGAAAGTCTCCGCCCTGGCCGCCCGAGGGAAAGTCTCCGCCCTGGCCGCCCGAGGGAAAGTCTCCGCCCTGGCCGCCCGAGGGAAAGTCTCCGCCCTGGCCGCCCGAGGGAAAGTCTCCGCCCTGGCCGCCCGAGGGAAAGTCTCCGCCCTGGCCGCCCGAGGGAAAGTCTCCGCCCTGGCCGCCCGAGGGAAAGTCTCCGCCCTGGCCGCCCGAGGGAAAGTCTCCGCCCTGGCCGCCCGAGGGAAAGTCTCCGCCCTGGCCGCGCCCTGGCCGCCCGAGGGAAAGTCTCCGCCCTGGCCGCCCGAGGGAAAGTCTCCGCCCTGGCCGCCCGATGGACTCTCTGTTCCGCCCTGGCCGTCCGATGGACTCTCGGCTCCACCCTGGCCTCCAGAACTGTTCATTTTCCCTGCCCCACCCTGGTCTGTCTCTCTTGTTCCCCCTGTCCCACTCTGGTCTGTCTTTCCTGTTCCCCTGTCCCACCCTGGTCTGTCTTTCCTGTTCCCCCTGTCCCGCCCTGGTCTGTCCCTCCCGTCCCGCCCTGGTCTGTCCCTCCCGTCCCGCCCTGGTCTGTCCCTCCCGTCCCGCCCTGGTCTGTCCCTCCCGTCCCGCCCTGGTCTGTCCCTCCCGTCCCGCCCTGGTCTGTCCCTCCCGTCCCTTGTGGAGCGTCTGGTAGCCGCTCCTTAAGGAGGGGGTAATGTCACATGCCTGTCCTGTCTTGTGTAGCACATGTGGTGTTTGTGTTCCTGTCACTGTTTGACCCCACCCTCCTTGTTATCTCATTATTGGTTTCATTTGCCCCACCTGTTGTTCCTTATTACCTGCCTGATTTGTCCCTTTTATAAGTTCCTTTGTGTTTGCAGTCTGTGTCGGATCGTTGTCTTGTACACGTCTCCTGTTCTCCCGTGACCCCTTTTGGTATGTTCGTTTTTGAAGTTGTTTTGTATTTAGTTATGTTTTCCCCCTCGTGGGTTTTGTTTTGTGTTTAGTGTTTCTTTTGTAAATAAATTATTTTCCCTTTGCATTTGAGTCCTCCCTTTGTTTTCTGTAATTCACGTGACACCCATAGAAAATTAATTTCTAAATAAATAAGCTAAATAAGCGGAGGAATCAGGAAATTAATAGGGTAATGTATTAAGGTTTTTAGTTTATATTGACCTTAACAATACGTAAATTATTTAATTATGTAATGTTACAAATAACTAATAAAGACATGGTGGCAGTTTAACAGAGACTTAACTTTACTCCGCTCATAGTGCAATGCAATAGTGCAATACTGCCTTGTTTCTTGCTTTTTGAGGAAGCCAAACACATATCTGCATCTTTCATTAAAGGGATATTGTTCACCCAAAAATGAAAATCATTTACTCACCCTCAAACTGTTTCAATCCTGTATGAATTTATTTCTTCTGCTGAACACAAAATAATATATTTTGAAGAATGTCGATAGCCAGACAGTGGATGGACCCCATTGACTTCCATAGTAGGAAAAAAAAATACTATGGAAGTCAATGGCTACCATCAACTGTCTGGCTATCGACATTCTTCAAAATATATTATTTTGTGTTCAGCAGAAGAAAGAAACTGGTTTGAAACAACTCGAGAGTGAGTAAATGATGACAGAATTTTCATTTTTAACTAAGTGAACTAATCATTTAACAGAAATTAACTGTTGGCATATGTTTCACATCAATACTGTCCAGTTTGTCCTGTTGGACACGACACACAGCAATACTGTCAAGTGTCACTTGTGACCATTGCTCTGAGCCATGTTTTCAGTGTCCTAAGAGCACTGAAACTTCTTTCAGTCCAGCTGATGAGACTGGGATGATTTGATCAACAGGCCTCTCCTTTCAACAAGACCAGCCTTCAACAGACCAAGCAATGATATTTTTTCATGTTTATGGGGACTTTCCATAGACATAATGATTTTATACTGTACAAACAAACTGTGTATTCTACCCCCCTATAGACTAACCTTACCTATCACAGAAAACTGTCTGCATTTTTACATTTTCAATAAACAAAGGTCTGATTTATAAGCTGTTTTCTGAAGAAGAAAAAAAATCCCCAAAAGGACAAGGATTTCGGATTGAAGGGAGTGGATTGGAATCCACTGCTGCTTCAATGTATATGTAATGAGTGATTATAATCAAGGTATTAATCAATACTTTTCCTTCTAAATGTCACATGAGTTGAATAGGCAAGCACTGTTACTGATTCAGATATCAAATACAGACATTAAAGAATACATGAAAAGAACATTTCAGTAATCACACTGGTAACTTCAATAACAAAGTAAAATCTCCAGAGAAGTCATTCAACTCATGTGATATTTAGAAGGAAAAGTATTGATTAATACCTTGATTATAATCACTCATTACATATACATTGAAGCAGCAGTGGATTCCAATCCACTTGTCACAGGTCGGGGTGGAGCGCCAGCGGGCCGCCCACCCCTCCGCCCGCGTGCCGCCCCTAAGGAGCTGACCGTGAGCACAAAGGAGGCAGACACAGAATTAAAAATAAATATTCTTTATTAAATAATAAAAACAATATAAAGTCCCTTCCACATCCTCTTTTCTTTGGGAGCAGGTTCTTCCAGCATCAGCAGGCTCTTCCAGCATCAGCCGGCTCTTCACTAGCCTCAGGCTCTTCCAGCATTAACAGGCTCTTCCAACATCAGCAGGCTCTTCCAGCATTAGCAGGCCCTTCCGGCATTAGCCGGCTCTAGCATCAGCAGGCTCTTCCAGTATTAGCAGGCCCTTCCGGCATTAGCCGGCTCTTCACTAGCCTCAGGCTCTTCCAGCATTAACGGGCTCTTCCAGCATCAGCAGGCTCTTCCAGCATTAGCAGGCCCTTCCGGCATTAGCCGGTTCTTCACTGGACTCAGACAGAGGGAGGAATAGACACGTGTAACTCACAGCATTAACAGGCTCTTCACTGGACTCAGACAGAGGGAGGAATAGACACGTGTAACTCACAGCATTAGCAGGCTCTTCACTGGACTCAGACAGAGGGAGGAATAGACACGTGTAACTCACAGCATTAGCAGGCTCTTCACTGGACTCAGACAGAGGGAGGAATAGACACGTGTAACTCACAGCATTAGCAGGCTCTTCACTGGACTCAGACAGAGGGAGGAATAGACACGTGTAACTCACAGCATTAGCAGGCTCTTCACTGGACTCAGACAGAGGGAGGAATAGACACGTGTAACTCACAGCGTTAGCAGGCTCTTCAAGCGTTAGCAGGCTCTTCACTGGACTCAGACAGAGGGAGGAATAGACACGTGTAACTCACAGCATTAGCAGGCTCTTCAAGCATTAGCAGGCTCTTCACTGGACTCAGACAGAGGGAGGAATAGACACGTGTAACTCACAGCATTAACAGGCTCTTCACTGGACTCAGACAGAGGGAGGAATAGACACGTGTAACTCACAGCATTAGCAGGCTCTTCAAGCATTAGCAGGCTCTTCACTGGACTCAGACAGAGGGAGGAATAGACACGTGTAACTCACAGCATTAGCAGGCTCTTCAAGCATTAGCAGGCTCTTCACTGGACTCAGACAGAGGGAGGAATAGACACGTGTAACTCACAGCATTAGCAGGCTCTTCACTGGACTCAGACAGAGGGAGGAATAGACACGTGTAACTCACAGCATTAGCAGGCTCTTCACTGGACTCAGACAGAGGGAGGAATAGACACGTGTAACTCACAGCATTAGCAGGCTCTTCACTGGACTCAGACAGAGGGAGGAATAGACACGTGTAACTCACAGCGTTAGCAGGCTCTTCACTGGACTCAGACAGAGGGAGGAATAGACACGTGTAACTCACAGCATTAGCAGGCTCTTCACTGGACTCAGACAGAGGGAGGAACAGACACGTGTAACTCACAGCATTAGCAGGCTCTTCAAGCATTAGCAGGCTCTTCACTGGACTCAGACAGAGGGAGGAATAGACACGTGTAACTCACAGCATTAGCAGGCTCTTCACTGGACTCAGACAGAGGGAGGAATAGACACGTGTAACTCACAGCATTAACAGGCTCTTCACTGGACTCAGACAGAGGGAGGAATAGACACGTGTAACTCACAGCATTAGCAGGCTCTTCAAGCATTAGCAGGCTCTTCACTGGACTCAGACAGAGGGAGGAATAGACACGTGTAACTCACAGCATTAGCAGGCTCTTCAAGCATTAGCAGGCTCTTCACTGGACTCAGACAGAGGGAGGAATAGACACGTGTAACTCACAGCATTAGCAGGCTCTTCACTGGACTCAGACAGAGGGAGGAATAGACACGTGTAACTCACAGCATTAGCAGGCTCTTCACTGGACTCAGACAGAGGGAGGAATAGACACGTGTAACTCACAGCGTTAGCAGGCTCTTCACTGGACTCAGACAGAGGGAGGAATAGACACGTGTAACTCACAGCATTAGCAGGCTCTTCACTGGACTCAGACAGAGGGAGGAATAGACACGTGTAACTCACAGCATTAGCAGGCTCTTCAAGCATTAGCAGGCTCTTCACTGGACTCAGACAGAGGGAGGAATAGACACGTGTAACTCACAGCATTAGCAGGCTCTTCACTGGACTCAGACAGAGGGAGGAATAGACACGTGTAACTCACAGCATTAACAGGCTCTTCACTGGACTCAGACAGAGGGAGGAATAGACAGCTGTGATTGCGAGTGAACAGCAGAAACAATTCCCACACTCACATTTCCACCACACACTGTAAGGTTTCACTCGTGCTCATTTCCACAATAAAACTGCAATTCAACAGACTCAGTGTACCAAGGCTTCCGCCCGCAATCCAGCCGAAGTTTTCTCTGGCTCTCTCATCTGTCTCTCTCATCTGTCTCTCTCGTCCTCTCTCTCGTCCTCTCTCTCCCGCGGCCTCCCGCCGCGACCGCGGCCACGGCCGCTCACGTGCTGCGCGTCTCACCTCTCATTCTCGTCGTGTCCCCCTCTGCTCGTGCCTCTGCTCGTGCCTCTCTCTCTCCCGCGGCCTCCCGCCGCGACCGCGGCCACGGCCGCTCACGTGCTGCGCATCTCACCTCTCATTCTCCTTGTGTGTTTTATCCTCTCAAAAAGCGGGAGTGGCCTCAATCAGACGCTCAAAGTGAAGTCCCTACACCTGTCGCCAATCTGCCGTTTAGTTGTCATGACGACAAACATTCATACAGATCTGGAGCTGTTTGTCACCCCGTGACATACCCCCCCACCAATCCGCTCCAGTCCCTGGAGCGGGACGCCGAAGAAAAGGGAGAGAAAAAAAAAAAAAGGAGAGGAAAACAAAAAAAAAAGAAACAAAGCAAAAAAAAACAAAAAAAGGGAAAAAAAAACTGGTCGCCATACCTTCGGCCCACGGTTGCTCAACTCAGGGCGGCATCCTGCCGACTACGCCATTTTATGTCACAGGTCGGGGTGGAGCGCCAGCGGGCCGCCCACCCCTCCGCCCGCGTGCCGCCCCTGAGGAGCTGACCGTGAGCACAAAGGAGGCAGACACAGAATTAAAAATAAATATTCTTTATTAAATAATAAAAACAATATAAAGTCCCTTCCACATCCTCTTTTCTTTGGGAGCAGGTTCTTCCAGCATCAGCAGGCTCTTCCAGCATCAGCCGGCTCTTCACTAGCCTCAGGCTCTTCCAGCATTAACAGGCTCTTCCAACATCAGCAGGCTCTTCCAGCATTAGCAGGCCCTTCCGGCATTAGCCGGCTCTAGCATCAGCAGGCTCTTCCAGTATTAGCAGGCCCTTCCGGCATTAGCCGGCTCTTCACTAGCCTCAGGCTCTTCCAGCATTAACGGGCTCTTCCAGCATCAGCAGGCTCTTCCAGCATTAGCAGGCCCTTCCGGCATTAGCCGGTTCTTCACTGGACTCAGACAGAGGGAGGAATAGACACGTGTAACTCACAGCATTAACAGGCTCTTCACTGGACTCAGACAGAGGGAGGAATAGACACGTGTAACTCACAGCGTTAGCAGGCTCTTCAAGCGTTAGCAGGCTCTTCACTGGACTCAGACAGAGGGAGGAATAGACACGTGTAACTCACAGCATTAGCAGGCTCTTCAAGCATTAGCAGGCTCTTCACTGGACTCAGACAGAGGGAGGAATAGACACGTGTAACTCACAGCATTAGCAGGCTCTTCACTGGACTCAGACAGAGGGAGGAACAGACACGTGTAACTCACAGCATTAGCAGGCTCTTCCAGCATTAGCAGGCTCTTCACTGGACTCAGACAGAGGGAGGAATAGACACGTGTAACTCACAGCATTAGCAGGCTCTTCACTGGACTCAGACAGAGGGAGGAACAGACACGTGTAACTCACAGCATTAGCAGGCTCTTCAAGCATTAGCAGGCTCTTCACTGGACTCAGACAGAGGGAGGAATAGACACGTGTAACTCACAGCATTAGCAGGCTCTTCACTGGACTCAGACAGAGGGAGGAATAGACACGTGTAACTCACAGCATTAGCAGGCTCTTCACTGGACTCAGACAGAGGGAGGAATAGACACGTGTAACTCACAGCGTTAGCAGGCTCTTCACTGGACTCAGACAGAGGGAGGAATAGACACGTGTAACTCACAGCATTAGCAGGCTCTTCACTGGACTCAGACAGAGGGAGGAACAGACACGTGTAACTCACAGCATTAGCAGGCTCTTCACTGGACTCAGACAGAGGGAGGAATAGACACGTGTAACTCACAGCGTTAGCAGGCTCTTCACTGGACTCAGACAGAGGGAGGAATAGACACGTGTAACTCACAGCATTAGCAGGCTCTTCACTGGACTCAGACAGAGGGAGGAACAGACACGTGTAACTCACAGCATTAGCAGGCTCTTCAAGCATTAGCAGGCTCTTCACTGGACTCAGACAGAGGGAGGAATAGACACGTGTAACTCACAGCATTAGCAGGCTCTTCACTGGACTCAGACAGAGGGAGGAATAGACACGTGTAACTCACAGCATTAACAGGCTCTTCACTGGACTCAGACAGAGGGAGGAATAGACAGCTGTGATTGCGAGTGAACAGCAGAAACAATTCCCACACTCACATTTCCACCACACACTGTAAGGTTTCACTCGTGCTCATTTCCACAATAAAACTGCAATTCAACAGACTCAGTGTACCAAGGCTTCCGCCCGCAATCCAGCCGAAGTTTTCTCTGGCTCTCTCATCTGTCTCTCTCATCTGTCTCTCTCGTCCTCTCTCTCGTCCTCTCTCTCCCGCGGCCTCCCGCCGCGACCGCGGCCACGGCCGCTCACGTGCTGCGCGTCTCACCTCTCATTCTCGTCGTGTCCCCCTCTGCTCGTGCCTCTGCTCGTGCCTCTCTCTCTCCCGCGGCCTCCCGCCGCGACCGCGGCCACGGCCGCTCACGTGCTGCGCATCTCACCTCTCATTCTCCTTGTGTGTTTTATCCTCTCAAAAAGCGGGAGTGGCCTCAATCAGACGCTCAAAGTGAAGTCCCTACACCTGTCGCCAATCTGCCGTTTAGTTGTCATGACGACAAACATTCATACAGATCTGGAGCTGTTTGTCACCCCGTGACACACTCCCTTTAGGATATTGACATCTTTGTGGGGATATTTTGACCCTATAATGTAGAGTTGCACACACACACACACTCTCTCTCTCTCTCTCTCACGCTCACGCACACACACAACACACACACACACACATTTTAAATATTTATTTAAGTCCACTTAAAAGACATGATTTACAGGGACATAAATACTACAGATGCAGTCAGGTGCATGCACATAATCATGGACCAATGGCATACAACAGATCTTCACAATATTTAACATCACTCAGTTGTTATGGATACAAGTAACACCGTCTCCGCCAGATATGACGGCTACCTATGATAGCAGACAGAGCACAGTACTTCGCTAGCCGTTTAGCCCTCTTTTTGGGCATCCCTAGTTGTTGAAGCCCTCTTACAACCAGCCTGTGTGTGTGTCCTAAGCTGCCAAATATGAACACAAGTAATCGGCTTTGATAACCTAACTCTGAAATGATGTTAGGGTTAGGGTTAGATTACGCACACACACACACACACACACACACTCTCTCTCTCTCTCTCTCTCTCTCTCTCTCTCTCTCTCTCTCTCTCTCTCTCTCTCTCTCTCTCTCTCTCTCACACACACACACTAACGATTATGTTAGTGTTATGTTACGATTGTCATTATATTGTAAAAACGTCTGTCCCCAAATCAATATTTGACGCGATTTGCCCCGTATTCTTGAGCACAGAACTGTTGATTTCTCCCTCGCTTACCGCATCTGGTTTCCTTAGGACTCGGAGGAGTTTTGTCGCTTCGCTCAACCAAATGTGACTACAGCCTCAAACAAGTTAGAAAGAAAAGAAAACACAAAGCCAATCAGTTTAGCGATGTGTGTTCAGGAGGCGGGACTCAGATCTATTAACCGTTTGTGTAATTGGCCAATTTTTTTTTTAACGACGACAAGCCGGAATGAAAACAGGCCGAAATGAACTAGGAGTAACGAGGCTATTTTTAAAATGTAAGGAGTAGAAAGTACAGATAATTGCTTGAAAATGTAAGGAGTAGAAGTAAAAAGTCGTCTGAAAAATAATTACTCCAGTAAAGTATAGATACCCAAAATTTCTACTTAAGTAATGTAACGAAGTATTTGTACTTCGTTACTTGACACTTAAGAATAAAGAACTTACTATTTACAGTCCTCAGCTGGTTCAGCTCCTCGAAATGAAAATGAAACCAGCACTTCTGAGGTAATTTTTTCCAGAATTATATTACTATTATGCTATTATTATTCCTCACAGCATCGCAAGACGACGTAAAGTACATGAATCTGATTTGATGTGTTTTATCGAGCTGATGTGGGCATTCACAGGTTTGCATGGATTGCCTCAGATCATTTGCGTTTGAATAGTGTGCACTCTCCGTAGGCGTGTTCACATTTTCAATTAAATTTTTTTTTTCAATTCAAATTTATTTGTATAGCGCTTTTCACAATACATATTGTTTCAAAGCAGCTTTACAGAAAGTGCATTTCAGAAATGTACATGGAAAAATACAGTTAGTTAATCATGTATTAATTTAGGGCATAATATATCGCCAGCGTTGAGTCGTCTCTTCACAGGCGTCGAGTCGTCTCTTCACAGGCGTCGAGTCGTCTCTTCATAGGCGTCGAGTCGTTTCTTCACAGGCGTCGAGTCATCTCTTCACAGGCGTCGAGTCGTCTCTTCACAGGCGTCGAGTCGTCTCTTCACAGGCGTCGAGTCGTCTCTTCACAGGCGTCGAGTCGTCTCTTCACGGGTGTTGGGGCATCTGAAGTTTCCATGAGAGAGAGGCAGATAATGAGTTGCCATGAGAATGACTGACATCTCTCTCTTTTCATACAGATTACATAAACAGAGAATATTTGTTTTCGTTTTGAATTAGATCATTTGAAAGTAGACACTAGACACTTAAATGTTTATAAAGATATATTGCTCATGCCTGGGTGACTAGTATTCGCTGAGCTTTGTTTAAGTTTAGAGACGTGCTCCAGAAAAGAAGTTCACCGAGACGGAGAGGCAGAAAGCACACCCTGTTTATTTTCTTTATTTTACAAAAGCACAATGTTTAGTTTCGATGGACACATACAAAAGTGGACATTTAACAGTTTATTTTTTTCATATTTCCTAAGTCTGTATGACATTAAATGACAGAGTATTTTAAGTCTATTTTGCTGCTAAGTGAAAAAATCCAGCAAAACCCATCAGCGCGTTTGTCATTGCATATGAGGTGTTTTCTGGCCCTGGAGGTGTTCTGACATGCTCTGACATTTGTGCTTATTTCTGTTACGTGTAACACTTTCATGGCTAAAGTCTGATTACACTGTATTCAGTACAAACTCTGCTGCAATAATATGTGAGCAGCATGAATGTAAAAGTTTGTAGTTTTGAGAAAATGACGTTTATGCGTGGTTTGTTAAAAAACAAAACAAAATTGTCACTGAAATAAGGCCATAAAACCCATACTGACTATTTGTTCTCAAGGCTTTTGAAAATTGTATCACGTAGCCTAGAATTTCTGCTTCAAACCTATGTGAAAATCATCCTGCCCACATTTAAAATTTGTATAAATGTTTTGTGTAAGAAAGCTGTATGCGAGGAGGCGTGACTCATCATGAATATTGATGTGTTTCACACCTGGGAAGACAAAGACCCTCCCCTAATGGCCCTATCAGGTGGGACTGTGAGCGAACCAGAACAAAGAATGAGAAGAGATTTAGAAAGAATGCCTTTTTTATTATTTAGATTTATTTACAACACAACATAATCCTAAGATACAAAAGACAAAAAGGCACACTGATCTAAACAGAGCAGAGGTGTAAAAGGTACTCCAAAATGTTACTCAAGTGAAAGTACAAGTACTGAGGGAAAATTTTACTCAATTAAAAGTAAAAGTATCTGGCCATGAATCATATTTGAGTAAAAGTAAAAAAGTACCACATTAAAATTGTACTTGAGTATTAAAGAAGTAAAAGTAACAGCAAGAATGAAAACTAGAGATTCTTGTTTAAGCTTTTAATCTCTAAAAACATGAAGTGAATTAACCACATACAAGGTTTTATCCTGCTTTAGAACTGTTTGTATTTAATTGTATTTAATTATCATACTATAAGACTATTGTCTAATGCCAGTATGCAACATGCTTTAAACAATCCACTAAACATGCTTTTACCACTAAAAGAAAAGAATTCGCTAAGGTACGGCCACAGGTGCTCTTGATCCTGTGGCTGATTTTGAACTGTGTTCGCAGCTGAATCACGTTCTACCTCCATTTTCTTCCACTGATTGATTATTATAATTTCTTTAATTTCCAGGTCAAGGTGCTGTGCATAGAGAGCCTAAGTCCCTCCCCTTCCGGTCGGCCACCATGGGACCTTATTTCGGAAAAATATTATATGGTAGTCAATGGCGAGAGACAACAAATATTTTGATCTCGTTTGAATTGTGCCCTGAATTACACATATGATGTTTGTCAATTTAAAAGATACATTTTAAAGTCAAGAAAGTCGCAGTTTGATGTAAAACTGTTGAGGTATAAGACTGTGAAAATATGTAATTACAAAGACTACAAACCCAAAAGGCGCACATGTGACGTCATACCTTTTCTCTCAATGAATGAAGCTAACTTTACTGAAGCTAACGTCTGTCATTTTTTTCTATAGTCTTATGTTGTAATCGTAATGTTACGCCGTCATGCCTGAGTGTTTTGTACCAGACTGCACACATACAAGCAATGGATCTTGCTCGTTGTTTCGCTTCCATAGTGTGAGACGAGAGATGTAGTTCATTGAGCGATTTTCACATAAAACGAAATGTTACTCTTCTGTTTTATGACAAACTGCGACTTTCTTGACTTTCATAATTATCTTTTAAATTGACAAACATCATATGTGTAATTCAGGGCACAGTTCAGACGCAAAAAAAGATAAGTTGTCTCTCGCCATTGACTACCAGCCCGTTCTCATCCTAGGGCGTCATATATTGACGCTTTTGACATTTCGTCTACATTGAACGCACATGGCACCCTTTAGCGTCAATATGAGACGCAGATAGAAATGGGCCAGAAAGCGCCTCCTAGCGGTCTAACCCTAACCCTAACCCTACCCCAGACCTAAACCTACCCATAACCGAACAAAGCTCTGTGCGTGTCATATTGACGCTAAAGGGTGCCATGTGCGTTCGATGTAGACGAAATGTCAAAAGCGTCAGTATATGACGCCCTAGGATGAGAATGCGTTGCGACTACCATACATATTTTTTTCAGAAATAAGGTCCCATGAGCCGGAAGCGGAGGGGAGGGACTTAGGCTCTCTATTGTTGTAATAGATGCGACATGACGTCACTTCCAAAGGACCAATGAACATGTCTGACCAATTTCATGGAATGTGAAAACGAATCTCATTGGCAGAATAAATAACATTTAAATTAAACTGGGCATCAGCGCAATTCAATTGGTTTGGTTACAGCAAGGGAAAATAGAATTAAGTGATCTCCAAAAAAAAAAGTACTTTTTGACTATAAATAAAATTGTAAGGAGTAAAAATTACTTTTTTTCTTAAAAAATGTAATTAAGTAAAAGTAAAAGTATTGATTTTTAGTTGTACTCAAGTAAAGTAAAAATCCCCAAAAATATTACTTAAGTACAGTAATCAAGTAAAATTACTCAAGTATTTTACACCTCTGAAACAGAGAGACGTGAACAGTCACACACCTTTGTGCCCATTTCCACGGAGTTTGCTTCATTTTACCATGGTCATGTACAGAGACTCGTGTAAATGTTTAAGTCAGCAGGGCTCATCAGTGTCATCTGGCCCCTGTATGAAAATAAATAAAAAAAAACAAATGTGAACATGCTGATATCAGGAGACACTATAGACCCCTTCACGGTTGACGTCACAGGAAAATTCTAAGTTCGCAGTGCGCATGTCGGGGTCAGAAAGTTCATTCCATCCCACTGAATTGTGTGTTAACCAGAGAATTTCTCGTCAAGAAAAAATGCCTTATTGTTGCGTCGTGGACTGTGAAAATCACACCGGTTGTGGAGTCAAGTTTTTCAGGATTCCTGCAGGATCTCATCCGTTTTTTTTGTTTTTTTTTTATAGACGACATCTGTTCAGATCTATTTTTTTACAGTCTATGGTTCAGATACTGCTGCTATCTGCTAAGTAGCATGACACAGGTCACAATTAATGCCAGATATCGAACTTCACCTAACTATTAAACTAGTCTACAGTTTACAGAAAACATTTGTTTACTTACCAGGGCTTAACTATACCGTTGTTGTCACAATAACTGTCATATAACACAATAACACTACAAACACGAGCATCTTTGATCGTAGCATTGTCCCAGTCTGCCTGTTTATTATATAAAAAATACACATACTTAACAGTGTTAAATTTTAAAAAGTACTGTTCGACAGAACTGCTTGGTTTGTTACCACAGTTATCTGCGTGGTTCCTCGGCGATGAAGTTCCACATTTGCGGCTATCCAACACGAAAATGCATGCAGCAAATAAGCCGGTCACAATATTTTCTTCTGATAACTCCAAATTTCTCCCACACATGTTGAAGATTTTATTATTTAGAAAATAAGTAATTTAACTGGTTTTTGTACACTATTATTTCCTTGTCTGTGGGTGACTTTGGCTGACTTTGGAACCTGAGAGCACAAGCTGTTGTTACAGCAGAAAATTCTATTTCAGTAATGTCACATGGTACAAAACTATTTCTCAAAATACCTATGGAATGTATTACCATGTTTGGGACAAGGAGAGGGTATATACGTTTGCTGGGCAATTTTTCTGGAGGGTCTTGTCTGCAGAGGGACACTCGGCTTTGTTTGTTAATAAAGTCTAATTTTTTCTGATGTCAAATATCTCTGAAGTCATTCCCCTGAAAAGAATTAAACCACAACAAATGGCACCCCAGATGGGACTTGGCTTAGGAGCTGAAGGAGCCACGAAGGGATCGCTGGTGACTCACACAGACAACAGTGGCCGCTGTACTTTGAGGTGAGCAGTTTTTGCTTTTGAATAAGGTGTGTGTAAGTCACCAGTGGCCCGGATGTGGTAAGAAAAGCTTCTCCAAATTTAAAGAACTTAAAAAGTGAAAAAGGGATGTTTGATGTCAGAAAAAATTGCATGCATTGTCTTTGTATGTCAAGTAGTTGGTAAAGGAGCTCCCAAAAGCGTTTGCTAGTGCTTGTTTAATCCTGAGTGGATTCTATAACTACTGGTGATGCTGATTTAGCGCAAAGAGCTTTGACGTACGTACGTAAGGTTCTGTGTTTGTTCATCAAGTGGGCCTTGAAGGATGATGAGCAAAAAGCATGCACACAGAGGGTTTGGATTCACTGATAAGGATATCAGTTAAGTTTTGTGTTACTTGTCAAGAGGGCCTCGATGGATGACAAGCGTACTGATATAAGGATATCAGTTATTGATGTGTTATACCTGTAAGTGGGCATTGATTGATACAGGTGTAGTTTAGCTTATAGCCTATAGATGGTTGATCTGCAGACATTTGTAAGAGGGCCTTGAAGGATACAAATGAGCATGATTGCAGATAAAGTCAATTTCCGGGTACCTTATTAATCTAATAAGAGTCTGCTCAGGGGAATTAAGGTCTTATTTCACTCTGTTGTGTTGAGGAAGTGAATCACAGAGGTTTATGGAATAGGATAGTTAAAAGTGTCACTGTGTTGATTAGTGAATATTTTAATGTATTGTTCAGATCTGACAGGGAGTACAGAATAGTGTGTGTGAGTGTTTGTGGGATCCTGTGTCTTGTGTGACTGTGCCTGTGGTTGAAAATAAGTGACCTCTGACCCTGGTTGCTTGAAGGGACAGAGAATATGTGAATGACCTGTGAATGAAGGGACTGAAATGGTGTGTATTAGAAAAAGAAAGAAAGAAAAGTAAGGGAAAACAATTGTTTCAAGATATTAGCTTAGCAGAGTATTGTAGTATAAAATAAGTTAAAATAATAAGATATATAGTTAATCAATAAATGTAATGATAAATATTAATAGGTGAATACAAATATGATTGCACGTGCTTAATATATTATATATTATATCTGAAGACGTCTAAAATTTGTATCTCATTATCCCTGAAGACAGTGTGGAAAAAGTATTCCATTGCAGATAAATAAGTTTGTGTTAAGAGAAAAATAACTGGTGCAGTGCTGAAGGTTAGCGAGATTGAGTGACCAAGTTTCAAAAGTCAAAAATACCTTACAGAAGTTGATGAGAGTAAAAAATAAGAGGAATTCCTTGATGATTGTTGAGAAACATACTAGATTATTGTGAACACAGCATGCAAATATAGAAGAAAGATTGAAGTCTGATTTTATGATAGGGAAAATTATTTAATTGAATTATTCTCAGATCATCAGAGTTATTTTATTGCTGATATAGAAAAACAGAACTAGCTTGCTTTTTTCCTGCAATGAAGAACTGCTTACTAATAGAATGAGGGAACTGCTATGGTCAACCAGTGAGATTTTTATATAAAAGAAATAGTGAAAAGATGCAGGTTAAAAAAGTGGAATGTAGATAAAGAGCTAATAGCTTATATGTAAAAGTTCAATTTGACTCATACAGATCTCTGAGTGTTCAAATTGCAGATGGAAACAGAGCCCTGTGGAAGCAACAAGAGGGCAAAGGGCAAAGACATGAATGCAGAGACACTGACGCAGAGAAGAAGAGAGTGGGTGAGGGGTTCTCAGCTCCCCTCCTGAAGTTCAAAAAGACCCAAAAAGACTGAGTTAATGGAAAGACTGGAAAAGGTGAATCTTTCACTTGAGACTTTTCCTAAAGACAAAGACAAATCCTGAGATGCAAAACTGTTACAGGATTGATCAAAAGCCCAAACTGAGAAGAGACAGAGAAGCAGCAGAGCCTATATTCCACTCTGCAATGGCCATTGAGTCACAGCAAGGCTGAAAAACATGTCAACGAACACTGATCTAAAAACAGAAGAACTGACCCTTACGGCACCACAGGTGTGACAAACCTAATGAACACTCTAGAGACTGCTTCAAATTTAGTTCATTATTATATTAACATTATTCATTCTGATTATTCACTGGTCTCATAGCAATTCTTTATATTCTCTGCTAAACTAACCCTCTCTGCTCTTTCAATAGGTCCAGCTCTATAAGAAAAGAAAATACAGAGAAGTGGGTGCTCAACTCACAAAATAGTTAAAACTGAGGCTGGATTTGGTATAGTGAGGGCTATTATATTAGACAACTATAGGGCTAAAAGCATGATAGAATTATTCTCTGGCAAAGAAAAAGACACAAAATGTCAAAGAATTATTATTTTTGCTTGCAAAACAATGACACTGGTCACTCCATCTTGTTTTAATATTTTTATAGAGATAAATTGGAGAAGGATAAATAACTCCAAAAGTCCAAAAATTATGAAATTAAAAATGCTGTCAAAACTGGGAAAATGAGATGGAAATGTTATTGGCCATGGATCCAAGATTAGGCAGAGATCTCCAATTGTATTCTTAAAGAAGCTCATGAGCAAAAACAAAAAGAATATGAAAAAGTAGACCAAACAAATGACAAAATGCATTTGAGAAATTACAATTGGCTGTCTTACTCTCAACTGCACCATACTAAGGCCTATTATTCTGAAATATTTAATCTATTAGAGTTTGGGAAAAAACAAGAAAAAAGGGATTATAACAACAGTAGTAAACTAAGCATTAAGATAACTGACACTTCTGAATAGTGTTGCGTAGCTGTTTTGTGGTGTTGTCTGTCAGACCTTTGGAATTTCACAGCTAAAATTATAAGTTCCGCATTTAGAGCACAACCTGTGGAAGAAGAATGTGTGATGGCCATGAGTGACTGATTATGAATGAATGAGTGTACACTAAGGCAAATCAATTATTTTGCCTACAGCTGTATCTAAATTTCATATGTGGGCCCACAGGGCATATTCTGCCCAATAAAATAATGACCATGGATGGATTTGGTTAAAATCCTGGTCGAAACTGTAGTAACAATAGAAAAAAGAAAATGGGGGAAAAAAAAATTGTAAAAGAAAACAAAACAGTACTACATTTTGCGCAGCGCCTAACACATCTGACTTTCCTTTCAGAATATCATGATGGAGCATAACACATCTGATTTTCTTTTCAGAATATCATGAAGGAGCTGACTCTTTGTCAAAAGTCTGAAATATTGTCTTGTAACTTTTGTCTTTTAGCAAAGTGGGTTGAGTGTTGTCCAAGTCTGATAACTTGTATGCTGATAGTGGGACTCAAAACAATGAGATAACTGAGCTGAATTGACTAATTGTAAAAAGTAATATAGGGGTTAAGCCCTACTGCTAATGAGCAGAAAACACACAAAAGAGGCCAGAACACCACTCAGCCCACATGATCATTTTACAGGTGACACCAAGAAGGACAATGGGCCAGATGAGCAGATGATTTAAATTGTTGTTGTCACTAACTGAACTAACAGAAATAATGAAGGTTTCATTCACAGATAAGAACAGTTCAGTTCCAGGAAGGTTTCTGGGACGATTCAAACAAAAAGAACCAGTGACAGTGCCTTGTCATCTCAGAAGAAGCTTGAACATTGATCAGCAACTGACATTTGAGTCCATGGCTCTCAACTTAAAATACGCCAAACGACTCCAGGAACCCCCCACAACAGCGAGTGAGGTTTCAAAGACATGCTGGCAATGACCTTCCCTTGCCAATGAGAGAAAAGGAAAAAGCCAATTACAACTCACAATGATCTCATGAATGGAAAAAGAAGAACTTTAAATGAAAAGTTGCAGAATAAGAAACTTTCAAGGAGTTGTGCAAAGAAGAGAGAATCAACAGAGATGAGTACAAGTTCAAACAATAGTCAACATCAACCAAACTGTCTTTAAATATAATGTTAAAGCCATTGAATATACTAGTAGCAACTTAATAATAACCCCAGAAAGAAAATTATTGAATTAAAGAATATATCAAAAACAACGTAAAAACGATAATGAAAAATCAGAAAACAAATGAAAATAATGAATGATAAGCGACTAATTCAAGTAACTGTCATAGCACAGTGAGAATTAAGACAAGTCATGAAGGAAAATACAAATAGACCTAAATGACATTTTAAAATAGATCATAATGGGTACTCGAATGTAATTTGTCAATAAAACGGGTATACATAATTAATTTAAGGCTACAGTTGAAAATTAAAGAAAGATTAACACTGACTATTAACAAATATTTGATTTCATTTATGATTTGAATTATGATTTGATGCAATATGCTATTTGACTAATTAAATGTATTTTAAATGGTGCTAATAGAACGACCACCTCAGATGGAAATTGTTTAAATTCAATAACAAACAAATTGTTATAGCATATAGACTGTTCAATACCATGTAGATTATTGCCTTATGAACAATCTATATGGTGGTACCAGAGGGGGGTAAGAATGACAGGTTATTGCACAAAAACATACTTTTTGAATATTCTCAAACCATGCGCAAGGTATTCCCTTGCGCAAGGGGGGAGGGATTAAAAGAATAAGGAAGGACAATAATTAAAAGGCTATATTAAGAATAAGGAAAAAGAATAAGGAAAATTAAATAAAAAGGCATTTTTTGCAATTGTTTACTGTATACAAGAGAAATTTGCGACAAAAATAAAGGTAGGAAAGGAACAGTGACAAAAATAGGCCATATATCAGTACCAGAAGGACTAATAAAACTCTTGGTAATGGATTATATGAACAAGATAGAGATGGGTAAAGGCAATGAGATCAACAGAGGAGGGTCAAGAGAAGTAATTAAATTTAAGACCAAAGAATTATTCCTTAGATTTGAAACTCTATGAGAAATAAGTTTAGATAATGGTTTAGCAGTCATTCTAGAAAAATTGAAATTAAAATTATTTGTATGCAAAAACGTAAATTACAGAAAGGAAGTTTTAACAATAATTAAGTTATAATGCTTTATGTTTGAAAAGGTTAAGGAAAAAACTTAGTTATACAGAAAAAGAAATGACCATACAATGAATATGTAAGATAGTATAAAAAGTTATTTTCGAGAGTTATTTTTTCTAATTGTCTAATGAGTTCATTGAATGACTTTTATGAAGTAAATGTAACATTGCTCTTGAAGCTTTTTTAGTTTGAGTGATTACATGTGACATAATTAAGTTTATTCATGATAGTTCATTTAGAAATTAGTAGAAAGGAAGAAAAGGTATTCAGTTAAGGAATGCTTGAACTGAGGAGCTATAATGAGAAAAAGCTGCAACACGTGAGGTATTTATTGTTTAAATTTGGTAATAAAGTAGACAGAATTTGAAATGTAAAATGTTATAACGAAGAAAATTGTGATTTAATGTAGCTGCACTACAGTGTTATGGTTGTTCATCAACTAAAAATGACTGACTAAAAGATGGATTCTTCAAATTTAAGAATTGATATTCCTAAATATAAATAAGAAGCGAATAAAAAAGAGAAAAAGTTATTTTTACCCAGCCCTATTTTAAATCAAAATTCATATGGATTATGCGAAATAAACATGCAAACTAAATCATTTATTCTTCTATAATCAGCAGAGATTTATTATAATGATTTGCCTTTATTATAATGAAAACAATTACATGAAAAAAGTAGAATGACTTATGTTTGGAGATTTATTTAGCAAATACAATTGAATAAAAAAAAGTTAAGGAAAGCTTGATTTAAAAGATTAGAAATGTTTTTTGGAGTTGAAATATTAAAAGAGGGTTATTATTCTGTTGTGTACTTCCCATATTAAGAAGATAATGAAAACTAATTTTAGAGGGCAAATAAATCATATATTATTAAGACTGGGCTTATAACCCAAATTGAGATTTACAATCATTGGACGCTGATTGAAGTACCTCGAATAAGGATGAAGAAGAAAATGAATAAGCCAGATCCTGGGTGTCTGGGTCGAAGAGGATATCTACACCGCAAGATAACTTTTAATTGTATAAGGGATTTTTGTGTTTGACATATTCTACATAACTGTGACTATAAGACAATGCTGAACCAATTTCATCCACACACTTGTAACAATGTTTGATGGTTTATTAGGGAGGATTCGAGTCTTTTACTTTCTCCATTGAAAAAGAAAAAACAACTGAAAGAGAGAAAAATGTATGGAGAAAGATGTTTGGCTCGATTGCTCCACCGGAGTGTGGTGGCATAATTTCAGTCATTGGAACTAAGAATGAGTGACTTAATTTAGTCACTAAGGTAGTATAACTGAGGGGACTGGATTTTGAAACTACACTCTGGAAAAGGATAGCGAATGTGGGGCTTAAATAAGCCCCAAAGGAGGGAATGTTGAAGATTTTATTATTTAGAAAATAAGTAATTTAACTGGTTTTTGTACACTATTATTTCCTTGTCTGTGGGTGACTTTGGCTGACTTTGGAACCTGAGAGCACAAGCTGTTGTTACAGCAGAAAATTCTATTTCAGTAATGTCACATGGTACAAAACTATTTCTCAAAATACCTATGGAATGTATTACCATGTTTGGGACAAGGAGAGGGTATATACGTTTGCTGGGCAATTTTTCTGGAGGGTCTTGTCTGCAGAGGGACACTCGGCTTTGTTTGTTAATAAAGTCTAATTTTTTCTGATGTCAAATATCTCTGAAGTCATTCCCCTGAAAAGAATTAAACCACAACACACACTGGACTTGATTTTTGATGACTGTCGACAACTTTACAATCTCCACTAGCTATTCTTTCTTCAACTCCTCAGCATCCATCTCGACGACTGCAGGCAGATCGCGCGCGCGGTTATGATGCATTTTTAAAAGTGAAAGATCAGGGCGTGGCGCGTGGGCAAATAAACTGATGTGGATTTTAAATTATTTTATCAACTTGAAATACAGGCAATCAGGCATATTTTTGTAGACGTGTTCCTAAAAATCTGAATATATTTTTACGTTTGCATGTGATTGTTTTAAACCCGTGTTTAGACCCGTGTTTCCCCCGTGTCCGACCCGACACAGTTGGATATTTTTCACCCGTTTGAGCAAAATTTGCGGGTCACCCGTCCGAACCCGTGCAGGACTCTAATCAGGCAGACAATCGCCATTAGCTAAAACAAGTTTATTATGGTTCTGTTCCCGTTCCTGTGATGGCAAAGACAGTGCATATATATGCCGGTCTATTTGCCACACCATTTTTCTGACCCCATGCTGCGCGCGCACCCAACCTAGGCGTTCGATGTTTACAAACATTGAAGGGGTCTATAGGGTTGCACGACTTGGGGAAGAAAATCTATTTGTGATTTTTCTGGTTAAAAAATGCGATTTAAAATTCACAAAAACATATATATATATATATATATATATATATATATATATATATATATATATATATATATATATATATATATATATATATATAATGAACACCAGGTTTGTTGTGCCTTGTAGGCGTATACTTGTAGGGCTGCATAAAATAATAATAATAATTTTTACTTACAGAAATGCAGGCGGCCTATAACGATAAATCAATCAAAAGGAACAGTTCAGTACACTACACAAGAGAACATGACGTTATGAAATGAGATTGGAGTAAAAACATGTAGCCTAATGTTAGGCGTGTTTTGCTTTCAAATGCACAGCGCGGGTGACCCAAACTTACAATGCTTTACATTATTGTTACCACATTATAAACATCTACGTTTGAGCAGATATCCACAAACACCGTATTTAACAGTAAACACGGGTCTAAACATTATAGTATTCATCATGTTAGTATAAACACTCATACTAGCTTACTTTTATATCATGCTGCGTTATATTATCAAGCTTAAATCATCCTTTACTAACATCCAATATTTATTTAACATTGAAAGGTTGCCTACCTGTCTATAGTTCATATTTCAACATGTTTCCATCGATTTCATACATTTTAGTCTGGCACCAGTTCCACTAGTACAATGTGAAGTTTATGCAACAATGACATGCTAACTATTATAAGTGATTATTAATTTCTTACCTTAAAAATCTTATCTTCATATTGCATTCTTCTTCTTCTTCTGCGGTAATCCAAGGTAAACTTGCAGCGTGTCTTCTAAACTCGATGGAAAGCAGAGGACTGATGAAGTTTGATTCTTTGTTTTGAGGTAATGAGGTGATGGCGTGACCGCCGACCCCAGAGGGTTAATCTGACTTGCACAGGTCCATCTTTCCCTAGATCATCCGGGCAAGTGTTGTCATCCAGCAGAAGAAGCAGCTCCTCTGCCGTCACCAGGCTCCGTCACTAGCATTAGCTGTGCTAGTGCTAGCCATGACAGTTTTCACTGTTGAGTGGTGAACCGTTTCCTGAAATCCATTACAGCATTATCAAGCTAAACGTTAAACATTTTAGACATTTGCTTCACAAAGTTTGCACTGACGATTGCGCTCAACTATTAACTAACTAATATTTAATGTAGTCTCTCATTCACCGCTATAGAATTTTACCCAACTATGATGACTTCCTCTTCTGAGAAACCCAGAAATGTGAAAAGGGATAGTTCACTTTGAAATTAAATTTTGGTATGTTTTAGCTTACCTCAAGGGCATCCAAGATGTAGGTGTCTTTTTTTCCGCAGTAGTTTAAATTTTGATATTTTTAGGTCAAACCGTTCTTGTCTGTCAGTCATATAATGCAGGTCTATGGTCACCACCTCAAAGAGCATGCACAGAGAAGTCCAAATTAAACAATTCCCCATAGTAAGTACACATTGATGGCCTAAGACACGAAACGAGCGGTTTGTGTGAGAAAGCAAACAGTATTTATAACGTTTTTACCTCTTGTACACAACCACGTCCAAGTGATCTGAGGGCGTGTGCGCTTCCAGCGCTTTCTTCTTCTTTTTTTTTTTTTTTTTTTTTTTTTTTACGGCGGATCGCAAACAAATATGTGCATTACCGCCACCTATCTCAGAAATGGACCATTGACACTTTACTATACTTCTTTAACCTATCAACCGACATAAATTCCCCTTATTTACTCGCATAGAGGCTTCATAGAATTTCATCCGGCGCTGCGGAAAAATGACCATTTCCCCCCCATGACAGGAAAAAAAACCTAATTTAATTCCGCAGCTTTCCGGCGCTTGCGCAGCGCGCACACGTCACACACCAGGAAGCGCGCGCGCCCTCAGATCACTTGGACGCAGGTTTTTTTTCTGTCATGGGGCTGAGAGTGGACGGAGGAGCTGAACACGCAGCGCCGGATGAAATTCTATGAAGCCTCTATGCGAGTAAATAAGGGGAATTTATGTCGGTTGATAGGTTAAAGAAGTATAAGAAAGTGTCAATGGTCCATTTCTGAGATAGGTGGCGGTAATGCACATATTTGTTTGCGATCCGCCGTAAAAAACAAACAAAAAAAAAAACAAGAAGAAGAAAGCGCTGGAAGCGCTCAGATCACTTGGACGTGGTTGTGTACAAGAGGTAAAAACTTTATAAATACTGTTTGTTTTCTCACACAAACCGCTCGTTTCGTGTCTTAGGCCATCAATGTGTACTTACTATGGGGAATTGTTTAATTTGGACTTCTCTGGGCATGCTCTTTGAGGTGGTGACCATAGACCTGCATTATATGACTGACAGACAAGAACGGTTTGACCTAAAAATATCAAAATTGAAACTACTGCGGAAACAAAGACACCTACATCTTGGATGCCCTTGAGGTAAGCTAAAACATACCAAAATTTAATTTCAAAGTGAACTATCCCTGGTTTATTAATTAACTTGCTGCCTGCCTATTTTGGTGAAAGGCCTAAGACGAACTTGAAAAAGTATGGTAATAAGAACATTGATTTTTGAGCATAATGGCAGAAAAAAAATGTATAGGCGGAAATTAAATTGGAGATATACATTTTGTTGTGCTTGACTCGAGGATTCTGGAAAAAGAGTTTTGTTTTTAGCTCTCAAGGTTCCAAAGTTATGTTTCAAAATGCAAATTGCCTTATTGTGCCACCTAGTGTCAGGACACGAGTGGAACCATCCAGTCAATGTTGGGGTTTCTGACGCCCATATACTTTTAGGGCAGAAAAATAAGGAAGAAGAAGAAAATCAGTACAAACACAAAAACACATTCGGTGCTTGGACCTATAAAAAAATCTCTTCAGCTTTTTCCTCCCTTGTTTTCTGTGAATGCCTACCTCTCTCTCTCTCTCTCTCTCTCTCTCTCTCTCTCATTTAAACCTGCGCATCTTGTCTTCTTTTGAAATAAGGTATGTATGAGCCATTAGAGCCGACTCTAATGGTCGGCTCTGCCCACTTCTATCGCTCAACAAGCTTTCTTGTGATTCTGATGAGATTCAGATCCTCAGCCTGTGATTGGTCGAGGCTGATGACTCACTCCTACAGGCTGTTGGGAGGAAGGCAGAACTGACACTCAGAGAGGAAAATGAAAGCATCTTCCTCACTGCAAACACTCTCCATAACACTGAATCATACATAACCCTAACTAAAGAGAAGGTAAAACATTCACAGAACCCCAGGCTCATTCCCTGTCTGAGACAAAGGAAGATCGCTACCAGCTGCCAATCATAAACCCTGCAACAGACAGGAAAGACAGGAAAACACCAACCAGCAAGAAAAGGGGAGAAAGAAATCAAGGTAAGTATAAAAACCCTGTATGACTGAGTAGCAGAGAGAAATAACACATGTAATGCTTGTAACCCTATAATACTGTGTATGTGAAAGAAGATGAAAATGTATTTGATGAATAGAGTATTAAAATAGATTAAGTTAATATAGCCTATGTATGTGTGTGTTATCTGATGTATATGATGATTTTAGAAACTGGTATTTATGTTATTCGTTTGAACTGAAATGAGTGTGAACTGCATCTGGCTGTTATAATGAGAAATCACAGAAATCTGCAGAATTTGTTCATCTCGGGGGTGTTAGAAGAGCACATTGCGCAGTTATATGTGCTTTTAATAGAGTGTGTGTGTGTGTGTGTGTGTGTGTGTGTGTGTGTGTGTGGAGAGAGAGAGAGGAATGATTCCCCATTTGAGTGGACGTGCGCTTTGTATGTGCCATTAATTGCATTAGTTTCTCTGTATGAGTCTGCATGTTTTGGGTTATGTGTATAAATGTAACATAATGTGACATGATTGTGTGTGTTTAGATATAAGATTAATAGTTTGTGATGGTTTGAATATGGTTGTGGGAAATGTTCAATAAAATGAGTCAAAATGCTGTTAATGCGTAAACTGATATAAAGCAATAAATAGAAATAAATTTAGTTGGCCAGCATTACGACACTAGTGTTTGTGTGTGTGTGTGTGTGTGTGTGTGTGTGTGTGTGTGTGTGTGTGTGTGTGTATGTGTGTTTACAAATATATTCATTTCAAGTGTGTGTGTGCATATTTTCTACATGTATGTGTAATGTTACACAGTTTGCGGTGTGTAGTGTGCACGTCTTTGAGCTCTGAGAGACGTGTGTGTGCCAGGGGTTTGTGTGTGTATGTATTGTGTGTTGTGGTGTGTGTTCATGCCTGCACAGCTCTGTAATCGAGTGGGTGGCAAGTGAGAGATGGTTCAGCTTGTGCAAGAGCAGAATGTGAGTGTGAGAGTGTGTGTGTGTGTGTGTGTGTGAGAGAGAGAAGAGAGATGCTGTGAAAACGCCACAGAGATGAGTGTTAAATGAGCACATTCTCCTCCTCCTCATATCCTCAGTGTTTCATATCGTTTATCTCGAGGGAAAGATCTGTGTGTCTGCTGTTGTCATTACTTCTGTCTGCTTTACATATTTCATGGATTAACAGACATATGCACCAGTGATTGGTTTCGGGGTCAGACGTTTGGCTGTTATGTAACTATTCAGATTGGTGCTTTTAATGTAACATGTCAAGTGTGAAATGTATAATCTCATTTCTAATAAAAAGGCATCTATATTCAATCATTATTACATTTTTCAACAACAACAACAACAAAAATATATATATGATTCTGTAAAATCGTGCACATTTAGATTAAATTTAAAATAGGATTTTACATAAATTAATAGGGTAAATAATTGCACACTTACAGTAGCGACCCAAGCCGACCCAAACTGAGCAGCGAGGAGACTTTTTGTTTTTTTGCAGAATTTTGTTTCTCTTTTCAGACCTTTAAATATTGTAATGCACATGCTGTGGATAAACTATGGACAAACCCTTATTCCCAAATGAATGTGATCACATCAATAAGTAAGTTAACACCAAGATAAATTAATATGAGTAACTTAGGGTGAATTCCAATCAAATAAGAATCCTTATGCCCCACTCATTCTGAAGGACAGAGCCTTGAAGCGGGAAAGACGATGTCATTTCCTCTTTATCTGCAACGAATGTTACCATGACAACACTGCACTGTCTCCATCACCCTGTTAGTTGTTCTTATGATAAAATGTCTCATTTATTGATTTGAATTTAATTGTTTCTCAGCTTTGTTGACTTTGCTAGACCCTGCAGATTTTGCTAACATCTCATCCTTAGAACGGTGTCGTGTTAGCGGCCACTAATGCCTAGTTCACACTACACAACTATAAACGTCGGCAGATCGCTGTGCTGTTTAGACTACATGACTTGCTCTGGAGTCTTGAAGTCGTTGTGGTGTTCACACTATGTGACACTACGTAAATGATCTGCAACAGGGGGTTACACACTACAGGAGCTGACAACAACTCACCCAACGACTCTCTCCGGTCCCAAAACCACATTTTGTCACGAAAACATGCGCAAGAAGTGGAATTGGAAATGGCGCATTGTCTATTTGAAAATGGACGGCGGGACAAAATTGGCGGTAAAAAAAAAAAAAAAAAAAAAATAATAATAATATATATTGTTTGCGCAATGATCTGTTTAGAACCCCGAAAAGAAAAAAAAGGAATATGGGTGAAAGGATGGATAAGCGCATGCGGGCAGCAGGGATTGCCTGTCAGAGAGAGTTGGAGGTGAGAAAAACATTATAATGAAAAAGCAGAGCCTGTTGTGGTTTGGCAACGATGGTTACAAATACAAAAGGCTTTTGTAATGCCATAACAAGCCGATCATTGGCTGTTGCTCGTGGCGACACGTGACACCACAGACTATCGAGTCGGCCGACAGCTCCAGATATTTGGCATGCTAGATATTTGTCTAGCGTCGGCGATGTGTCAGCGAGCGTTTTTGATGCGTCCTTAAGTATTTCACACTTAAAGATTGGCGAGCGCGGATCACCCGCAGATTTGCACACGATTACAGCCCGACATGTCGGCGAGCTCGTTAACTTGCAAATCGGGCTTAAATCGGGCTTAAAACCCTGTAGTGTGAACTAGCCATAAGTTAATAACTAATGATCTTTGCGACGGAAGTGAATCAATCAAAACTAACTTTATCTGGACAATAACTTTATTCTAGAGCTGCTGTAAAGCCAAACAATCTCTGTTACTTTCATTTCCTATTATCAATGTAAAGCTGCTTTGAAACAGTCCATATTGTTAAAAGCGCTGTATAAATGAAGGTGACTTGACTTGACTTCAGGAAATGACTTATCTAGCCCATGTTTTCTTAAAGCATCCACAAGTAGCTGACTAATAAATACATGGATTCTACCTTGTGATAAATGCACAGCTGCAGTGATGCTGAGACTCGTACTGTTGAATCACTGATGGTCATTTGGGCTCACATTTGGTATTATGTACATGGTAATATGTCCTATATTTGTGTAAGTAGCACAAGCATGGAGTATTTAAGAAGTAGCCAGGCTGCGTCCAATTTCTCTATCATCCTGAGTTTATCCTGATTCACTGATCCTGATGGAAATATAAAGAAGCCTTAAACTCCAACAATCGTTTGGTGTTTAAATCACACAAACAACACTTGGCGCCCATAGAATGCAGTTCTTTCCCACCCTGAGTGTAAAGCAAAACGTGATTGGCTGTAGAGAGAATGTGCTACGATTGGTCAGCACAATGTGACTGTTATCTGATTGGCTTGAGTAGTAGACAGTGGATGTCCACCTATTTGTGGATTTTTGTGTACGTTTTGAAATGTTTCGAAGCCATCCACAAATGTGCAGGAAGAGATTCACAAATGAATGCCAGGCAGAGTTGTGTTTGTGACATAAAGACATGTATGTGAATGTTTTTTTATTGTTTTATTGTATTGTTTTATAATTTAATACATTTTTGTGAAATCCCTGAAATATATATTTGTGGATCCCATTCTATTTATTTTTGAATATGTTTAATGTGCCCCTTTTATGCTTTTTTAGATATTACCTCTCAAACAGTGTGTAATAAAGCTGTTTGTGAATGTAAAAGGTCTGCAAAGTGTAGATAAAAAGAGTTTTTGTCTCCTAAAAGAAAGAAGCAATTCTGAACTGCTGAAACGAGTCGTCAGTACTCTTTTCATTTCTTCTTACTTCTGTAACATTCACACATAACAATGAAACAAATTTGCATAATGCCCGCCTATGGTCTTCATTGGATGCCCTCAAACACAGTAGCTGGTTGGTGTTGTGTACATGTCCAGAAGACGCTGTTTTCTGCTCTGCAAAACAAATTCTCTTTGTATGCACTTCCAAATAATGAGGATGTGAAGAGCCAGTGGCTAAAATTATCACAGCGATACAACAGCAATATAACGTTTTATGTAGCCGTCATTTTACTGACGACTGCTTGCGAGGTAAATGCAGGATTTGCCAAACGCTTATCCATTAAAGATGGGACAGTACCCAGTTTATTTGGACCAACTTGCTCCTCTGAATTCCAACCTGTAAGTATGATTCATTTTTGATGTATATATTTTCTAGCAAGTGTTCAAATACATAATTTTGTGTATTATATTATGGCTATATAATTTAATTTATTATAATAAATTTCTAATATTTGTTTATATATAGTGAGTTAACTGGCTAACTCACGTTATCACTGTCTTACTGAAATAGTTCTGCTAATCAGTTGTGGGCCACGATTACCTATAACTGTGTCTATTAATGCAGATCGTCTGTCGTTCTCACTACTTTGAGGAAAGATAAAGGATGGAGCAAGATTTGTTTTAATGTTACATCAGTCATTTACGTTAGTGCTGGGCGAACAAGTAGACCTAACCCTAACCCTAGCCCACTTTAACTCTAACCCTAACCAGAGTAGACCAATCACAACAGACTCAGTCATCTGACCAATCAGAGACCTCACTCCCCTGGCCTCAAGAGGTGCGCTAGCGACTGATGCTAGCAGAAAAAAATCTGTCAGAAAATCACTATCGGAAAATTGTGTCAATGTTCATAGTTTTGATTCTTGGATTAAAGATCTTTTTGAGTATCTTCATGGTCGTGCACTTCACTACAGCCACCCACTGTGACACAGTTCGAAATTTATTTATTTTCTTTTGGTTGTAACTTTTTAAGTGAAAATCTTAGTGAAATTTACTGTTTTTCTTTTTTGCTGATACTTCAAGTGTTGTCCATTTCTCACCAACATTACCAATGTTCATTAGACAAGGTTGCATAGAGCATACATTCTATTTCTCCTCTCATTTGTGTTCTGTCAGCTCTGTATTTCACTTAATACTATTAAAAACTATCAAAGATAATTACAAATAACATACAGTTTGGATTGGCTGTTTGGTTCTGGGGGGGGGGGGGCTGTGGTGTGATAATTTATTACTATTCATCGATGTCTTGCTCTAGAGGCGATTATGTGCAAATGTGTTTGCTCGTGTGATGTCACAGTTCTTACAATATACAAACAAGCAGTTTTTGGAGCTTAGTTAATATATATATATATATATTTTTTTAATTATATATAATAAGAGGATGTTTTAAGCTATCCCTATTTCCGCCCAGCGAGTCTAACTGCCAGATAGACTGCAGAGATATTTCAGTCACTCTAAGGAACCCAACGTCTTGCTCCTCGCACGTGTTATCCCTCACAGAAATCTGCAATGCTTTCAGGCGTTATACTGAAATGATATGTTCAGCGTTTCTCCATAGACTTGAGAGCTAAATGACTACATGTAATTAATCACAGAGCTCACACTGTCCTACATTGGCAGTCTATTGCACTGTCCGTGTGGCCCAGTGGAATCAGTGACCTTACTCTGGCCCTCTGGACACTGATCTGCACAACAGAGTTTTCCTCGACTGCTGCAACATCTCAGATCAGTCGAGCAAGCAACAACATCCTATCCTCAGATCAATCCAGTAATCCTGGCATATCCAGATTCTAGTCAGACAAAATCCACAAGCATGACCTTCGACCTGCCGCTATTTTTAATCCCGCATTAACCACGATGTCAGGGGCCGAGTAGTTCATTTCTCTTCAGGCAGACAGGATAACTTCAATGACGGGAAGTCTATTAGGAAGTGCTGTCTCTTTCTCCATGTATGTAATTACTCAATATGTCCTGTTTTGAAAGATGACAAAAGTAAAGTTCTTAAAAAAAACTTTAAAAAACGTTCCACTCCTGTCATTATTTCTCATCTTGCTGTGGAATTATCAAACCCTATTTCCTGTCTTGTCTCAAATATTGTTTTAACCCCGGACTAGAGCGCCTGCCCTCCTCAAGCATTATTTGCAGTAACCTACAAACTGCAATCTGAAATAATACACAATCTCTTATGAAATGAAGTGGCTTTATGAGTAGCCCCTTTTGATTACCCCCTTTCCAAATGTTTCACATCAGCGCCATTGGAGTGGCAACCAGGAAATTCTCTGGGGGAAAAAAACGCATTTTAATTGATCTCTCAGTCCCACATGAATCCACCTTTCTCAGCATTAACAGCCTCATTCCACTCAAAGAATATTCTCTTCATTACCATAATGTTGACCAAGCTATAACAATGATCAAAAGCATTGGCCGCAGTGCGTGGCTCGGGAAAATTGACATCACTTCACCATTCAAAGTAATGTCCATCCACTCAGATTTCAGCCATCTCTTTGGAGTGTGCACTTAACCTATGGCTGCAAAAGCAGCCCCAAAATATTTGACACGCTGTCTGAAGCGATCTGCTGGATCCTGTTTAAGAATCACGCAATCCCTTTCCTCAGTCATCTGCTTGACGATTTTTTAATCATCGCCCACACAATGCAATCTCAGCTGCCCACCTTCGCATCATCCAAAAAGTTTTTGTATTTTTTTAAAGTTTTTTTCACTCTCCTCTCTGTCATTTAAAATTTGCCATGCACATAATTCCCCACAGTTGCCCTTTAATCTCACACCTCCTTTCTCTCCCTTCTTCTGCTCCCGTGCTCCCTAACCCTGCCTTGCTGCAACAAATTAAACATTTAGATAACTTTTCAACGGTCTAACCTTTTTCTATGATGGCTGTCTTTCCCACAATATCAAATTGTACACTAACATGGCCCACTCCACTGGCTTCGGGGGATTTTACCAAAATGGCCTCCCCAGCTCCTAAACATCCTGCTGTCCGCAACCTCAACCTTCCCATATTCTGTTTCTACTATTTATACACCACTGTGTTTCAGTTGCTCTGGGTCTGATTTTGACATTATTATGGTTGTTCTGTTCAGACTTTTGGATATTTCTGAGAGATTAAAAACCTGAGTATTTTTGTATCTTTGATGTTTGTTATCTCTCTGCTCGGCTCTGTCTTGTCCAGTTGGCTCGGTGTGTGACGTCCTCCGGGGTTTGGTCCACTGCCCACATGTCCTCCGTAGAGCTGTCCATCCACTGCTCTTTAGGTCTTCCTCGCAGTTGGCAGTCTCCCGGGGTCGAAGCGGAGTGCTGTTCTTGCCACAGAGTCCTTGTCGCTACGCATGGCCGGGGTTGGGTAACGTTTGGGTTTTTTATGATACCAGTGTCAAATTGATACTTTTAAAATGGTACCAGTGCCTGAACCGATACTTAAAAAAAGAGCAACAAAACAACGATGGATGACATTAAATAGTGGCTTTTTTTATTGGAAATAAAATTGAAAGGATGGCGGCAGTGTGTGGTCGGGCAGGTGCTGTCTCGCTAGCTATCAATTACTAAAGCAATGCCTGTAAGGCTCCAGCTTGTAATGACTCTCCCTGCCTCTAGTTGGCGCTGAGCTGCAATTACTCTCCCAGCCACTAGGTGGCCTCAGCTTCTGTAAATTTCATTGTTGCCACTCATTATTATTTAATTTCTCCCACCTGTGGGGTTCATTAGCTTGTTTGTGTTGGCCTATTTAAGCATGTCTCTTTCTTTCAGTTGTGTTCAGTCTTGAGCCTACTATGCTTGTGTTTTCCCTGCCAAGAAAGCTAAGTCTATTGTATTTTTGGATTTGCC
Source organism: Scardinius erythrophthalmus (assembly GCF_964197995.2). NCBI lineage: Eukaryota > Metazoa > Chordata > Actinopteri > Cypriniformes > Leuciscidae > Scardinius > Scardinius erythrophthalmus. The sequence continues at coordinate 38,683,144 of NC_138240.1, forward strand.
TTTTGCTCAACTTTTGTTTCTTTGATTTTTTCTCTGGAAGCTCGGCTTCCTTTTTGTTGTACTTTTGAACATATACTCTTCAGTAAAAACTCCTTTTGTTCAGTCATCTAAGTCTGCAAGTCATTCTTCTGCCCTTGGGTCCATCCACTGTTTGTCATCCACATTGGCTCAGTGGTAAGGAAGCAGTTCAGTAGATTTGAAGACCAGAGTTCAATCCCAGCCTCAGACACCCATCACAATGCCATACTGGTAATGTTGTTCAAATTAAATTTAGAAACTTTATAGACTGTTTTTTTATATCGCGGCACCTGTTGCCGATTCAGTACGACCTGTATGGCTAATATAAATAACCAAGCTGTAGCAAATTAGCTCAAAAGATATATATAATAAATTGTAACGGATTATAATCAATTATAAATATTTTAATTATTTTTAGAATTGACTGTAGCAGAATTAATAGTACAATTATTTAATCAATTCATCCAATGAACAGAAAGCATAATCAATTATTAATTCTAGGAAATAAATGATCTTCCTGGCCAAGAAAGAATAACCTTTTCCAACTAAAATAAATAAAGTACTAGCAGGGTAATAGCATAGGTATCGCCAGATCAAGATGTTTAAGTGACTTTGATATTTTTGTGAGTGGCAAACACAGAGACAATAAAGTGTGGATATAATGATTTAATAAACGCAACTACGGTAGGCTACACACACAACTAAACTAAGCAAAGATTGTATACAGTATCAAGAAAGTAAAGAAAAGTGAAGAAAGAGAGAGAAGAAAAGAGAATGGCCATCAGTTAACCACAATCTACGAGAAACATCAGAGAATCAAGGTCACCTTGAAGGGGCACAATAACTTAGAAACGCATCTAAAGGCTGTGAACGGGTACTTGCATTGACTTCGGCTGCTGAACAAGTGCAGATGCAGGAGATTCTTGATGATTTCGCCAAGAGTGCGCTGAAGCGTTCGTTTGGGTTCTTGGGGTGGTCCACGTTGAATCCAAAGAAGTTAACTTGAAGATGAAGTTGCCGGAAGGAGACAGGAGAATGTTGTCTCAAAGAGCTTGAGCAAAGATCTGAACTAATCAGATACTCTTAAAGGTCCTGTCAGTTCACACCCATTTGGTGAGGTGACCAATCAAAGATGACCTGGAGAAAGACTTTGTTCCATCTTATCCCCATTTGCATGTTCATGGTGGCATGGAGAATTTGTGCAGTCTTCACAAAAATATGTATGATGCAATTTGTCATAACATGTTGTACACCAATGATTATAAAATCAAAAGAGGATTATTTTGATACTAAGAAAGAGAGGATTTGAAGACGTTAAAGCAGTGATACATCATCTTAGGATATCAACATTTGAAGTTACTCTAACATAACTAAAGAATCATAACTACGCTAATAAAACATATGGACATGCATAAAACACAGGATAAATACAATAAACATTTGGGAAAGTTTGTGGGTAAGAATGGAGTCAATGTCCTTGTGTATTGGAAGTTTATCTCTATAGTCTTTGACCAAATGCCTAGTGGCGTCTGGTCTCCTGTGCTGTCTCTGAGGGTTGCAGACACAGTCTCTTGCTGAGATCGTTCAGGAGAGCAGAGGGGATAACGGTCTGTGACAGGAACTGGTTTGAGGGCCGATGACAACAGGGGAGAGGGGGAAGGTTTTATGATGTCTAGAGCATTTTGATTAAAGAGCAACTTGCAGGTAAAAAAAAAATCTAAATGAATATATAACCGTGTATGAAAATACCATATGAAAAGATAATGCAGGATTTAAAATGTTTTAAAACGACATAATGACACCAATTTAGTAGATAAAGTGAGCGTTTCTTTGACTGCTCGTACAAGCCGCTTTTTTTTCAACATCGCGTCATTTTACGTCACACGAGGGAGACGTGTGCTGTGCTCTGCCGCAGCTCAGTGCAGAGTAGGTTGGTATTCAGTAAGAGCGGTCGTGAGACAGTGTGTTTTCAGTAGTTTTTGTATTTCAATTTATCATCGTCATGGTAAATGTATGTGTTTGTGGAGCTTGCAAAAACTCCAGCCTGTCAGGACATCGAGTCCACCGGTTTCCTAACAGGAAAAAGGACGGTGCTATCTTTTGTGCCTGGGTGCGGGTTGTGCAGGTGAAGAGACGGGATTTCTCTTCCGCGTCGGCTTCGGAAAACGCGGTCGTGTGTAGCGTTCACTTCAGATCGGATGATTATCGTCCCGGCGATATGAAGGAGTTCAACATGGGATACCGAAGTAAGAACCGGGTGAGACTCAGAGCTAGTGCGGTTCCTTCAGTGTACGCATCTTCGGGTTCTCCCGCCGGATGTAGGCGCGAGCACAACATCAACTGGCAAACGCAATGTAAGCGGAACGAAACTGAGCTAACAGTTACTCGTTATTGTGTTTGTGTGGACCGTTTATCAGTTTGGACCAGTGCAGCGCGAGCCTGATCAAGCAACACTGTAGCCTAACTGCGAGGTAAATAAAGAGTTCGCCACTGAAGTAATAACATCGCTGCGAGATCTAGTGAGAAATATTCACATTTCTCCGTTATTAACGAATCAAACAGCGCTGACGTGAAAACCAGGAATAAACATTGTGCAATGAATGAACGAACTATCCAGTGTCCACAGATCAGCAACATTCACCATGGCTTTACTGTAGTAACACTAACTGCAACCATGGAAGTTTGGCATTTTCCACTAAGGCCCAGTATGCATCCACCTCCCTGTAACACTGACTTTCCTCAGCTGTAAACATTGCCTCGCATTTCCCACACAAGCACCTATGGAACAAAAAATGTATCATGAATAAATATCTCTCTGTCTCTCCATGAGAAACTGCTAAGTTATATCACGTAACGTTAGTCTGGGCGGATATTAATGAGCATGACAAACGCCTGATCAAAGCTTAGTTTCTGTTATTGTAAGTTCCAATATGTTCTGTCTAACATTAATCCTGGCCTGTCCCTGCTCTCTTGGCAGCCTAGCAGGCTCATAATTGTATGGCTGTGGTCCGTAAACAATTTCCTCAGCGTCCGAAATGTCATTGCAATCCATATTTCCCTGTTGTGTGAATCGACCGCTCTCCCTCGTGCTACGTCACGACTCTCGCCCGTCACGCCCATTTTCAGATGCGGAAGTAAAATTTTCTCACAAAAACGACTCCAGAAGCCACTGTAGCATATTTATAATTTTTTTTTAAAGAAAATCTAGTTCCTACATTATTTTTCTATACATTGACTTGTTGGGTCTTCTAACCTGCAAGTTGCTCTTTAAGTCCATTCGTTACAAAGCTCAGTGCACAGAGAACCTGATCATCACCTGTTCAAATCATCTAACGTTAGTGTTCCCTTCGTACTGTGGATATACTGGCATATCTTTGCCTGTTGGACAATTTGCATAATTTCGAAATGTTCTTAATAATGGGAAGGCGACTATTCCAAATGTTACATCAAACAAATAAAACGATCAAACTGTTGAGGAAATTTCTGGATACCGGCTTGTTACTTCTGCTCGGGGGAAGGGCATCTTAATTCCGGCCAGGTGTGACGAGATGGGCCTAGATCGACATCATCAAGTGGCATTTGTGGGGAGTGTGTGTCAACTTTCATCTATGGAGGATTTTGCATTCGGATATGAACATTTCGTTAATAGCGATTCGCTTACTGTAGATGCTGGCCGACTGGGTGAGTCTCGATTGATTCGATACCAGTATAGCTACATACTGAATCATCAACAAAAACAAAAACTGAACAAAAATGAACCATCACTGAACTTAAGCTGGACTGTGACGCTATTTTCTTCTGGAAACAAACTTTTTTGCATTATTTTCCTGTTATGTCTGTAAAGCTGCTTTGAAACACTCTGCATTGTAAAAAGCGCTATATAAATAAATGTGACTTGACTATAGCGAACCATGTGCAAATGATTCATCTTACACCATTAAATAAATCAATGTGCAAGATAAATCCGGCAATTGTAAAGCATCATGGTTTCAAACTTTTTAGAACAGTAAACCATGCTCGCATTTTTTGGGACTCTCGATCAAAACCAAGTGGGTTATTCCTAAAAATTATCAAACACAACATCTTTTATATGAATCAAATTTGGATTTTTTTTTTCTATCATAAACATGGTTGCATGAAATGTTAATGGTTGACAGTATGGGTGGAAGGGTGCTATTTTATTTTAAGGAATAATAAAAGATGTAAGCAAATGGTGGTCTTGTGAAAACGACTTAGAATGTATTGGTTTTAAACTATATTGTCTGATCAAATGTCATTTACTGTAATTGGAATATACAGACCACCATCTTCAAAGATTGTATTTTATGAAAAATTAAACGCTCTTATCAAAGAGTGCGATACAAATAATGAGATTATTATATTAGGAGATTTTAACATAAATTGGAATGACAGAGTACAAAGGAAGAAAAAGTATAGTGAGTAATTTTGATTTTCAGCAAATTATTGAAGGGCCAACTAGGGTAACTAATCAAATTCAATTTTATTTATAAAGCACATTTAAAATCAGCCTTGGTTGGCCAAAGTGCTGTACATCAAAGAAAAACAGAAAAGGCAAAAATGGATAGAAAAATTAAAATTAAAATAAAGACATGAAATGCAGTAGAATTACAAAGAATTGAAAGCACAAGAGAAAAGATGAGTTTAAGCATAGATTTAAATTCAGCTAGTGTAGACGCAGTTCTAACATATAGTGGGAGGTTATTCCACAACTTATCCCAGCCACTGCAAAAGCTCGATCACCTCTGCATGGTAAGCGAGATCGAGGGACAGACAGAAGATGTTGATATCTTGACCTAAGTGATCTGGCTGGGTTGTGATTGACAATTAAGTCAGAGAGATATTTAGGGGCTTGATTACAACGAGCTTTGTCGGTGAAAGTTAAGATTTTAAAGTCAATTCGATATCGAACTGGCAGCCAGTGTAGAGAGCGCAAAATTGGGGTAATATGATCACGTTTACGGGCGGCCGTGTTTTGAACCATTTGAATACGAGAGATTGCAGACAGAGGAAGTCCGACATTTAGTGGGTTGCAGTTGTCCATTCGTGTGGAAATGAAAGCATGAATGACTGTCTCGAAGCTGTCTTTACTTAAAAATGATTTAACTTTGGCTAGCCGGCGAAGGTGATAAAAACTAGCCCTAACTGTGCTATTCATTTGTTTGTTTAATTTAAGACTACTATCATGATAAAAACCCAAATTTTTAACGTTGGTTGTAAGGTGTGGTGTGAGGGTCCCTAACTCAGTACAATTACCGTTAGAGAGCTCATTTGGACCAAATAGAATGATTTGGGTTTTATCATCGTTCAAAAACATAAAATTATTTGAAAGCCACAGTTTAAGTTGATGAAGACATGCATCTAATCTCTCAAATGCTTGGCTATCTTTGTGTTTTATAGGTATGTAGATTTGGGTGTCATCCGCGTAGTAGTGGTAAGACACACCAAATCTACTCATGACAGTTCCCAGGGGTAACATATATATACAGAGAGAACAATAGAGGTGCCAGAACCGATCCCTGGGGCACACCACAGGTGAGGTGGGTCGCTGAGGATGTTTGAGCGACTATATTAACTAAACTTCTGTTAGATAAAAAGGACTGGAAACATTTAAGTACCGTGCCAGTGATACCAATTGACCGCTCCAGTCGAGATAAAAGGATCTTATGATCAACGAAATCAAATGCTGAGCTCAGATCTAGTAGCACTAAGGCTACAGTGTCCCAAGCATCAGTAGTCATGAGAATATCATTGAGACTCCGTGCTGTGAAGGCGTTTGTAGCCAGACTGAAAGATGTCAAAGATAGAGTGAATGAGCAAATAAATCTGCAGCTGTGTAAAAACAGATTTTTTGAGAATTTTAGATATGAATGGCAGGTTGGATATAGGTTTATAGTTCTCATATACAGCAGGATCAAGTGAGGGCTTCTTAAGAATGGGAGTCATAGTGGCGACTTTAAAACAGTCTGGTACAGTCCCAGTCGCAAGACAGTTGTTGAGAATGTTCAGAATCAGAATGTCAGATTCAACAGTATCGATAACCTGTTTTAAAAAGCGAGAGGGAAGAATATCTTGGGGTGGGAAGGTGGACTTTAATTTAAGAGTTATTTCCCTGCATGTCTGGAGGGAAACCAGCTCAAATTCGCTCCACTGTACCCAAGAAAAAATAGGATCGGGTGCCAGCTGTCTCGAGCTGAAAGCTTGAGCTCGAGTGATTTTAATTTTGTCAGCGAAAAGATTATGGAGGTTTTCACATTCAGAGTGAGAAATCACAAACTTTGATCTAACAGAGGGGTTAAGAACAGAGTCAATGGTTGAAAAGAGAGTTCTGGAGCAATGTGAATTCCTCTTAATGATGTCAGACAGGAATTTGTTCTTTGCTGCCCTTACTGCCTTTAGAAAATTATTTAACAAGGCAGTCAGCATCTCGAATGATATTTGGAGCATGTCTTTCTTCCATTTTCATTCGAGCCATCTGCGCTGTTGGCGTAATAGTCTAATGTCGCTGTTTATCCATGGCTGAGACTTATGTTTGGGATGGATGAGCTTGCAAGGTGCGATGGAGTCAAGAATATTGGAGCATTTATCATTAAAGTCTTGTATCAGTTCATTGACATCGAAATCTGAAGTAAGGGAGCCAGATATTAGAGCATTATCAGCCTCCAGGTGCCGGCCCGAAAACATGTCCTGGGAATGTGAGGTTAGGGTGCGAGACCAACGTACATGAGATGGTGCTGTATTGGGTGGAGCTGGAATGAGTGTAGAAAAAAATACTGGTCTGTGGTCTGAGAGTGGAAGGTCACTGATTTCAGTATCAGCCACCGATAGACCGTATGACAGTATAAGATCTAGTGTATGACCGTGACAGTGTGTGGGTCCATTTACCCATTGAACAACATTTACAGAGGATATTACATTTAAAAAGTGTTTAGCTAAAGCACTAGTAGGGCAGCATACATGGATATTAAAATCGCTAATTATTAAAATATGGTCATATCTGGTCAAAGCATCCCCCAGGAGATCAGAAAACTCATTGATAAAGTTACTTGATGAAGGTGGATGATAGATTAGCAAGAGTAGAATAGGATAGAGGGAATTTAAATGCATTTCCTGGACTTCTAAGCTCGTAAAAGTGGCTGTAGACAATAAACGACACTGAACATTGTTTTTAAAAAATAATCACAAGTCCCCCTCCCCTGCCGGTTAACCAGGGAGTGTTAAAGAAGTCATACTCCGGGGAACCAGTTCGGAAAAAGGACTGATATCACCTGCTTTTATCCACGATTCTGTTGCGAAGAAATAGTCCAGATTGTTATTAGAGATGAGGTCGCTGCCAATGAAGGTTTTGTTTACTACAGATCGAACGTTGGCAAGGGCCATCCTAAGTTGCGGTGGATCATGTGATGAGTCGGAAGCTCTGCGAAGATTGATGATGATTCACATTCCTGCATCGGAGCCATGGAGAGATCCGTCGAGTCAGCCAGAAGGGTGACGAAGGGATAATCGGCCGAATCCACCAGCGATTTTTATCCGCGGCCTTTCGAAAAAGCCGATAATGCCGGCAAGCCACACACACTGGCGCCATCTTACTTCCTTTTACCAACTAGCTCCTGGCTTTCACTAATAGACCAGAAAGAATAAAGAAATGTTTAATTTAGATTTAATTTAACATTTGACAAGAAGTACAAAATTCCTAAAAGTTTGGAATTTTGAATACGCAATTAAAGAAATAGAGTGGAAAGATTAAATATAAGAGTATAGATGAAACCTGTAATTCTTTCATGACTGAAATTATAGACAATTATACAAGGAAAGTGAAACGTAAACCAGGACAAAATAGAATATTTAGCATGGTTAAATAAAAAAATGAGTTCCCTCAAGAAACACAGAGATCATGCTCTTAAGTTAGCTCTCAGGTGTAAGATACAACATGAAGGTGTTTTTTTACCACATTAAGAAATAAGTTTGTAAAGGAGCTTAGAAAGGCGAATGCTACGTTTTTTTTAAGGCTGTCTGTGAAGCTAGAGGAAATATGGCAGAATTTAAAGAAATTAACTGGAAAATTTAATAAAATACATAAAACAATGGAGTTAAATATAGAGAATGATACAAATTAAATATGACTAATGATACAAATAAGGTGGCAGAAGCATTTAATACAAATATTATAGATTCCACAAAGGCTTTGATTCAGAAAGTACCTGGTTTAAATGATTTAGTTACATCTATAAATTTTAATGCTTTTAGAGAACTTACTAGTTCTAAAGTACATATGATTATTTAATCTATTAATAGTTCAAGGGCAAAAGATGGATATGGGATGGATACAATGTTTTTAAAACGTATAAAGAGGCAGTCGTTCCTCCCATTTAAAAAAAATGTTGATTGGTCTTGTTTCAAAGGGCTTGAAAACGGCAGTAATTACACCAGTGTTCAAATCCGGTGATCACATGGCTATTAGCATTTATAGACCAATTAGTATCCCACCAGCAGAATCCAAAATTACAGAGAAATGGATTTCTAAACAGTAAATCACATTTGAATAGTATTCCATTCTCATTGCATCCGATGCAGTTTGGGTTTCGAAAGTATCATTCTACAGAAACTCCAAATTATTTCTTTTAGAAAATATAAAATCTAAATTGGATAAAGGAGGTGTTGTGGGAATTGTCCATCTAGATTTAAAGAGAGCCTTTGATACAGTAAATCATGCAATTTTAATGAAGTTATCAAATTATAATTTCTCACCAGAGGTAATCAAATGGATAAGATCATACCTTGCTGATAGAAAACAGTGTGTCCGAGCAGGCAATTATACTTCACAAATGGTTACTAATTCTGTCTCGAGCCACCAGGCACTGTTGTCGTGCGGATGAGCGGCCGGAGCGCGTTAAGGGTTTTCTGTGAGAACGGTGTCGTGTTAGCGGACCCTAAGTTAATAACTAATGATCTTTTCAACGGAAGTGAATCAATCAATCAAAACTAACTTTAGCTGGACAATAACTTTATTCTAGAGCTGCTGTAAAGCCAAAACAATCTCTGTTACTGTAATTTCCTATTATCACTGTAAAGCTGCTTTGGAACAATCTATTTTGTTAAAAGCACTGTATAAATGAAGGTGACATGAATTGACTTGACTTTGTGTTCTCCAAGGTTCAATATTGGGGCCGTTTTTGTTCAGTTTGCATATTAATGACTTGCCGGACGTTTGTGTATCTACTGTTACTTGTCAGATGTATGCTGATGATACGGTTAAATATGTGCATCCTAAAAGCAAAAAGCAAGATGCAGAAGAATTTTAGCTGCAATGGTCAATGTCTCTAATTGGTTAGTAAATTCATGTTTACATCTTAAAGGTGCTCTAAGCGATGTCGGGAGACATAACTTCTTGTTGACGTTTGAATTGTTGTCAAACAAAACGGAGGCAAGCTAGACCCTCCCTCCCCCTCATCCCGTCTCCTTCCTCCTCCCCCCTCCCCTCCCTTCCAGCATAAAGGAAAGTCAAAGTAATCACTACAAACAAAGTTGAGTTTTACTGATACTTCATTCAATGTGTAATGTCACCAAGTTAGATAAATGCTTTCATATATTGCAGAACAGAATGCAGAAAAAGAGAAACATTATCTTAAAATAGTTTCGCCACCTGAGGTTATAACTATAGCTCCCATAACTATAGCTCCCATTCTAGCTAATTACATCCTTGTGTTGGTTTGGCGAACATGAACATCAATTTAGAAAGAAAAATGGATTTACCTGTTCAGCAAAAACAGAGCAACTGAATGTCGGATTGGAAGCCCTTCTGCCGGCGGAGTTCTCGCCACCTTTCGAAGGTTTTTCCGATGTAAATTCGGTACTTCGCGCGTTTCTTATCCTTGTCGCTCTTCTTTGCAATTTGTTCATCGGAACGTCTTCTCTTTGGTCGTGTGTCGGCCATAATTCAAACTTCCCTCTTCATGCTTCTCTCTCCTCCACACCCCCTTCATGTGCATGCACACTAACCCCCCAAACCCCACCCTCAAATACTTCTCGCCAGTGATTGGCTGGAACTCTGTTTATTATGTTTCGTGGTGCGGGTGAGCCCAATTTGTTTTTGTTGCCGTTTGTGGAGCCTGTGGTGTCTAGAGAGACCGTGTTTTTTTACAGTGTGTTCAGGGGACAGGCAGCTAGCGGATAGTGAGGAGATGTTTGCTGTATGTGACAAAAAAAATTTGGCCTAAACAACGCGTGACATCGCTTAGAGCACCTTTAATGTTAGTATAACTGCATGTTTTTTTTTTAGCAAAGTCTGCAAATAGAGATCAAGATCCAGACGTTATAGTAGCAGGGAGAAAATTATCAGTAGTCCATGAGGATAGATATTTAGGCATAATAATAGATTCACAACTTATATTTAAAAAACAAGTAAAAAAAAAGTTAAATTGAATCAGGTAAGTTTTAGACACATTACAAATAATTTAACCACTGAGGCCTAAAGTTATACATTAATGCCATGATCTTTTCACATATGAATTACTGCCTTACCAGCTGGACGCAGACAGGCAGGACTACATTATAATCAGTAGAAAGATTATATAAGCTGGCTTTGAAAATATTGGACGAAAGGTCTAATTTATATCATCATTGTAAAAATGTAACTAATATGTTTATTTTTTTAACTGGGGAAATGTGATTACATTTGGAGATATTTTACTTGTGTATAAAATTGTGCATGGTATGGACCCACCTCCACTTACTGAGTTTATTAGACAAAAGCAGAACTCCTCTACTAGAGGGATTGTATAATACCACATAAAAGAAGTGCTTTTGGGCAGTCTGCCTTTTTTTATAGAGCTGCACATACCTGCAATACTATACCTATAGAATTAAGAAATATTACATCTTTTACTTCTATCTCTTTTTTTGCATTGACACAACAGTGGTTATTGAATAATCAATCCATAATTTGGATTAGTGGCGTGTTTTCGTCTTATATTTTAAGTAACTTTGTATTTGTGTTGATATGCTCTGATTATGGTTATGTTTGCTGGAATGTTTTTACATGATTTTTTCATGTTTTATGGACTTTTCTTTACCATCAACCTGCCAGGGACAACAGAAAATTTGCCTGAATGGCTAAATCTGGCACATTTACATGATGGACTTGAGTGCTCATGTTAATTAATGTGCATTAGATTTGCACAATTCTGGCTAAAATGAGAATCAAGATTTTTTTTGCTTGGAATCAAGATCACGATTCTCTCACGATTCTGAAAAGCTTTATTATTTTAAAGATCTACAAATTAGGAAAAACATTAGGTTACCAAACAAGATAGAAACAAAATAAGACATAATACTCTTGCTTCAGTCCAATTTAAATAAATGCAGTAAACAATGTAATATTTAAATAAATAAAAAATGACAATGAAACATTGACAACATTCAAAGGTATTACACAATGCTAGACCTATTAAAGATTCTTAGCAAGAAACACTATCAACATTTTTGGGTATGGTGTTGCGTTGAATAGCGTTGCTTTTATAGACGTTTGTTTCGTCTGGCCGCTGGTAGCCTACTTTGTAATTGAGCAGTTTTGTTTTTAACCATCTCATACTGTAGTTTAAGATAAGTGTTTAATTGAGATAAGTTTATAATAACTTTGCTTCAATGAGTTGGTGTTTCCCGAAAACATAGTTCCAATGAACATTCGCAAACAGCATTGCACTGTTTTGTGTTTGGAACGACAGATCTCGGCCTGTGGTTAGAAGCAGAGTTTCTAGTTTTCATGACATGTGGACTCAATAAGTCTTATCTTGAGCAAAAATAAGCAAGATGACATTCAGTGCAATCTATATCTTTTATTTATATTACATGAAAATGTAATTTACGTCTTTTAGTTTGTCAAGAGATTTAAAGTGTCGTTTCTGAAGAGTGTGCATGTGTGAACGAGCTCTAGTGTGTAAGAACGAGCCTATGATTGAATCTGGAAATAAAGCAAAATAACTGAGAAAAATGAGAAATAGTCCTCAGATGCCATGTCCATAATTTATAGCAAAACATCTAGCATTAATTCGATCTCAAACAGATTCATTAAAAGTAGTTATTACTCCTCCATCTGCGTGACATCATTAACCAACGTGATTGAACGACCAATTTGACAATACGGTTTCTGGAAACAGTCGTGACTAGCTAGTTACATCGTACTATGGTAGTAAAGCAGTGAGTTATGTCATTGTATGGGAAATGTACAATGTGGGTTTCCGCACATTCTAGTATGTTACTGTAAGCATTATGTTCTGGGAAGAAGGAGACAGGAACCTGTGAACATTCAAAGATTTTTAATAAAATAAATAAACAAATACAAAATTGAAAGTAAAGACGGCAGCCCCTCACGGTCGACTGCCACCACACATAATAAAACAACGCAGCAAATAAAATAGTCCAGGCCTGGTCCTCTCTCGTCCTTCACGATCGTCGCTCCTCCGTGAGAGATACGAGACCAGTGCAGCGCGCAGGGATCGCTCATTAGCAATCACACCACCGCCATTCTCTCACGGCCCTCGTCCTCGTCCTGCTCACCACAGCGACATCCATCAATGTTCCGTGCGCCGTTACCTGTATACATGCAATGTGGACTCGTCTGGTCTTGAGGGAGTCGGCCGGTGTGTATTGCGATATTGATCGTGGCAAATTGTAGTGGGACTAGCTTCTTTAGCCTTCTCCGTCCTTGAGCATATTTCTCACATCGCTGAGGAAAGAGCGGCACGCGTCGCCTCCGGGGGGTGCCCTAGTTTGATGAGCCAAGTTTGGAGACCGTTCCATAGATGCAACGATTCTATACCCCATGCCAGCAGCCATATCACCCTGTAGCCCAAGACTGGTCGCCCACTGAAGCTCAGCAGGGTTGAGCCTGGTCAGTACCTGGATGGGAGACTCCTGGGAAAACCAGGTTGCTGCTGGAAGAGGTGTTAGTGAGGCCAGCAGGGGGCGCTCACCCTGTGGTCTGTGTGGGTCCTAATGCCCCAGTGTAGTGACGGGGACATTATACTGTCAAAGAGCACCGTCCTTCAGATGAGATGTTAATCTGAGACTCTCCTGACTCTCTGCGGTCATTAAAAATCCCAGGATGTCCTTCGGAAAAGAGTAGGGGTGTAATCCTGGCATCCTGGCCAAATTTGCCCATTGGCCCCTGTCGATCATGGCCTCCTAATCATCCCCATATACTGATTGGCTCTATCACTCTGTCTCCTCTCCACCAGTAAGCTGGTGTGTGTGTGTGTGTGTGTGTGTGTGTGTGTGTGGTGGGCGTTCTGGCGCAGTATGGCTGCCGTCGCATCATCAGGTGGAGCTGCACATTGGTGGTGGTTGAGGAGATTCCCTCTTCCATATGTGAAGCGCTTTGAGGACCCACAAAAGTGCTATATAAATGTAACGCATTATTATTATCATCATGCCAGTGTATAGTTAACGCGCATGGAAATAATGATGATGTCATAAATATTGCATAATGCCACAATGCATAAACTCTTAAGGGTATTACAATAGGATTAATTTAGGATTCACATTCTTTATAAACTGTAGAAGGATTATAATTTTTTGTTCTTTTAATTTTGGGATGAAATGTGACATGGACTTTTACCCTGCTAACTCAAAGTGAGTTCCCACAAACAAAAGACATTTTGATGCAGAGAAGTGACTGACTGAAACAGCGATGTTCACAGGCGAATGCGTTTACACGTTCTCACTGATCTCACTGAGTCTGTCGTGGGTTTCTGCTTTCCTGCTCTCGGATCAGCGCGAGGTTTCCACGGAGACGTGTCACTGCAGAGCTCCATGGCGACCAGAGCACAGCACTGTTCACTGGGAGAGACAAAGCCAGAATCCTGCTGTTAGTTTGAATGATTAATTTGTTCACGGTCACTGAGAGCACTCCAAAGGCTCAAACATCCCTGAGACTGTAAAGATGTGCTTTAGAATCGAGAAAAATATCCAAAAAGATGCTGAAGCAACATTTTGCTGTAAAGAATCTTTGTTTTGAAGGTGTAGGGTCTTTTAGATATGGGTTAAGCTCCTCCTCCTTCAATGCATGTCTATGAGCGTCGTTCATCTGTGTTATTGTTGGTTATATGAAAATCTCACAGCTAGAGGGCATTCAGTAAACAGGACATGAGTGTGCTCTCTATTGCAAGTTCTGACGCGCCTGATGTTTGTCATTCCATTCTTGTGCAGTTTTATGCTTTTAGTGATTTATCTTATTGCTGGTCTCTTTACATCTGTAAAGCAGCATATTCCACAGATTCATTTATCATTTAGCAGGACTGCACATCATTATCTCAAAGGAGACATACTGCTGAATATTAACTGTGAAAAAGGAGCCATCATAAACATGTAAAGTAAGCCCAGTGCGTCTCTTTTTGTCATTAATACACAGTGACGTGTCGCCATCACCGAGGCTTAATTACCAGCTGAAGCGCAGCAGTAATTACAGCTGTATTAGCGAGAGCCCACTCGCCGACACTGACTGACGCCAAGTGTGTGGGTTTGGGTTATTTTCTCATCTTCATCATCGTCACTGAAAGCCTATATGCAGCTTCTTACTCGGGTCAGAAAGGGTTGAGATAAACTGGGAAGTGATTTGTTTCATGTGATCAATAAATTCACAGTAATTGTGAGTAGGCTACTTTGTATTGTCTGTAAAGCTCTGACCAGACACATGACAATGCAGTTGTGTAGTCCTGTACGGTTTCATCCCAAGTTGGATATGGCATATTCCTACATTATGTTCTTGACTTCCAAACAAAACTGAATCTCATTGTCTGATGCTCAGAAGAGGATGTTTATAGAAAATGGCAATTATGGACTTTGTTTAGCATGTTTTACACACGTTTTATTATGATGTAATCTTGGAACTTTGACACAGTGATTGCTTAAAATGGATAGTTTCTAAACCGTGGAACCTGTCCTGTGTTCACCATGTTCATACATCAGGGTGTTTTGGGCCTCAGTCATGTTTGGTAAATAATTGTGTGCTGAGAACACATGTAAAATAAGCAGTATTGTGATGTTATAAAGAGTCTAAAGAGATGTGAAGGTCAACATCAGTCCTTTAGTTGAGAGCTTGCTCTCATGTTGGCTTTACACAAATAAGAAATTCTCTCTTTCCCTGTCTCTCCCTTTCTCCCGCCCTCTCTTTTTTTCTTTCTTTCTTTCTTTCTTTCTTTCTCACACACACCCACACAGAAACAGTCACATCCACAGGCAGAGTGAGAGCGAAGGATGAGGCATGACACATAAAAGAGAAAAGCATTTATTTTCGCTGTGCTTTAGCGCTGCGCTTCTCTTTCTTTCCTCTATTTCTGGTTCCTCAGCCCTCAGGTTATTTTTTGGATGCTGATATGAAGATGCAGGTCTGTACGCCTTTCATCTGAATTGTTAAACAGGAGAGTGTTCTAGCGATCTTTGCAGAGATATCATAAGACAGGCTTCCAATATATATTGGTGTGTATTCATTTCATGGATTTGATCTAGCTTGCTTCTGGAAATCCTTATAGCCGTGTGGTTTTCTTTTCTTTGATTGTTGTATTCATTTTCTTTCTTTCTATCCTTGTTTTTCCTGCTAATTCTAAAGACCAAATTAATGTTCATGTGGTGCGCAAGTTTGTGATGTCACATTGACGTCTTGCGTGGTATAAGATTGTATAATTTATAATGTGAGAGAAAGCTTTCAGGTGTAGAGGTTCACAAACCAAAATCAGTTACATTGCACAGAGAACAGAAAGTACTGGTGATGATCATAATACTCTCTGTGCTAAAATGATTTGGATTTATCATGCGTGGCTGAAATGTTGCTGCAGATTTGTTGATAATGGCATCAGTATATATATATATATATATTATTTTACTATCTCAGCACCGTTCATCAAACAGGCGCACAAATGTGTTTTAAAGATTTTTGATGAATTCAGATGGCTTTGTCTTATACATTGCTCCAGATATAAAAAAAAAAATTCTTTCCATGTACTGTGTAGTTTTTGAGATAATGGAATATCCATACAACAAAAATGTTGGTATTATGTGGAACTGGAAATTAATTAAAATATCGTCACATGATGTTGAATATGAAAATACGCAGTCTTTTCCTTAGAATAGCTACTCCTATTTGATCTAGCACTTAAGAATGTAGTTTATTGAAATACCTAATATAGTCTGGTTGATTGTCATATTAAATATTTTGCACTATTTTTCCATAATATTTGTGGTTACTGAAATGTAAATGATCATTTTTCCTGACTAAATGTAGTGTTTCAACTATGTATGATGAGTTCCCTTATTGCATTGCATTCCTAAGTATCAGTAAATGACTTGGAAGGCTACATTTCTATGCAGTCAATTTCAATTAATTGGTTCATTTCAATGCTCTGTCAGTGTCCTCACATTGATCGAGCATTTGGCCACCTGCTTTAAAAAAACACCAAATGTCCACACAAAGATAGTAATACCTGTCATTTTGTCCTTTGTTTTGGTCCCCATGAGGAACGCAGCTGATAAATCAAACTAAATGATGTTTTTTGAAAATGTATAAATGCAGAAAGTTTTGTGTGATGGGTAGGTTAGTGTAAAGGGAGACAATATACAGTCTGTACAGTATAAAAACCATTACGTCTATGGAAAGTCCCCATAAAACATGGAGACCCAATATGTGGGTGTGTGTGTGTTTTCAAAATAAAAGTTAAATGCACGCAAGGTTCAGTTATTTCAGCATCGATCTGTAAGTGTGTAAAACACACTAGGATCTATATTTCTCATTCCTGTCTGTCTGTGTCTTTCTGCAGTGATTAATGGAATGAAGTGGTGATATGGCTCTGGATATGGAGAGGACAGTCTCTAAAATCATGTTTGACTTCCAGAGGAACTCGACCTCTGATGACGACTCTGGCTGTGCGCTAGAGGAGTACGCCTGGGTGCCACCTGGCCTCAAACCTGAACAGGTAACACACACTTAATCACAACATGAAAGCATTTACAACTCAATTTAAAGGGATAGTTCACCCAAAAATGACTTTTATTCACATACAAACGTTGATCAACGAACACAAACAGAAGCTCAAATGTGTTGCGTGGCGCGAGAGAAGGAAACTCACTGGTTTTCATCCTTGAGCTTCCATTTAACATGTTTGAGATCTCCATGCACATTTGCTGATCAGCATTTATATGTGAATAAAAGCCGAAATTAAATCTGTTCATCCTATAATGTGTTTGTATCTCTTCGGAAGACTTGGATTAAAGGTACAATATGTAAGATATTTGTAATAAAATATAAAATCACTTGCACAGTGTGATGTATTTCCTGCAGTTGTGTACTTACAATATACCAAAAGTTCCCAAAGATTTTTAATTTCAGAGAAATTCCAATTTTAAATAATGGCTGTTCCCTGGTCATTGTCGCCTGTCAGTGATGTAATATCCGCGTTATCCCCGGTTTCCGCTTGTACTGCCATAGTAACCATGGCGACAGATGTGGACAACTGTGTGTAGCAGCGCGCTCACGCTGTTGTTGTTTCGTTCAAACATTATGGACCATGGCAAGCAGACTTTGGGATAAAAAGAGAAATAAAACGAGGATCAATATCGGCGTGGCGTTTTCGAGATGCCGAGAGCTAGCGTCCGCGACTAACTTCGACTTGACTGAGCTTCACGAGTCACGACTTGACAGAAACGCCGCTCTTGCATGTACTTTATTATACAGTGAGCAAATGTACATAAAACTAATCAATGTTATAGAGCTGTTAGAATATGATCAGTGTGTATTCTAATGTTGATCTAGCTCACTGCTAGTCTCATACAGACAAACATTATAACTTTAACACACTCAAATGCAGTTTAGTGTGATAGTGTAGACCCAGTGGAGCAGCGCTGCGTTACCTCACACATTTCCTTGGTCTAATAAACGGACCTGTGTGAGTAGTAATTGAATGAAATGTCCTCATTCCTTTATATCCACGGGACTCGCGTGTAGCGCTGACATCTGTCTCTCATTAGCAATCGCGCCCAGCTTCACACCAGTCATGTTAAAAAACATCAGTGTATTCACTCATCCATAAACATTATTAGATCCTTCGGCATGACGGCAAGTTCCATAATTCCGCTTATGCGTCATCAACCTACACCTTTGTTATTGTAAGAGGCTAGCAACAAAAATACATAGCTTTAAACCGTTTAAATACGTAGCTTTAAACCGCTCCATTCCTATGGAATGCTTTGAAGCATCAGAGTTTTGAGTGGATAGGCTTTCAGTGGAGGGACAGAAATCTCTCAGATTTCATAAAAACATCTTCACTTTGTGACGATGTCATCATGAAATAAATAAATTGCAATGAATTGTTTATCTTTCCTGCATTTATCAGTCATCATTCATCTGTGAAATAAATCTGCGATCATTATCTACAAATATCAAAAATATGTCAATATTCTATGGATCTACAGTCATCGGAATATATTGGCCGAATCAAGATGGCGACGTCTTTAGTCCAGCCCCTAGTTACCTTTATCTGGATGACGTGCGTCACTCACGGCAAGATGGCGGCGGCTGTCGGGTATTGAGTGGTACACGCGGAGCTCTTCTAGAAGACTCCCGCGGCGATTTATTGTTTTATCCGTGGCAAGAGTGCTTATCGTCGGCGTTCTACTGTGATCGCACTTTCTGGATTACGCAAAGGAAAGTATCCTTGTCATTATGTAACTAGCTGACTGTCGTTGAGACGCTGCAGAGAAAACTGTAATGCGAATGTGTAGTTCCAAAACCTGAACTGGATTGACGGAGTGGGAGCCTCCAGCATTGTATATACCAATACCTAAGTCCCGGAAAATGTACCAGACTATTAAAAACGTGAGTACAATTTAGTTTGCTGTGGATGACTGTTTGACTTGACTGTTGACTGTTTTTGAGAAGGGGGTTTATTTATTTGTTCTCTTCTCCTACTTTTACTATTGGCACTATTTTTGCTGCTGCTTATTTATTTTTTGGATTATATCATTGATTGTTGTTTGGACTGGATTAATTAAGTTTCTTTTCTGTAACCTATTTTGTGGCTGGACAATTTTGAACTGATTTTTGTTTTTATTTTTTATTTCTCCTTTCATCTCTTATCAAAAGTCAATTTTGGGACACTTGAATTTGTTAACTTTTGAATATACAGATTTGAATGCAGTTCCATACCTGAGTCCTGTGGTGTTGAATGAGGTGTGTTTTCTACTTAAGAGTGATTGTTATTGGTATTATTGCATTGATTGCTGGTGTAAAATTCTCATCTCATTAAGTTACTGGTTTTGTGTAAGACAAAGACTACAGAAGATCTTTGTACATCTTCTTTACTTAACACTCAAAGGAGTAGTTCACTTTAAAATGAAAATTCTGTCATCATATATACTCACCCTCATGTTGTTTCAAACCTGTATGAATTTCTTTCTTCTGCTGAACAGAAAGGAAGATATTTAGAAGAATATCAGTAACCAGGCAGTTTCTGGGTCCCATTGACTTCCATAGTAGGAAAAAAATATACTATGGAAGTCAATGGGACCCAGAAACTGTCTGGTTACTGATATTCTTCTAAATATCTTCCTTTCTGTTAAGCAGAAGAAAGAAATTCATACAGGTTTGAAACAACATGAGGGTGAGTATATGATGACAGAATTTTCATTTTAAAGTGAACTACTCCTTTAATCCTGAAATCCTGTCTGGCACCCCAGCATAACCCCTTTTTCACTGAAAATGGAGAGTTGAAACATGCCGTAGATACTTTGACTAAGAATGTGGATACTGCATCTGTGAAACAAACAACAGAAATAATACAGCTTATGAGTAATCAGTTTGAGCACTTCAGGGAAGAGTTTAATAACACTGTATTGGCGACTAAAGAATCATCATGTAGAGGTACTGAAAGATTTCAATGCAGTCATGGAACCAATGGCTTATACTCTGGATCTCATACAAAAGTCCACTGATCATTGTACTCAACAACTGAACACCTTTATTGCTCAGACAAGCTCAAATGGTAATTTTACAGGATGAATTTGGGATGTTCTTGGGACCCCCTCGAAAATGAGATGTTACATCTCAAGGGGCTATCCTTTCAATAAATTCAAACTTCACCAGTGCACACAACATTTTCATCAATTAGCTCTGGACATGGAGCTCTCAAGATATCACAGCAGAATTCAGTGAAAGCAAATGTTTCTGCTTCTACTGTGGTGGAAATTACAGCGACTCTATTCAACATTTCAGTGTAGACTGGGTGATTCTGAGCTTAATCACACAAACGAATTGGTTACCACTGCTGAAGGTAGAGGACGTTTTTTGGGGAAACAGCCCATTATAATCCAGTTCCAATGCTTTGGCTGACTAGAAGGCTGTGATGATCCTTTGATCTTCCTGGAGAAATGTTATGATTTCATATTGCATGACTTAAAACAACCACTTGGCAGGAGTTTGAATCTAAGTTTCTTGATGCTTTCTTGTCAGAAGACTATGAGGATGAGTTAGCGGAGTAGAGTGTTCACGTGTACAGCAGGGAGGTGAGATTTTGCTTACATGTACCAAGCTCTGTGCAAACGCTGGAAGCCACAAATTGAAGAGGATGAAGTATTAAGCTAATCTTGAAGAGTATCAGTCCTCAGATGGCAAGCCAACTTCTAAGTAACGGTGTTACATCTGTTGACAATTTAGTCCACCTAGGACAACAGCTGGAAAAGGACAAGGAAACCAACTACAATATGAACAACAACAAAAAAACCTTGGAAACTCAAAGTAACTAGTCCTGATTCTGTTCAGTCGAATAACCCAGAAAATAGCACCAGTACCACAGGACTCCTCTAAAACTCCCTTCTGTTGGCGGTGTAAGGGCCTTCATGCTCCTACTTGTCCACTGGGTGGTTCTGCTAAGAACAAAAACTATAAAGGTCAGCAAAGTTCAAATCCTGTTAAAGGTAACCATGGTAATCATCCAACTGTTAGCACTGTCACTCGTATGTAGTCTGTATACTCACCTACTCATTCTTTCTCAGCATCTCTGCCATAGCAGATTGTTCCTGTAAACATTGACTCATCGCAAGGCCAAGCTTTGGTTGACAAAGGATCTTCATATACACTGCTAAATGAAAAATTGTGGTTAACCATGGGTTATCACACTCAACAGCTCAGACCCTGGACTGAGGGTCCCATTTATCTGGCTGATGGAGGAGCTCGGCAACCATTAGGATGGGGTGAAGTACAACTTGCAGTGCAAACATTAACAGTCACCTTACCAGTGGTTGTCCTTGCCCCACAGATGCTTCCCTGTCCTGTTGTGTTGGGTTTAGACTATATTTTCTTCAGTGGGCTACAAATGGACATCCGGAACAATGTCTACTGCTTTTAGCCTGATGAAAAATATTATTTTCTGAAAAATGATGCTCACTTCCATGACTGGCACAATTCTTCACCTCTTGCTCTCTTTTCTGCTCTTCCACCTCGTACAACAAAGGAATAACCAAACCATCTGCATGTAGGATGCCAAAACACCTGCCTAGATGAAAGAGGAAAGGAACGTTTTCTAATACAACTCAAACAGAACTCTGATGTCTGCACAGATGTTTTGGGTAAAACAAGTGTTTTGACATATCGAGTTTGTTACCCAAGATGCTCCTATAAAACAAAAACCTTGTCGTGTTTCTCCTACAAAGCAGAAGGTTATCAAACAGCTCATTGTTTAGATGTTAGCTGCTGATGTCATCGAGCCTTCCTCCTCAGCATGGTCTTCTCCCGTGGTATTGATTCCCAAGAAAACTGGTGGATCCCGTTTCTGTGTGGATTACCGACAGGTAAATTCAGTCTCTCAATCAGATGCCTATCCGCTTCCTACCATTCAAGAAATTCTTGAGTTTTTGAGTGGTGCTGTCGTTTTTTCCACCTTGGACCTCAACAGTGGATATTGGCAGGTTTGAATGGAAGAGGACAGTCAAGATAAAGCTGCCTTCATATGCAGTCAGGGCTATTTCATTTCAAGGTCATGGCTTTTGGCTTCAAAAATGCACCAGTGACATTCCAGCGGTTGATGGAGAGAGTCCTGGGAGAACTACAGGGATAGAACTGTTTCGTCTATTTGTACGATATAATTAAAATGGAACAGCACTTCCAGGACATCCAGGCTGTTTTGGATAGATTGAGGCCCACCTGACTGTTAATATGAAGAAAACACATTTCTTCCATACCTCTCTGAAGTTTCTCGGCCACATTGTGACTGCTACAGGAATCAAGGCAGATCCAGAAAAAAATAGAGCAGTTCAAGAATTTCCTGTGCCAAAAAACATAAAGGAACGAAGATGAATGAAAGTCTCATGGGATTAGAATGACATGATTTTAATTTTTGGTTGAACTAACCTTCTATATCTGTAATGTGACATTTTCAGTTGAAAAGATGGTATTCCATGAGAAAAATACTAAAGGCAATGTATGGCAAGATTTGCTCCTATCACAAAATTGTTATATATCTTAATTATACTATGAGAAAAATAATAGTCACATTTTTCCTAATTGTGTAATTTTTTGTTTGCTTTTCATCATTTGTTCATTTTGTTGTAGTGAAATTCAGTTTAATTCACATTTGTTTGTATAACTTTTTACATTTCATTTCAAAACAGCTTCACAAGAAATGCTTGTTTCTATGTTACAATTAAGAGTAATCTGTTATCAGAGGTGGCTGTGTCCAAGTAATGTACACGTCTAAAATGTACAGTTTAAAGGCAATGCAGATCATGCAGTTTGCCAACTTCATATATTAATTTAATCAAAAACAATGAGCATGTTAAAGCAATGATTAAATGTTGTGATTATAATACTTACAATATATAGAACCTTTGGCATTGGTGCATGTTGATTCAGAGTTTGCATCATCTGAAGTCCTGGCAGGGGTCAGCGTCATCTCTTCACAGGTGTTGGGTCATCTGAAGTCCTGGTAAGAAGCTGGTTCCAAAACTGGAGCTGGTGTAATCTTAAGAAACAGAAAGTAAATGGAGAATAATTAATCCTAACCCTCTGGGGTCTGAGGTGTTCTGACATGCTCTGACATTTGTGCTTATTTCTGTTACTTGTGACATTTTCATGGCTAAAGTCTGACAAACTCTACTACAATAATATGTCAGCAGCATGTATGTAAAAATTTGTAGTTTTTGTGATTTGTGAAAAACAAAAACAAAATTGTCACTGAAATAAGGTCATGAAACCCATACTGATTATTTCTTCACAAGACTTTTGAAAATTGTATCACGTAGCCTATAATATTTGCTCCAAAACTATGTGAAAATCATCCTGACTGCTCATTCAGATAACAATAATATACTGATTTAAAATTTGTAAGACATGTTTTGTGTAAGAAAGCTTTATGCGAGGAGGTGTGAATCATCCATACATAATCCAAAGATACACAACAAAGGACAAAAAAAGCACATTATTGAACACACTGATCTAAATTTCTAAGGTGTTAGATTTTTCATTTACCATGTTCATGTACAGAGTCTCATGTGAATGTTGAAGTCTCATCAGTGGGGCATCTGGTCCCTGTAAAAAAATCAAATAAAAATAAAAAAACAGCTGTGAACATGCTGATATCAAGAGAAACTATAGGGCTGCATGATTTTGGGAACACATATTAGATTTTTCTGGTTTTAATTGTTTAAAATTTACAAAATACACACACACACACACACACACACACACACACACACACACACACACACACACACACACACACACATATATATATATATATATATATATATATATATATATATATATATATATATATATATATATATATATATATATATATTATATGTATATAAATAATGAACACCAGGTTTGTTGTGCCTTGTAGGCATAGGCTACATTCAGTGCTGCATAAAATAATAATAACAATAACAATAGCCTATAGCAGGCGGCCTATACATCTTTAAAAAAGGAACACTTCAGTAACACTACACTAGAGAAAAATATATTGATTATCATATGTTAGTTCAAATGTTTACAATCGTTATGACGTTATGAAATGAGATTGGAGTAAAAACATGAAGCCTAATGTTTGGTGCGTTTTGCTTTTCAAATGCACAGTGCGACTAACTGCAGAGTGCAGAGAACATTTACTGAAGCGATCGAGACGCTCCAAACTATGAAACATTATTGTTTCCACATTATACATATCTACGTTTGAGCAGATATCCACAAACACAGTATTTAACAGCAAACACTGGTTTAAACATTATAATATTCACTTTTATCATGCTGTGTTTTATTATCGAACATAAAAACATCCTTGTGTACATGTATATAAATTTAGCATTGAAAGGTTGCCTTCCTGTCTATAGTTCATATTTCAACATGTTTCTGTCTATATATAGATACATATACATGTACATGTATGACATTAGGCTTCATGTTTTTATTCCAATCTCATTTCATAACGTACATTTTAGTCTGGCACCAGTTTAACTAGTTGCTACAATGTAAAGTTTATGCAACAATAACATGCTTACTATTATGAGTGGAAATTTCTTACCTTAAAAATCTTTCTCATCTTCAAATAGCATTCTTCTAATTCTTCTGAGGTAAATCCAAGGTAAACAGCCCAGCACAAACACAGTCTTCCAAACTCGATGAAAAGCAGAGGAGTACGTTACTGAAGTCTCTTATTCTTTGTTTTGAGGTAATGAGGGCGTTTACAGACCTGTGTTCCTTCACGTGGACTATTTGCATGTCAATCGCGTGTGGGTGTGGTCACATTAGAGTTAATGAGGACGCGTTTGAGAAACTGTACATGTTGTTGCTTTCATACGAATTACTTAAACAGAGAATATTTGTTTTTGAAATAATTTACATCATTTAAAAATGGAGACTCCAAGCTTTGTAAAGATATATGTCTCAAGTCAGTGTGACAAGCATTCGCTGAATTACAGGTCATTTTCTGTCGCGTTTCACCAGAATGAACTTCACATTGAGAGAAACGGGAGAGCACGCATCATGTTAAGTTTCTTTATTTTACAAAAAACACAACATTTTGTTTTTATTATGAGTGTACACAAATAAAAGAAGACATTTAACAGTTTTGAATGATGTATAACACTTATATGTAAGATCAAAATCAACAGAGTATTTTAAAAAAAGCGAGCTGGTATCGCCAGCGCGACCTCCGACCCTAGGGGGTTAATCTAGATCTCTTTAATATTGATTTAAACTGGGAGAGTGAGTCTGAGCCCCAAACATGATCAGGAAGGCTATCAGAGTTTAGGATCCAAATGTGAAAACGCTCTCCCTCCTTTAGTGGACTTAGATACCCTAGGTACTACCAGAAGTCCAGAGTTTTGTGACCTTAAAGAACGTGATGGATTGTAAGGCGATAGAAGATCGGTTAAATACACAGGAGCTAAAACGTTTAGGGATAGGTCAGTAGTGATACTTTGTAATTGATACAGGACTTAACAGGTAATCAGTGTAGGGATGATAAAATTGGTGTTATATGATCATATTTTCTTGGCAAGAACTGGTCAGAACTTTAGCAGCTGCTTTTAGGCTTCAAATATGCAAGCTTAAAGGGTTAGTTCACCCAAAAATGAAAATTCTGTCAGTAATTACTCACCCTCATGTTGTTCCAACCGCGTAAGACCTTCGTTCATCTTCAGAACATAAATTAAGATATTTTTGATTAAATCTGAGAGTTGTCTCACTCCTCCATAGGCTTTCAGAGGGACCGAAACTTGCTGGCCCAGAAAAGTTATTAAAGAGATCGTTAATATTGTCCAAGTGACTACAGTGGCTCAATCTTAAGTTTATCAAGCGACGAGAATACTTTTTGTGCGCAAAAACAAACAAAAATAACGACTTTATTCCACTATTCATTTCCTTCTCTCTGAGCCTCGAGTTAGTTTACGTAGTGTTTTTGCGTATCGCGTCTGTGTTACACGTCACCACGTAGGCTCACAATTGGCCGAAGCGGGTCATGTGTGTGATGCGTGATGACGTGCAACTCAGACGCGCAGCGCAAAAACACTACGAGGCCCAGAGAGAAGGAAATGAATAGTGGAATAAAGTCGTTATTTTTGTTTGTTTTTGCGCACAAAAAGTATTATCGTCCCTTGATATACTTAGGATTAAGCCACTGTAGACACTTGGACTATATTAACGATCTCTTTAATAACTTTTCTGGGCCAGCAAGTTTCGGTCCCTCTGAAAGCCTATGGAGGAGTGAGACAACTCTCAGATTTAATCAAAAATATCTTAATTTGTGTTCTGAAGATGAACGAAGGTCTTACGCGGCTGGAACAACATGAGGGTGAGTAATTACTGACAGAATTTTCATTTTTGGGTGAACTAACCCTTTAAGCAGAATATAATGTTTTATTTCTTTCTTTTGATTTTGAAATTAAACTTGACAAGGATGTATTCTGACAGGTTTCATTAGATTCACTCGTAGAGATTTAGATATCAATGATCTGTGCTTCTGAGGGAAATAGAGACAGATGAGGATCGCTGAGCATGTCTGATTTGCTGTTGAACATTTCATTGTGGAACAGATGGAAAGGAAATGGCTCATGTCACAGAACCTGTGTGTTTCTCTCTCTCTTTCTATCTTTCACACACACACACACACACACACACACACACACACACACACACACACACACACACACACACACACACACACACACACACACACACACACACACACACTCACACATACACATTTTTAAATATTTGATATCGAAATTAAATATCATGCTTTTCATTTTAGATGCAATTCGAATTCTCAATTCATCTCAGTTCATCTCTAAGCAATGCATCACACACATTACACAAAAACAGCATTTCCACACCTGTTTGGAGGTTGTTTTTTGGGAACCTGATGTGTCTTCTCCTTTAATTCGGTTTGCTTTGGCATGTATGAACACCGCAGTCACGCTCCGATCCGCACCATAATAATGAGATTGATCATGGTTAAGATGAGGTCTCTATCTGAGAACCTCTTCTTCTTCTCATGGCACAGTAAATGTTGCCTCGCTCTCCTCAAAAAGTTGAACAGTCCGCCTGGCTGCTTCCAAGTGTTTCTGTTTCAGTTTTCTCTTTAAATCACCCAGCAATACAAGTGTTCACTGCTGAAGAAGCAAAGGTAGCTTTAATCATCGCTCTGCTTCAAGGAATAGCTCTGTACTGGGCACATGCTTCTTGAGAGCGAGACAGACTCCATGCAAGAGGTCACAAAACCTGCATCAAGAAAACCTTCAGCTGTTCATCACCAACACACACTGATTCTAAGCTTCCCCTATCTAACCCATCATGATCCAGTCATCTTCTAGAAAGGAGGGTGAGATTTTGAAATCGAGCAATTTCTGTCTTTACACCTGCAATAGAACCGTGCTTCCCATTGTATATATCTCCGCTGCAGGTCTCCATTTTGTCTCTCCATTAACATAAAAACTAAACCTGGACTGTCACTTCGGTCGATGTGCCTATGTTTATCATGACCTGCATGGGGTGTTCAACAAAGTCAACTACCCAAGAGGAAAACCTATCCACTGTCAATATCTGAAACCAAGGCCAAGGAGGAATACACAGAGGAGGCATTGCATCTGAGGTTCATTCATGTGTTCATCTACTTCTCCAGCTGCGACAAGTTTCTTTTCCTAGTGGAAAAGAAGGATGAGTTCTTTGGTCCATGTATTGACTAGTGTGGTCTCAAGGCTATCACCATCTAGTGCCTGCTGCCATTGAACAGGCCATATCCAAGCTGGAACTTTGCAGTGCCTACAACCTGATCCGTATACATGAGGTGGATGAATGGATAACAGTCTTCATCACCAACTTGGCCATTATGAATGTATATTGATTACATCTTGATTTATTCCCCTCATTAGAGCCCCATCTCAAGCAGGTTCATCTGGTGCTCCAATGTTTGGCTGAAAATCATCTATTTGAAAAGAAAGAAAAATATGAGTTCCATGGATAACCCTTAACATCAAGCAGTGGTAGACGTATCGGGAGTGGGAGCGGTTGCAACGGTTGTCCTTCCAAAATGTTTCCTTTTCCTTTAGCCCCAAACATTATCAGGAAGGCTATTTCAGAGTTTAGGAGCCAAATGTGAAAACGCTCTCCCTCCTTTAGTGGACTTAGATACCCTAGGTACTACCAGAAGCTCAGAGTTTTGTGACCTTAAAGAACGTGATGGATTGTAAGGCGATAGAAGATCGGTTAAATACACAGGAGCTAAAACGTTTAGGGATAGGTCAGTAGTGATACTTTGTAATTGATACAGGACTTAACAGGTAATCAGTGTAGGGATGATAAAATTGGTGTTATATGATCATATTTTCTTGGCAAGAACTGGTCAGAACTTTAGCAGCTGCTTTTAGGCTTCAAATATGCAAGCTTAAGCAGAATATAATGTCTTATTTCTTTCTTTTGATTTTGAAATAAAAAAATCTGGAGATCTGTTAAATTGTAAGGGCATCTCCCATGCACAGATTTTCTATAGGATTAAGGTCTGGGCTCTGGCTGGGCCATTCCAAAATATTCATCTTTCTTTGGTGAAGCCATTCTTTTGTTGATTTAGATGTGTGCTCGGATCATTGTCATGATGAAAGGTGAAAGTTCTCTTCATTTTAAGCTTTCTAGCACAGTGGTTCCCAACCCTGAGCTTACGAGCATGCAGAGGTACAGCATAGAGGTTGAATGAAAAGGTTACAGGTTCAAACCAGATGAGGGTAATTAATTACTTACTTTTACAGATACACATTTTATTAAAAAAATAAAATACTAAATGAACTGGGAAATTAACACAATTGTTGTCATTTAATCTAGCGCAACAACCAAATTTCCCTGCATTGTGGGGTCTCACAATCTATACCCAGAAGCCTTTGTGCTTGAAAAATATAATTATGTATGCTTAAGCAATATCTCAGAAATAGCACTATGTCTAGGCAATATCTCAGGAATATCCAATGGTGATTGGGATATTGCTATCTGAGCACCAATGCTTGCCCAAACATACCAAATCTTTTTTTTCAAGCATAAGCACATATGAATATTCCTCCATTGTGGGAGCTTGTAAATCTGGTCATTTTTGTGTTTATAAGTTATTGTTT
Source organism: Scardinius erythrophthalmus (assembly GCF_964197995.2). NCBI lineage: Eukaryota > Metazoa > Chordata > Actinopteri > Cypriniformes > Leuciscidae > Scardinius > Scardinius erythrophthalmus. The sequence continues at coordinate 38,712,316 of NC_138240.1, forward strand.
TACATGAAACATTGGGATATAGGGACCTACTTTATATTTGACAATTTTTCTATGTACTTGCATAAAAATTGCCTTTTTCAAAATAGGCTGCTTATTGTATAAATACATGTTGTTTCATTGTACTTCTTACATTTGAAGTACCTGCTTATAATTTCATATGTAGTTACATTATTGATGGTACCTCAACCCTAAACCTACCCAACTGCAATAGCAGCAAATAGAAATCTGGCAAGAGTTTAAAACAACATGCAGGTTTTTAATAATAACATGTATGTACATAATAGTTAAACTGATCCATATGAAGTTATGGGGGACCATAAATTCTACAATAAACTTAAAGTAATAGTTTAATTAAGAAAATCATTATAATAATAATATATCGAAATGTGTTTTTTTTTCCGAAATGTTTTTTTTTATTCAATCACCCCCACAGTATAGACAAGAGAATGCAAAATAATATTCTATACATTTTCATCGCTTTTGTTTAGCATTTCTACAAAACAAATATTAACCTTTGATTACCTGAGGCATCTTTTCCAAAATTGTATTGTCAAGATGGGTTATGGCCGAAATGAAGACCTACACATTAATCAAGTCCCCTTAGTTTTACACAAAGCTTTCAACTGGTTTATGCAGTAGTCAATAGAACAATTACAGTATATGCACAATATGTCTGTGACAAAACATATTCCTAAGTGTTCATATGAATTATGTGATCCATTTGCCTCTGTCTGTTTCTGTTTGCGTGAACACAGGTTCATCAATACTACAGCTTTTTCCCAGAAGATAAAGTCCCTTATGTGAACAGTATTGGTGAAAAGCATCGAATCAAACAACTCCTTCAGCAACTGCCACCGCATGACAATGAGGTTTGTTAGTACAGTCATAACTCAAAAAATTTTAATACAAAAATGCATAACAATAGCACGTACCAATTGCACATTTATTCTTTAATTTCTCCTTCAGGTTAGCTTGTCTCTACTCATCTTAACATTAGACTTCAAGAAGTATGCAAAATTATTTCAACCCAATATGGATGTTTTTTTTTTGAGAAATAGAATTTAAATATAATTCATTAAAGATTACATTCTTTGTTACAAGTCAGAGGCCAATTACTGATGCTTAGATGCTTAGCTCAGTTAAATTAATATCTGTTCTCTTTCAGTCAGTCACGTTCAACATTACCTCAGAACGACTGACGAATTGGGATCTCGCCTGAGAGTCCAATCACCTTAGAGTGTAACTAAATGAGCCAATACACATTGGCGTACAGCGATGCTGACGTCTCCATTCCCTCCTTCAGGGAATGGGGGTTACAATAGTAACCTAGACGTTTGCTAGACATACAGTCGTGCTCAGAATTAATCATACCCCTGGTAAATATGATCAAAAATGGCTGTAAAAAATAAATCTGCATCGTTTATCCGTTTGATCTTTCATTCAAAAAATTTGCAAAATCTTAACCTTTCATTTAAGTAAAAGAATTGAAAGTGGGGGGGGGGGGGATCACATTATAAAATAAATGTTTTTCTCCAAAACACGTTGGCCACAATTATTCATACCCTTTTATTAAATACCTTTTTGCAATCTCCTTTTGCCAAGATAACAGCTCTGAGTCTTCTTCTATAATGCCTGATGAGTTTGGAGAACACCTGACAAGAGATCAGAGACCATTCCTCCACACAGAATCTCTCCAGATCCTTCAGATTCTCAGATCCATGTTTGTGCTTCTTCTCCTCAGTTCACTCCACTCATCAGGTCAGGGGACTGGGACCTGGCAGAAGCTTCATGGCAGAAGCTTCATTTTGTGCTCCCTAACACATTTTTGTGTTGATTTTGATGTTTGTTTTGGATCGTTGTCCTGATGGAAGACCTTGGCCCATTATAAGATTTCTAGCAGAAGGCATCAGGTTTTGATTTTTTATCTGTTGATATTTGATAGAATCCACAACGCCATCTATCTGAATAAGAAGTCCAGGACCTCCAGCAGAAAAATATGCCCACAACATTAAAGATCCAATGGTATATTAAATTGTACACATGGGGTACTTTTTATCCTTGTGTGCACCAAACCCATCAAACGTGTTTGCTGCCAAAAAGCTCTTTTTTTAGTTTCATCTGACCACAGAACCCTGTGCCGTTTGAAGATCCAGTCGTGTCTGACAACTGAATTTGCTGGAGTTTGTTTTTGGAGGAGCGAGGAGCATTTTTCTTGAAAACCTCCCAAACAACATGTGGGGATGTAGGGGTTGTTTGATTTTTTTTTTTTATATAGGCTTTCTGACCCCAAGACTCAACTAATCTCTGCAATTCTCCATCTGTGATTATTGGAGAGTCTTTGGCCACTCAAACTTTCCTCCTCACCGTCCATTAAGACAATATAGACACACGTCCTCTTCTTGGCAGATTCGACACATCTTTAGTTGATTATAAATTCTTAATTATTGCCCTGATGGTCAAAATGGGGATTTTCAATTCTTTAGCTATTTTCTTACAGCCACTCTCTATTTTGTGAAGCTCAACAATCTTTTGATGCACATCAGAACTATATTCTTTGGTTTTATTCATTGTGATGGATGATTCAGAGAATTTGGCCTTTGTGTTTCCTCATATTTAAAATTCTGTGAAACAAGAAGTCATAGCTGGACAATTTCATGTTCCTAGTCACCCTGGAAAAAAAAAGGTAAATATTAATGGGAATATACTTCAGAGATATTTTATTCATAAAGAATTCTAGGGGTATGAATAATTGTGGCCAACGTGTTTTGGAGAAAAACATTTATTTCATAATGCGACCCCCCCCCCCATTCTTTTATTTCAATGAAAGGTTAGATTTTTGCCAATTTTTTAAATGAAAGATCAAAAGGATAAATGATGCAGATTTATTTTTTACAGCCATTTTTGATCATATTTACCAGGGATATGATTAATTCTGAGCACGACTGTATGTGCTTGTCAGAAATCAATAATCTCCACTGGTGCTGAATGCAACATTTACATGAGTATGAGTGTAAATGAAAAGAACTCGTCTGGACTGACTCCACCTTTAGTACTCAACTTGTGTCCTGCATTACAACTGTATACATACACAAATAACTGGTGTGTTACTTTGGTCAGAATTATCTTGTGATTTTTAAGTCAGATCCCAAGCACTTTGATAAAACAGTTGCCCCAATTTGCACTGTATTGTCAATTTTTGAAGTAATGTCATGTTTTGATGTTTTCTGGGTCTTACAGAATCCCTATATTTTTGCCTGGTTTTTCAACCGTCTTGTCCAATAATTGTAAATGATTTACACAGGGCACTACGTGGACATAAACATAAATTATAGCCAGTTTCTGGTCTTTTAGGAAACTGTGTAGGTTTAATTCCCCATTTGCAGTTTTAAATGCAATTGCAACTGTTTACAGGTTAAAGATTTATTAATCTACAATCCTGGGATCTACAACAAAATATATGTAAAATTGTGCTTCATAAAACAAAACACCACTTGATGCTGTATGTTATAGGGATTTTACCACAGGTAGGGGGTTTTCTTAGGCAAAGTGGAGTAAATATTATACAAATAATATACACAAATATTACAAAAAGCATATTTATTAATAGCAATAATCTGAATAAATAATACCTGTGCAAAGAAATGTGGTTCATTCATAACTTCATCATAGCTGTTTATGACTGAAAAGCAAGGTTGCTACTTGGCGCATTAGAACTGAATGTGCAGTCACAGGTGTATGTTCATCTGCATTTTATAACTGCATTGCATGAGGCTCATCCAATAAGAATTCAGATGATCTGTAATGATGCTTGCTTACTGATGATACTTTCTGATGTCAGGTTCGGTACTGTACCTCACTGGATGAAGATGAAAAGCGGGAATTGAAGATCTTCAGTAACCAGCGAAAGAGAGACAATCTAGGCCGAGGCACTGTCCGACCTCTACCCCTCACTATAACTGGAGCTGTATGTGAACAGGTACATGCCAGTACTAAATCACAGCAAGCCAGAGACAAATGTTTTGGTATATATTTCAGTAATGATTGCATGTTACACTGCATATTATAGGCTGCACAATAAAGGTAGGGACACACCAAACCAAACGCCAAAGAACTAGCACTGATGAAAGCCGACTGTGTTGTCTGTGTTACTGTTGTCGCCTTAAAAAGTCTGTGCTTGAACGAACCGAAAGGACTACAGGCGACTGCCAACTAGCACGTGCGTTCCGTGCCTGTGTGTAAAGGACATAACTGTCTATTTTAGTAGATATGTTCGTCTACATTCGTCATTCTAACTTGGAAAGCGAACTAAGACTGCATGTATACAAACCATAAGCAAAGTAATGCTTGCTTACCGTTCTGAATATCAAAATGATAATCACGTTCTGTATTCCACTTCACTCATTTTATTATAAAAATATTCGCGTAGTGGAATGCTCAGTTAAGATGACGTAAAATTAGACAGCCTTCTGTCTGTGGCGTCATGACTTCTTTGCTCGCTTTCATCACTTTTGCTCTTTTTCTTGTTCGCTAAACTGAACCGCCAATCAGAGTTCTCTCTCTCACCGACGGCCCGATGCCGATTCTGTGCTGAATTGGCCAAAAAAAAAACTCATAGCGTCCGACTAGAGCCAACAGTGCGGAACACAGCGAAGTCGATCAGCGCTCAGAAACGGAGAAGGTGTGTCCCTGTCTTATGGTGCAACAAGCAGCAAATGACAAAATGTCCCTCTCACACAGTGCAGGGACCAGATCAATGGTGGCGATATTGCAGTGTTTGCCTCACGGGTTGGCCATGGCCTGTGTTGGCACCCCCACTGTTTCGTGTGCAGCGTGTGCTGCGAGCTATTGGTAGATCTCATCTACTTCCACCTGGATGGCAAGATCTACTGTGGCCGCCACCATGCTGAACGAATTAAGCCACGTTGCTCAGCATGTGATGAGGTAAGCTGACCATGTGGAATCCAAGCATCTGTCCAATGGCCGAAATCAACCTTTATTCTGTTTGCATTCTTAAACATTCCAGTGGGTGACCTGTGACATGTCAGTACCCAGAAGCCCTGCTTCAGAATATAAAATCCCTCACATAAATTGTGAACACAAATGCACACACGCATGATGTTAATAAATCTCTCTCTTTTTGTAGATTATCTTCGCAGATGAGTGCACAGAAGCAGAGGGGCAGCACTGGCACATGAGGCATTTCTGCTGTTATGAGTGTGAGGCTCCACTAGGTGGTCAGCGGTACATCATGCGTGAGGGTCGTCCTCACTGCTGCAACTGCTTTGAGTCACTTTATGCAGAATACTGTGACTCTTGTGGAGAGCACATAGGTAAGGGAGGGCTTCCTTCAATCTGCATTTTTCCTCATGCTTCAATCCACAGAATTACTGCAAGATCAAACTAGGGCTGCTTTTACACTGCAAGTCTTAATGCAGAGATCTGGGGCCATATTCACAAAACATTTCATCTGACCACTATAGCCCCTTTCACACAGAGATTCCGGAAAATACACGGATAAAGTGACCTGGGATTCGACCCGGGTTCGTTTGATTTTGGTTCATTCACACTGCCAGTGATTTTCCATAATCAGAGAGTGCGTTCACACACAACCCGAAAAAATCCCGTAAAGACACGTGACATTGATGTGACTTATAATGTCTCAGCAGCGTCTTACACAGCTGGCAAACGATCCCGGCTTCAGCGTCATCACTACGACACGGCATTATTACAGCTTTTGTTCACACAGCGCGCATTCCGGGACTGAACACGGCAATGTTACTAGGTCCCCAACCCGGCATCGATGCCGGCATCAATCCCGGGTCGTGTTTGCGTTCACACAGAAGGCGTTCTGGCAATTTCCCGGCGCTGTGTGAGAGGGGCTTAAGAGTTCTCCGAAATGGCAGTGAAAAGTCTTAGTTAACCCTCTGGGGTCTAAGGTGTTTTTGGGGTCCTTGAGATGTTTTGACATGCCCTGACATTTGTGCTTTTTTCAGTTGCTTATAAACATATTAATGGCAAAGGTGTAATTACACTCTATTCAGCACAAACAGGGCTACCATAATATGTGAGCAACATGTACAAGTTTTTATTTTTGAGATAATACTGTTTATACATGGTTATTGAAAAAACAAAACATGAAAGTTTCTGAAATAAGGCCACAAAACACATACTAAATATGTGTCCACAAGACTTGACTAATGGATGTTTTCACCTAGAATTTTTGTTTCAAAATGATGTGAAAATCATCCTGCTACTCACAAAATTTAAATCAATGTATTGTTTTATGTGAATAAGACATTTTTTGTTTAGAAAGGCAATATGTGTGGGGGTGTGAATGATCATGAATAATCATTCAGAAGAAAATTACCTGCATAATGAGCTGCATAATGAGCTTTTCAGTCAGGTATGTCCCTGAGAGGGAACTAAAGAATGTGAGGGCAAAAGATTATATATTGCTTTTGCTTGTAGTTTACTTAGAATATAGTTAACAATTTAATCCAAATAAATGAAAGTCAAAAGCACATTTTGAGTACACAGTCATACCTGGAAACAAATCCTGTTCAAATAGGCTATATGGGATTCTACAGAATTGGTTCAAAGTTAGAATTGGAAACATCATGACATTTTTTGTCTTTTTCCACAAATTTTGTATGCATGCAAAATGTATAATATCCAAGGTAAACATTTCTAGTAATTATGCAGGTAATTATCATACTGTATTTTCAGAAAGTTTTTGAATATTTATCCTATCCCCAAATTTGTCACTAATAAAACACAATAATACATAATTTAATGAGAAGGCTTATATTGACCTATTAAGACTGTGTTTACATCTACCTTGTAAATATATTTTTTGCTATTTTATTAAAAAGTTTTCAGATGTAAATCCACAACAATTACAAAATATTTGTAATTACAATTAGACAACAAAAAGCAAAAATTGTCGAACAAAAGCTTATTTGATGTACATTTCTAGTAATAATTTGGGTTTGGGCTAAACTCCTCACTCTCGGCTGGGGATACGGGAATAACTCTGGGTTTGGGCTGAACTCCTCACTCTAGGATGGGGATACGGGAATAACTCTGGGTTTGGGCTGAACTCCTCACTCTCGGCTGGGGATACGGGGATATCTCTGGATTTGGGCTGAACTCCTCACTCTCGGCTGGGGATACAGGAATAACTCTGGGTTTGGGCTGAACTCCTCACTCTCCGCTGGGGATACTGGGAATAACTCTGGTTTGGGCTGAACTCCTCACTCTCGGCTGGGGATACGGGGATATCTCTGGATTTGGGCTGAACTCCTCACTCTCGGCTGGGGATACTGAAATAACTCTGTTTTGGGCTGAACTCCTCACTCTCCGCTGGGGATACTGGGAATAACTCTGGTTTGGGCTGAACTCCTCACTCTCCACTGAGGATACTGGGAATAACTCTGGTTTTGGCTGAACTCCTCACTCTCGGCTGGGGATACTGGGAATAACTCTGGTTTGGGCTGAACTCCTCACTCTCGGCTGGGGATACAGGAATAACTCTGGTTTGGGCTGAACTCCTCACTCTCGGCTGGGGATACGGAAATAACTCTGGATTTGGGCTTAACTCCTTAATCTCGGCTGGGGATACGGGAATAACTCTGGATTTGGGCTTAACTCCTTACTCTCGGCTGGGGATACGGGAATAACTCTGGATTTGGGCTGAACTCCTCACTCTCGGCTGGGGATACGGGAATAACTCTGGATTTGGGCTGAACTCCTCACTCTCGGCTGGGGATACGGGAATAACTCTGGTTTGGGCTGAACTCCTCACTCTCGGCTGGGGATACGGAAATAACTCTGGATTTGGGCTTAACTCCTTACTCTCGGCTTGGGATACGGGAATAACTCTGGATTTGGGCTGAACTCCTCACCCTCGGCTGGGGATACAGGAATAACTCTGGGTTTGGGCTGAACTCCTCACTCTCGGCTGGGGATACGGGAATAACTCTGGGTTTGGGCTGAACTCCTCACTCTCAGCTGGGGATACGGGAATAACTCTGGATTTGGGCTGAACTCCTCATCCTCGGCTGGGGATACAGGAATAACTCTGGGTTTGGGCTGAACTCCTCACTCTCGGCTGGGGATACGGAAATAACTCTGGATTTGGGCTTAACTCCTTACTCTCGGCTTGGGATACGGGAATAACTCTGGATTTGGGCTGAACTCCTCACCCTCGGCTGGGGATACAGGAATAACTCTGGGTTTGGGCTGAACTCCTCACTCTCGGCTGGGGATACGGGAATAACTCTGGTTTGGGCTGAACTCCTCACTCCTTATGGAGGATCCCTTTATCACTCTACAGATTAAGCGTTGTTGGGAAAATTCGGTTCGCGTATCTACCCCGAGGTGATAAAATTCTGTATCAAAAATGTTAAGGCCAAACAAGTCGTTTTTTAAGGCTTAGTTTGTAGGGAATTACAAACCTGCGCACATATATTCAAACGCGCATACCAATAGACTGAACTTGTAATACGCATGTGCACGCCATCAGCGTTCTCACAGGTTCCGCGTTTAAAGTCTGTGTAGAGTTTCCTGTTAAAACGGTGTCGTGTTAGCGGCCCCTAAGTTAATAACTAATGATCGTTGCAACAGAAGTGAATGAATCAAATTAACTTTAGCTGGAAAATAACTTTATTCAAGAACTGCTATTAAGCCAAAACAATCTCTGTTACTTTAAACTATCCTTGTATCTCTGTAAAGACACTTTGGAACAATCTACATTGTTAAAAGCGCTATATAAATGAGGATGACTTGACTTGACTTGACTCTCTGCTGGGGATACAGGAATAACTCTGAGTTTGGGCTGACCTCTGAACTCGAGAGACCTCGATCCCCTTGGACAGCACGCCAAACACGCTTATATTTTTTTACTCTATTCGATCAGTTGTAAGTGTGAACTCGTGAAAAAAACTGCCACAAGTAATCGGTTGTTATTATTATTATTTCTTTACAAAGTTTTTTTGGGGCATTTTACCATAGATTAAAATCTATAAATCAAAATATGTATTGCATTTATGAAGAAAAGGTTCAGCACCCATGGCTCTATCGCTATTGACTCAATGGTGTCCAATGTAAGTAAAGTAGCGAGGTAAGATTACATTTATTTGAATGAATTAACAAATGAGAGAGAGAGAGAGAGAGAGAGAGAGAGAGAGTGAATTACCTGTGTGCATCTCTACAGTGTCTCTATATGTAATATGTCCCTCTGTCCCGATTTTGTACATTTTAAAGTAAAATACATCAGTCTGGTGCACTTTGAAAGTTTAAGATTAAGAGCCAACCCAAGTTCAGTGTGCAAATTTAACAAAGAAAAAAGTCGGTGAATAAATTTTTACCTGAACTTTAAAGGGGACTCAAACCTCTTTTTAGTTGATATAGAGTCTCAGTCTACATTACACACTGGTGTTTTAGGAAGCCAAACAATTAGAATATAATAATAATATTATTAATAATAATAATTATATATTACTATTATTATTCCCATGACAGTAATATCCATATATTGTAAAACAAATTCAATGTTAAATAAATGAAAACGAATATTTCATATTTTATTTTACTTTATGCCACTATTTCAGCTCTAGATAGTTTTCACCTCAGATTTGAAACTGAAAAAAAAAAAAGAAATTGGCCATTCCATTTTATGCGCTGTTGTTGCATTTTTTATATCTTTTAAACCAGCTGTTTTGCACCTTTTATTCACATACATAAGTCATTTGATCAGCTAAACAGAAATAGCTTCAAAGATACATTACACTCACAGTATGGATGGACTGGATTTGTGTCAGAGACTTTTCTGAATAGCAGGGAAGCGGCGCACCTGACACTATAGTTCACATGACAATTCATTACATTCAGATTGCATTTATACTATATGCATACATGCTTTTTAGAATACTTTTTAACAATTGCAAAGCAAGTTCCTCATCAAAACTCATCAAACAGTGCCATGTGGTATCTTCTCATACATTAAGGCCACACAGTCTCATGGATAATGTTTCATGACCTTTGTGTCACCAGATCCTGTTTTAGTTGATTTTTGTCAGTCGTTGTCTTTATATACCAGTGGATGTCTGTAAAGCTTTAGCGATATTCAATATTTGGATTTTTGTCATCTTCCTCTTCTGTTTGGATTATCTTCATGCCTGTTTTGTGTTTCACCACAAGCTCTGGTGGTCCTGGAGCATAGACAACTGCTGTATGCATTCCCATGCACGAAAGCCATCTCGAGGTAATTAGGGATTGGCATCTAAAGTTGCGGATCCACCGAGGATGGCAGGACGTGTGGCTATAAAAAACAAGTCTGGTCAGCACTTCCAAGTCCGGTGATCCCGGAGGTCCTTCCACTGCCATGCTGCCTGTGATGGCTACCACCATCTTGTGTGTTTGGGCCACACAGGTCTCTCAACTCTCTGTTTGGCCTGTCACAGCCAAGGAAGCCATCTTAGAACTCTCTGTCTGCTCAGCAAAGGAGGTTGTCCCTGAACTCTGGGTCTTCTCTCGGCTATGTTACTTACATGGAAGCCATCTCTGAATTCTCTGTCAGCCCTATCACGGCCAAGGAGGCCATCTCTAAACTTTCTCTGCCCATTATCATAGCCACGTAGGCCATCCCTGAGGTTTCTATGCTTCCTGTCTCGGTTCTGCCAGCCACACTGTGGTCTCTAGTTCTGCCGACTTACCAGAGGTCTCCACCATGGTCATCAGCATCGTAGTGGTTTCTCTTTCTGCTGGCTCCAGTCTGGGTGATGTTCAGCTCCAGCATGGTAGTCCACTGTTCCATCAAGAAGGGTCTGTCTGCAGACCATGCCCCTGCAAGTTATGCCAACTACTACCAGTTACACCTTCCGCAAAGAAACAAGCGTGGGTGTCATTGACTAAAACAAACTATGTATGACACATTTGTAAGGCTTACTTAGGCCCTGTTTACACCTGGTATTAAGATGCATTTTGGTCGATCGGATTACAATGTAGATGCATCTGACTAATGAAAATACACATAAGCTTTCAATTCCCCCTTTGATTTTTGATCACAAAACAAACTTCAATAATCATGTATACAGCATGCTGCATACAGGCTCCATTACTTAAAATGACAGTATAAGAGATCATGGTGAAACTTTGCATTCTCTTGAATTCTTAAATCCTCTGTAAACTTTTATTTTGAAGTTGTGATCTTGTGATAGCAGCAGAAGTGTGGTGTTCTCTGGATGTTTAGATGTGTTCAGCTAGGTGGCCAGTACAGTGCGGTCTAGGCATTGAGTGTCTTTGCTCATCCTCTGGAACACCAGAACTTCTGCAATCACGCAAAATGTGGGAAATGTATCTTTCTAAGGAAAAGATTTTAAACCAATTATTTCTAACTGCCAGTAAAACTGACCCTATTTAATATTGGCAGGACACTACTGTGTTTATCAGTGGTTGTATGTTTATATCTTTGTCCTCAGGCGACAAGCTAAAAACACTAGTCCTGCCATATCTGAACTCTGATAAACACTACTGCCATTTAGCTCTCATTTCTAGGTAGAAGGTGTTTCAAATTCCAATGGCTTATGTTAGTCCACTCATGTTTTTTCTGCACCTTAACTGCTTCATCAGTTACTAAGAGATCCTGAAGTGGGCTTTCCCTCCTGGATTCTGGGGATGACATTGGCATACCAAAAATGTATTCTTGGCATTTTGTATTGCCAGGCTGAGTCTTTCATCAGTATGAACATGGCTGCCAGATGTTAGATTTTCATTGGACATGGGCAGGCCTGTGACAGAGCATAGTCCAATTTCCTTACTGCATTGCTCATCATTATGCAGTTTTGTTTTAGCTTTCATCAACGATGGCATTTATTTTCTGGAGGCTTCATCTTGAATCATTTTACACTGCAAAACTGGTTGTGTGTCTTGCTGAAGTTGTCTTAATGCCACTGTACGTGCACCTTTCTCCTTTACTGCTTGTTTATCATCTTTTGCTTCAGTTGTTGAGACTTCTGTTTATTCTTTTACTTTTGTGGTAGTGTCTCCATTTGTCGTTTTTGCATACACATGAAGTCCATCAGTTGTTGGCTGAGATTTCACTAGTTGGTGCGGCAAAGAGAGACTCAAGTGTTTCCCTGTGGCTCAACAGCTTTTAGCAGAGTCTGTTTTTGTTTGGCTGTCAACTGCTGAAACCTCTTCAACAGGTTGTCCTCACAATTACTTTGATGTCTTAAACTCAGCTTGGAATCACGAAACCAGTGTTCTTCCTCATTGCAACACCTGCATCTTCTCTGAGTTTTTGCTTTTGAGATGTCTCTGATATGTTTCTGATATTCACTTTCTTTATGCTCATTGTTCATTGTCTTGTTGTTGTATGACAAAGTTTAGGGTTGCAATGCTCTGAGATTGACTTCCTGCATTCTTTCAATCTTTGCTGACCATTCAACAATCTGCATGAATGCTGTTCCAATACTGTCCCAGACCAGTCATCATTCTTGATTTTAAGGGCTATTGAGATTCCGATGTTTTTGTCAAGATCTTCATTTTCATTTAGACCAGAATGTTCCAGCCAAGTTTTTCTAAAGTGTTCTTCAAACTCGGCAACACTTTCTCCTGTCTTCTGCATGCATGAGGTAATTCTAGCCCTATTAACCTCTGCAGGTTTCAGATTGAACAAGAATGTTTGTACAGCTTCCCATCCAGCCTCAATGTTCACTTGAGACTCACCAATCCTTCTTTCAACACTTTTTGTTAGTCTCTTTTGGTCATTGTCCCTTAAGTTTAAATTAACAACCATCACTTTGTGAAGTGGATGTAAATTGTAGATTTTCTGTAAGAGTTTAAGAAATTGGCAAGATTTCCATGGTTGCTTTTACACGTCTGGCAATTATTTCGACCATTTGTCAACTTGCTCGGGCTTGCTCTTTACCACTTTTGTCCCTAGCCCAGCCCTGGCCCGAGATGTTCAGGCCCTAGCCCGACCCTGGCCCGAGACTTCAGGCCCTAGCCTGGCCTTGGCCCGAGATGTTCAGGCCCTAGCCCGACCCTGGCCCGAGACTTCAGGCCCTAGCCCGACCCTGGCCCAAGACTAGCTAGCAAGTTAATTTAGACAAATATTCGGAGCAATTTTTGTTTGTTAAAGTTTGTTAAAGTTTTTTTTTTTTTTTTTTAAATGACGACCAAGCAACCGACAACGAGTTAAACATGTTTGATCAATTTAGCCTCTCAAATCAACACTTTACTTGGCTACAATAAAATCCATAGATATAAAACACTTAAAGCATATCACACAGACAGTTAGTTTAAATGTTTATTATCACAACCACAGTAAAAAAACATTTTTGAAAAGCTGAGACAGGCTGCTCTGCTGCTCGCAGACGAAATGAGATATAATCTAAACAAATAAAATAAAATAAATTAAATTAAAAACAAACATGTAGGTTATCTTACCTCAAAAATCAAGTCTTCACTACAGAACATAGCCATTCTTATTTCCAATAGTTTCCAACAGTTAGACTAATGAAAGTAAAGTCCAATCAAACGGGGGAAAAAAGACAGCCTTCTAACATGCTCTTACTCTTCCAGCTGCACTGAAGACACGCTCGCTACTACTGCTGCTGGCGGACACTGAACACAGAGCGAGCCAGTCTTGACAATTGCGGTAGCAGGGTCTCGTGTTGTTTCCACCAGAGCAGCACATCTCGTCCATCACCTTCCATGTTGTGATTGAGGCCGTCATCCTCCTCTTGCTCCACAATGTTTTCCCACTCTTCCTTAAACTCGGCCAGCACTCTCTTCTTTGCTGCGTGGCCCTCAGCAACATGTGCAGACACAGACATGCTCGCCGCTGCATGAATCATCATAATTATAATTATTAGTTGGCCAAGTAGGCTATGATTAATACATTAATTTAGAGGCCTATAATACTATAGTAAGTGACTTGGTGTGGTTGCCGGTGCAAATAAAGTGAAATAATAATAATAATAATAGGCCTAATAATAATAATAACACACGTCAAAGAAAATCTCACCGGCTGGTTGATCAGCCCCTTGCACCGCCGTCCCCTCCTCTCTGAAGCGGGCTATCTGACGTCTGGCCAGCTGAAAGATGTCATCCCTCTCGGTGTTGGTGAACATCCTTAACTGACTGAACTTAGGCCATAAGAATATGGCCAGTTTGTGAAGTGGCTGGATGTGGACTTTCTTCATTATCCACTCAAGGTGTCATTGGCGGATAATTGCTTGGCAAGGAGTGTCCGACACATCTGGCTGGCAATGGTGTTTCAGCTTGTGTAGCCAGGGCATGATGAGGTTCAGTGTTGGGTATTTATCCCCCTCCAACTCCCTTTGTGCGTTGTAAAATGGGTGCAAAAATTGCACCAGGAAAGCCAGCACATCTGGGGACACATCGTGTAGTCGCTGGCTTTCACCACGGCTCTGAAGTTTCTCCTGTAACAATTGACTCCAGGGTGAGAAATACAGTGCTATATCTTGTTTCTGCCATCTGTTTGACAGTTTTTGACAACTGGCTTGTCAGACCTGACTGCTTTAAATATCGGACTAAAGCCTTGGCGGCCTGCAGGGTCTTTGCTACTTCTAGGACTGTTTCTACAAGATCATCTGGGTTCAAGGCATGCCGGAGGACAGTGTTGTACAAGTGGCTGTGATTAGTGATTTCACCATAGTGATTTCGTTGGTTTGGCGAGGAAATCACTCACACTCATTTGTTTGCTGCTGCTGGTTGGTCCGCTACCGATACATCCACCATGCTCAAAATGTCTTTTTGAATGAGATGATCCCGTCTTTATACTATTGTAGCTTAGCACAGCCTTGCAAATTGTGCATTGTCCATAACCACTTGGCTCGTCGTTTAAGGTTGTCACTATATGGTGTTTTTCTCAGTTATAAGTTCGCCATCGGCGATATTTCTCTTAATGTTCTCCATTGCACATAAGGGGAATTATGGGTTGCGCCACCGGGAAACCCTCTGTGTTCTGAGACTGTCATGTGTCAGTCATATGTCAGTGTGATAGGTTATAAAATGTCTTTCTATGTTTGTTTTTCCATCGTCAGCTTCTCTTATTTTCTTTTAATTAATGTCTAAAATATAAAAAGAAGGATAAGCCTAAAACAGGCCTGAGGCCTGGCCTGCATGTGAACTATGACGTGAAAATTGGCCGAAGCCCGGCCCTAGGGGCGCACATAAGTTGGGGCCCGTCGGGCTCGGGCTGAAATGCAGGGCTCTAGTTCTTTTCAATCTGCAGTTGTTCAACCAGAGCTCGAACCTTTGCTTTCTTTGCTTTATTTGCTTTATTCTCATGCTGTAATTTGTCAGTCTCACACTTCTGTCGATGCTCTACAAATAATCTCTGTTGGTGTTTGTCCTTAAGCGCTGCATCTTTCCATAAGCCCTTTTAATGTCCAACAAGGCCCATGGTCCATTCTCTGAGTGCTTGATGCCGTACTTCTGGCACATCTCATCATGGCACTTCCACAGTCCCAGCTTTTTGCCCAAATATGCATACAGATTCTTCAACATCTGATCAATGGTAACATTCAGAGGTTCTGTCCCTTGCCTTTCTGTTGTTGGTCTCAGTGTAGGGCCATTACTATTGTTTTGTACAGACTCAGCCTTGGCAAGTACAGGAAAAGTGCCCTCAGAAAGGTGTAAAAACAGAATAAAAGGTGGTAGAGCCATTAAAGGTGCGTATTGAGATTTAAATATACAGCAGTTTTTAGACTGACCATTTCAGATACACAAATCAAACATGTTTCCAAAATACAGTTTTCTGGAAAAGAGAGCACAGGGATAAAGCTTACCTGGATTACCATGGCATTGAGACAGGATCTCTCCAATACCACAATCGGATATATCTACTTCAACAACGAATGAAAGATTGGGATCTGTGAGTTTGAGAATAGGCGCAGTTGTAAAGCTGGTTTTGAGAGACTGATGGGCCTGGTGTGCTGCATCGTTTCATGGTAGCTTGCATAGTTGGTTCTTGAGGAAAGACGTGAGTGAGGCCGCAATGATACTGTAGTTTCTAATGGATCTTTTTGGCGAAACCCCGGAATCGTTCATTAATGGTATTGGGTCTTGGCCATTCTGTGACTGCCTTTACCTTGGAGACATCCATCTCTACACCCTGGTGACTGATATTATAGCTGAGGAGGGTTGTATTTTTGGTATGGAATTCACATTTTTGACATAGAGTTGACAGAGTTGATGTTGCTGGAGTTGCTGGAGGGGACAGTCTGTACCTGTTGAACATGTTGAGCTTTGTCTTGAGAGTATATGAGGATGTCATCTACTGCTGGACAGGTAGAGGGATGAATGTACCCAGATGCTAAAGCCTCCTCAATGTATGTTTACATGGCCAAGGTTTCAGGTCTTGTCAGTGGGTATACTTTACTCCCAGGTGGCTCTGGGCTTTGCTGAAAACCTCTGTGAATGCTGCATACTCTGCTGCAATATTAGTTTCAACTTGGGTATCTGGGCTTTCAATACTGATAGTTTAACATGGCAAGGAAACAGTGACATGAAGACAATTTGATTGACAGTAACTTGACCATTGTGTGAGCTCACCCTGGTTCCAGGAGATAGAAGGTTTGTGACCCAGGATGATAGTATGCTTGGGAGAGTTGATTACATAGAGAGAAATAGTTTCCATGTGAAATAATCCAATCTTGAGGGTAACTGGTACTGTTTGATGTGTGATACTGGGGCCGAAGGGTGTGTTGTCAACAGTAGTAATGTTGATAGCCGGTACATGGAACTGGAAAGGTTGAGTTCCTGGACCAGGTCTCAGTGAATTGAATCGACTGCTGCCCTTGAATCAACTAATGATGTAACACATTTGTAGTCCTTATCAGATAATATCTTACCAGTCCTGCATGGGGAGTGGGCAGAGAGTGGATGTAATGGGTCAGAGCTTAGTTAGCGGTTTGTAAATTGTTTAGCCGCTCTTGATAACCCTTGAGCACCTCGCTCTGATAAGTGAACGCCGCCTGTAGTTGAGAAACTTCTGCTGGATTCAGTGGTGGCGAAGTATTCTGTGACGAAATGGGCATGGAGGCAGCGTTTGAATCCATTTTTAGGAAGTTTATTAAAATAGCACAGCAGACAAATTCATATCGAAAATCAGAGAGACATATTTGTGATAACAGGCCCTAATCCAATAACTTGATAACAGTCCAACCAGGCAAACAAAGCAAAAGTCTAATCCAACAAACGATATCCAACAAAGCAGGCATGATGATCATAACAATAGACAAAACAGCAGGCAATGGAAAACCCTCAGCAAGACAGTAGAAGCCGGCAATACTTTGCAAAGTATTCTGGCAGGAACATGACTATTTATGCATGTGGCGAACAGGAAATAACGAATGCAGAAGCAGTCTGTGATCAATACTCCCTCTGGGCTCCCTCTGGTAGACAGCTGAATGGGAGTCAGCCTTAGTTGTTACATAAATGAATCTTCGTATTCTTTCTTGAGAGGACCACAATGGAAATAAGCCTTTGGCTTTTTTGTGTATTTTATCCTCGACAGTTTTTTTAAATGATGTATGATCCCTCTTTGTACAAATTTCCTGTTTCAATATTGTCTAATAAACCAATCAATCAATTTATTAACGGAAAACAAATTATTTGATACATTTTTTATTGCACCCTTAAAGTTCTCAATGCTCCCCTAAATTTTTCAAATTAGGAGCACGCATGCTCCTTGGAATAAAAGAGAGTCACTTTGTTACATTGCTTTGAGCTCTTTATTAAAAAAAAAGGATATGACTTTGAGCCTAATATAGTTTTTTCTTTTAATGCATGGGAATATTTCCCCCTTTATTAAAAGAGAAATGTTGTCTTGTCTTGTTTATTTAAATAGCATTCTTAGAACTAACCAAAGTTGAACCAAAATGCTTTACATAAAAAGAAAAAAGAAGAAGTACACACACATTGACCAATAAAACGACAACATATAAAAACAGAACATTTAATCGTTATTCGATACCAATATTAAATGAGCTTTCCTGATGGGTAACGGCAGCTCATTCCACAGTCTCAGCCCTGTTACTGCAAAATATTCAATCGCCTTTATGTAGGCAATTTGTTCTAGGCAATACAAGGAGTTTTTGATTCTCTGAGTGTAGAGTTCTGGAGGGATTATACGGGGTTAAATGGTTCCCTTTCAAAGGAACTCCCGTTGCGTTGAGAATGACGCTATGGGGAACGCTTTGCGTGATGACGTCTTGAAGCACATGTAAAATCAGTCCAATGGTGTGGCGGAACGTCAGAGGCGGGTGACGTCACGTACCAGGAAGCTATAAAAGCCGGCCCGAAACAGAAAACGAAAGCTTTCTGAATCTTCAGTTGCGCTCTGTGTTGAATCTGTCCTTGTTATTTGGTGTTGTCTGTCTATATCATATATATATATTCAGTATGGCGAGTAAGCAGCAGCAGTTTAGAGTGTGTGTTCATCCCTGCCCGCGTTATTTAACGGGAGGTGATACTCACACTCTTTGTGTTGTTTGTTTGGGTGAAGAGCATGCCCAGTCAGCACTTGAGGGTGGTGACTGTGTGCATTGCGACGCGCTTCCTATGCGTACGCTCAGATCCCACCTGGCTTTATTTAACCAGGATCGCGTTCCCCAGGGCTCTGGTCCCGCCGCTGCCGAGGCACGGCGTCGATCTCAGACCTGGGGTTCGCAAATGGATCTATCAGTGGATGTTGAGACGGGCTCTGCCTTATCTCAGCCTCTTTCTGATAGATCCAGTGCCTCTCATCAGGGTGTGGAAGCACGCGCTGCGGTTTCTTCCCCCCCGATGGAGGCACCAATACTGCAATTGTCCAGCTCTGAGGAGTTGGACGTTGTTAGTATTGACGCTGAGTCTGAGGAATCGCCACCTCAGTCTCATGCGTTTGAGGAATTGCTTGATGTTGTTACAAGAGCTGTCGAGCGATTATCTGTAGAGTGGCCAGAAGATCGGCAGGGCGTTCGTTCGAGAAGCAAGCTCGACGAACGTTTCCTGCCATCTCGTGCACAGCCTCAGCGCAGAAGCCTTCCGTTTTTCCCCGATCTCCACACCGAGGTGTCGAGATCGTGGGGGAAACCAGTTTCGTACAGAGTATACAATGCACAAACATTCCACTACTCCACTATACACAATTATAAAGAGCATGGTTATGGAGAGATGCCGAAGGTGGAGGAGACGCTTGCGAGCTATCTCTCTCCAGCAACGGCATCTTCTCTGAAGGCTCCTGTATTACCATCTAAACCAGTGAAATTCACTTCTTCCCTGGTTCATAAAGCTTATGCCGCCGCCGGCCAAGCTGCAGCGTGTTTGCACACCATGTCATTAATGCAAGCATACCAGGCTGAATTATTGGGTGATTTAGAGGAGGGCGGGGGTATTGGTCCCGACACTGTATCTGAACTGCGTAGAGCCACAGATTTGTCTCTCAGGGCCACCAAGGAGATGGCTAAATCCATCGGCCGCTCTATGGCAGCCCTGGTGGCCACTGAGAGGCATCTGTGGCTCAATTTAAGTGATATAAAGGACAAAGAAAAACATGTTCTTTTAGATGCACCGGTTTCCACTGCAGGTTTATTTGGGGATGCAGTTAATAGTGCTGTAGCGAAATCACAAGAAGCTTCAAAACAGGCAGCTGCACTTCAGAAACTTCTCCCCCGCCGTTCTTTCTATGAGGCTGCTGAGCGGGAGCAGCCTCACTCCTCTAAAAAGAGCGCTGAGCACCGTGCCACTCAGAAACAGAGCGTTTCCTCCCGTGCTCCCCCACAAAAACCTCGGGGACACGGAGGGCGCGCTCAAACCCAGCAGTCTTCGAGGGGTAAAACAGATCTGCGGACCGTTATTACTGCCAAGAAGGCTGCTGGGAAGAAGTCCTGACGTCCGAGGGCTTAGGACAAATGAGGGTAGTCCCCCCCGAAGTAGAGCGGTCAACACCTCTTTTTACGGTGCCCGTCTCTCTTCGGTGCCCTCAGGGGACCGTTCTGCCAACCCTGCCGCCTCCGGTGTTACAGGGCGCAGCGGTCTCCGGCGAGCACATATCTCAAGGACCACCCGGAAACGTAGTGGCCTCGGGATGCCCGCCCCCTCTGAGGAGGGTGTTAAAGCAGTCTGTTCAGTCGTTCCCTGCCGGTGCGCCATTACAGGGCGACGAACTGACTACTCAACAACAACAAAATCCAGAAACCAGTCTCGAGAGGCTGGTACCTCTAGTAGAATCTTTGACAGCGTGGAAGCTACTGTCAAATGTTTCTCGTTGGGTCCTGCAGACCGTAGAAAAAGGGTATCAGATTCAATTCAAGAAACGACCACCTCGGTTTATGGGGGTCCTGCCCACAGTGGTGGGCCCCGAGCAGGTTCTGGTTATGGAACAGGAAGTGAACACTCTGTTAGAGAAAGGGGCCATAGAATATGTACCTCCCTCCAACAGGGAAACCGGGTTTTACAGCCGGTACTTCATAGTTCCAAAGAAGGATGGGGGATTGCGTCTCATTTTAGATCTTCGAGTTCTGAACGAGTCAGTCATGCAGCTCAAGTTCAAAATGTTAACACTGAGACAAATCGTGCCACAGATCAGGTCCGAGGACTGGTTTGTCACGATAGACCTCAAAGACGCATATTTCCATATTTCCATCCGTCCAGGCCATTGGAAGTTCCTGAGGTTTGCTTTCGGGGGCAAAGCATACCAATATCGAGTTCTTCCATTCGGCCTGGCTTTATCACCCCGCACTTTCACCAAATGCGTGGATGCAGCTCTGGCGCCCCTGCGCCTCCAGGGTATTCGCATCATGAACTACATCGACGATTGGTTGATTTTAGCTCAGTCGCATCAGATGGCGGTTCAACATCGAGATGTTGTTCTCGCCCATATGAAAGAGTTGGGGTTACGGCTGAACGCCAAGAAGAGTGTGCTTTCTCCACTCCAGAGGACCACTTTCTTAGGCGTGGTTTGGGATTCTGTGTCGATGCAGGCGCGCCTGTCACCGCCACGTATAGAGTCCATCCTTGCAGCTGTGAAAAGTGTAAAGCTAGGCCAGCTACTCACTGTCAAACAGTTCCAGAGACTGTTGGGTCTCATGGCAGCAGCTTCCAACGTGATACCTTTTGACCTACTGCACATGAGGCCCCTGCAGTGGTGGCTCAGGACCAGGGGGTTTTCCCCGAGGGGCAACCCATTTCGCACAATCAAGGTCACGCGGCGATGCCTACGTGCCCTGGTTATGTGGAAGAAACCTTGGTTCCTGTCCCAGGGCCCAGTGTTGGGAGCTCCTTGTCGTCGCAAACTGCTAACGACGGATGCTTCCCTCACGGGTTGGGGAGCGATCCTGGAGGGTCGCTCATCTCAAGGTCTGTGGGAAGACCATCATCGTTCCTGGCATATCAATCGCCTAGAGATGTTAGCTGTCTTCCGGGCTCTGAGGAGCTTCATCACAGATCTCAGGGGACACCATGTGCTAGTACATACGGACAACACGTCGGTAGTCGCCTATATCAACCACCAAGGGGGTTTGCGCTCGCGCCCATTATGCAATCTGGCACGCCATATCCTCTTGTGGTCCCAGGGGAAGCTGTTGTCTCTCAGGGCAGCTTTCATCCCCGGGGTCCAGAATATAGGAGCAGACGCTCTGTCAAGACAGGGGCCGAGGCCCGGGGAATGGAGGCTCCACCCCGAGGTGGTGGAGCTGATATGGAGGGAGTTTGGCCAAGCTCAAGTGGATCTGTTTGCGTCTCGAGAGACGTCTCACTGTCCACTTTGGTTCTCCCTCACGCATCCAGCTCCTCTGGGACTGGATGCAATGGTACAGGCGTGGCCGAGGCTACGTCTGTACACTTTTCCCCCAGTTGCTCTGCTCCCGGGAGTTCTGGAGAGAGTTCGCAGGGATCGGGTTTGCCTGCTTCTTATAGCCCCGCGGTGGCCAGGCAGAGTATGGTTTCCAGACCTTGTCTCCCTCCTCGACGGGCCTCCTCTGGAGTTACCTGTCAGGAGGGACCTTCTGTCTCAAGCAGGGGGCTCTATATTTCACCCCCGACCAGAACTGTGGAACCTGTGGGCTTGGCCTCTGAGGGGGCCCACCTCATAGAGTCAGGTCTCTCAAATGAGGTTGTTGAGACCATTCTACAGTCCAGAGTTCCCTCCACAAGGAAACTTTATGCCCTGAAGTGGAGAGTCTTCACTTCTTGGTGTAGTGACCGTCGGTTGGACCCAGTTAACTGCCCAGTTGGTACAGTGCTGGAGTTCCTGCAGGACCGGTTCACGGCAGGTCTGACCCCGTCCACTTTAAAGGTTTATGTGGCGGCCATAGGTGCTTACCACATTCCTTTGGGTGGAATGTCTGTGGGGAAAGACCCTTTGGTATCTCGTTTCCTTCGTGGCACTTGGAGGCTGAGGCCTGCAGTTCGCTCTAGGGTGCCACCATGGGATTTGTCCATTGCGCTGCAAGGCCTTTCCCTGGCCCCCTTTGAGCCCATTGAGGAGGTTCCTGAGAAGTTTTTAACTCTGAAAACTCTTTTCCTTCTTGCTATTTCTTCTCTCAAGAGAATAGGGGATCTGCAAGCATTGTCAGTTGCTCCGTCATGCTTAGAGTTTGCTCCGGGTATGATTAAAGCCTTTCTACATCCAAGACCGGGTTATATCCCCAAGGTCCCCACTAATGTGGCTGGACCTATTGTTCTGCAGTCTTTTTGTCCTCCTCCCTTTCAGAATGCGGACCAGGAGGCTAATAATTTGCTTTGCCCAGTTCGGGCGTTAGACGCTTATGTCCACAGAGCTGCCCTGTGGCGTAAAAGTGATCAATTGTTTGTATGCTTTGGGTCCCCTAACAAGGGAGGCCCAGTGTCTAAGCAAAGAATGAGCAAGTGGGTGGTTGAGGCTATCTCACTTGCTTATTAGGCGGCTGGGCAGCCTTCTCCTTTGGCTGTCCGGTCGCACTCTACGAGGAGTATGGCGGCCTCTAAGGCCCTTATATCAGGAGTGTCTTTACAGGACGTCTGTGATGCGGCAGGTTGGTCCTCACCGCACACTTTCGTCAGGTTCTACTCTTTGGATCTAGACTCTGCTCCAGGGTCTCATGTTTTGTCTTCCTAGTGCTGCTCTCCAGATTTCACACAGGACAGACATTTGTAGCTATGGAGGCGTTGGTATAGACGTTCCCCATAGTGTCATTCTCGACGCAACGCGAGTTCCCTTGAAAGGGAACGCCTCGGTTACGACTGTAACCTCGGTTCCCTTAAAAGGGAACGAGCGTTGCGTCGCCTTGCCATATCTCCTTCATGCCTGTCAGCACGACTTCAGACTTTACGAAGCTTTCGTTTTCTGTTTCGGGCCGGCTTTTATAGCTTCCTGGTACGTGACGTCACCCGCCTCTGACGTTCCGCCACACCATTGGACTGATTTTACATGTGCTTCAAGACGTCATCACGCAAAGCGTTCCCCATAGCGTCATTCTCGACGCAACGCTTGTTCCCTCTTCAGGGAACCGAGGTTACAGTCGTAACCGAGGCGTTTGCCAGACACAGTGAGGCCTGCTTATTTAAAGATTTATATACCAACAATAAAATGTTGTACCAAATTCTAAGATGGACAGTAAGCCATTTTATAGAAGCTAATACAGGGGTGATTTATTGGTGTTTCTTTACCCTCCGTAAGAGCCTCGCTACAGCATTTTGCACCCATTGTAATCAAGACAAAGATGCGGCGGTGATGCCAGAATACAGAGAGTTACAAAATCCAGCAGTGACAGAATAAATGTGTGGATAATTCTTTCAAAGTCTGCATTTGATAAAGTATGGTTTGGTTTTGGCTAACAAACGCAAATGATAAAAACAAGCCTGGACCACTGAGGTAATTTATTTGTCAATTTTTAGGTTATTATCAATTTAAAGTCTTTTACTGATGTATTCGAATATGATGTCAGGGGACTCGAATCTAATAAAACTTTAGTGGAGTTATTTGAGTTGCTAAAAACAATAACCTCTGTTTTATCCTCGTTTAACATTTAAAACGTTTTTCATCATCCAATTTGTTATGTCCTTAAACATATAAGAGTGCCTGAGTGGTAGATACAATTGAGTGTCACCGGCATAACAATGAAATGACTCTCCAATGGAAGCAAATATAAAGAAAAAAGTGTGGGAAAAAGAATAGATCCTTGCTGAACCTTTCTCCTATAGAATTTTCGTTAAAAAATTAAAGTAGTTGTTGCAGCACATAATTTTTCTAAGATTTTAGAGACAAAGGACAGCTGAGAACAATCTAAAGTCTGCTTTAACAAACGACTAGGCATCACATCATTTGCACAGAATGTACGTTTACATTTTTGCACAATATCTTCCAGCATTGTATAATATCTTCCAATATTGTATTAAAAGAAAATGAAAAAAGTACCCAAGCATTTAATTGTGTGATTGGAGTAGAGTAAGGGGAAGTTCTTTATGTAGTTCTTCTTGGTCCACTGGTAATTTACTACACTCAACAGGTGGCCCGTCAGCATTTATACTGTGGCCCGTGTAATGCCAAAAATCAATGTAAAATGATATATTATAATTTGTGCCAAGAAATAGTGTGAATATTAGGATGTGATTTTAATTTTGCATCACTTAAAGGAGTACGCCCCCCTCATGCTGTCCCAGGTGTATGTTTTTTTCTACAGATTAAAAAAATGTTTACATCAAGTGTGAACTCTAACTCTCATCAGAGTATTAATAGACTGTCTACTTAATATATGCTAACACTTTATTTTGATGCTCCTCCAACAGACATTCTAATGACTATAAGTAACTTTGCAACAACGTCAACGTATTCTACCAACCCAAATCCTAACACCTAACCCTACCAGTCTACTATAGTTTACTTATACTCTGAGAGTTAGCCGACATGTAGTTGCAAAGTTACTTATAGTTAGTAGTTTTCTAAAGTTTCTAAAGTGAACCATCAAAATAAAGTGTAACCAAAATTTCTTATAAAAACCTCAAATTCTAAAGTGATGGCAAAACAAATATGCTGAAAATTTGACCCACATATATTTGGCCATGCTATATATATGCCAAATGTGATAGCTATCTTCCAAATTTGACCAGTTTCAAAAGTTTTTGCTATCTGTGTTGCTTTCATGAGCTCAATAGACATCTCTGCAAAAACATGTTGTAACACAAAAAGATACAGATGGGACTGCTTGAAAGCATTTTTAAATACGAATACTGATTTCCCACACCCTACTTTTGAAGTCGTAATAAATAAAGATGGTTATTTTCTTTTGTCTGTAATGTGTTTTAGGTATAGACCAAGGACAGATGGCATATGAAGGCCAACACTGGCATGCCACTGAAGAGTGTTTCAGCTGTGCCCGCTGCAATCAGTCTTTGCTGGGTCGTCCCTTCTTGCCGAAACAAGGTTTGATCTATTGTTCCCGTCTCTGCAGCCAAGGGGATGAGCCTGAGCTGTCGGACTCTTCAGACTCTGCTTTCCAGAGTGCCCGTTCCCGACAGTCACACCACAGTGGTCAGATTGGCAAGGATGGGACAAAAGGGAAGGGTGAAGGTGTCCGACAAACATCATCTGGCCCTACACAATTAGCTGGTGATGTGGAGCCTCTAGCTGTTCAAATGGATTTGCTGAGCATCTCAAGCCCAGCACCCAGTCGCACTCCCCATCGCACACCAACAAGAACCCCAAATAGAACCCAAAGTCGATCTCCAAGTCTCAACCATGAGCAGCCAGTTTGGGTAAACCGGGATGAGCCTTACTCCTATGAGTCTCAACAAAGAGATTCCTCCACATCTCCAAATCCCCATCAGCTACGAAGCCAATGTAGCATCCATACCGCTTACCCTCCTTCTCCCAATCAGCCACCCAAGATAGTGAGCAGTCCAGAGTCTTGGTCCAAAGAACCACCTGGGGGTAATTCCAAAAAGCCTCCAGTCATTGCTGCTCTGAGGGGGCACTCTTTCAATGAAAATTGGATGCACCATGGCCAAGAACCTGAATTTCACGCTCCCAAGCTCAAAACACAAATGAGCTTCAATGAAGTATCAAGCCGTAATTCTGGATTTTTGGACAAGCGCAGTATCAGTGTGCAAGGTTTCCCCCGAGAGATGCGTCCTCCATTGCTGAGGAGCAGGCACCAATTTGGGCCAAGCTTTGGTGAACTTACGCCACTAGAACAAACACCAAGAGGTTCTGCTGACTCACTGGCCCTTTCATACACTACAGGTGAGCTTAAATTCAGTTCAAATACAAATACAAATACCATGATACTTCATATCACTAATTGACAGGGATATGATCAAAACAAGAGATGAATTGTGCATTCAACTGTCACACATATATTTCTGATCTTACAAATACCATGATACTCCATATCACTGCCTGACAGGGTTATGTTCAAAAGAAGAGATGAGAGATTGGTTCATTCAAACTTAACACTTTTCACATGATGTACCTATATCTGATATCTGCCCATTGTACCTATATCTGATCTATATCTGATCTCTCTCATTGTACCTATATCTGATCTATATCTGATCTCTCCCATTGTTTGTCTTCAGCAGGAAACTCCTTAGATGGGACTAACAGGCGTCAGGAGCACTTCTCTCGATTTTCTATGCCTGACCTGAGTAAAGACTCTGGGGTAATTGTGTCTGATAAAGGCACCATGGGTACTTTAAACTCATCAATGCAGTTCCGCAGCACTGAATCCCTGAGCTCTGTCCCAAGACCCCTTGCTGATATTGGCATGCCTGTCAGAGTAAGGTACCCTCCTCCACTATACTGGGATTCGCACAGAGGGATAAGTTTTGAGGATCCAGTCAAAGGTCGCATTGGTCTTGCAGGAAGCATGTCCTGTATGCAAGAAGGCAATGCCCAAGCAATGACACCACGGCCAAGACGTCCTCAAACACAAGACTCTCCCAGACAGCAGCGTCAGCGACAACGTCACCACCACAAGAGTCACAAAGGTCATAAATATGACTATCGCTCCCGCCGCTCTCGGTCAGACAATGCCCTGCATTTAGCTACAGAAAATCAGAGTTTCCCTGGGGATCCCATTCATAGATTTCACAATGACTTTGAGCGACCTTCCTCATCAAGAATGTCACACAATCTCTTTGGAGCTAATTATGGGTATCGACAACAGTTCTTTAGGCCATGCCCTCGAACCACATCGGACCTCACCTTGCAGGATCCTGGAGGTCCACAAATTGGACAGTATATGGGTAGGTATGGAGAAACAGCTGATGATGAAGATCAGTTTTGCTCAACCTGTTCCTCTTCTTCAGAGGTGTCTGATGATGATGGTTACCTTATGGGTGAAGTCATTCCACGGCCAGTGCAGCTCCGATACTTTGACAATGAGGAATTGCGACATCGTTATAGTCCTACATTGACGGGTGGTCACACCCAATTACATACACGCAAACGGCGAAAGAGCAAGAACTGCATCATATCATAAGCAAATGGTAATGTGAGTATCTGAGTGTGTGTATGTGAGAGTGGGTGAAGTGAGTATGTGAGCAGTGAGTAGACCCCTGTACAACATCATTTATATGTCAAATGATTCAAAATTCTATCACCTTGCGTTAATTGTGTTACTTGTTTAGTTGAACATACAGGTATTTCCTCTTGTGTAATATTAACCGTTTAGATGTACTAATTTAAACATACAGGCTCCACAGTAGGAACTTGATCCAAGTACACCTTTTATTACAGAGATTCTTTTTTTTCCCTTAATTTGATGTCCACCTTTATTTTTGATAAAGTCTCAATCTTTTTCAGAATGGAGGACACCAGTGTTTCTGGAGAGATTTTTTTTCAGATGCTCTTTGCTGGAAAGGGTTGAGTTCCTCTACATTTCTCTTTAAAATAACCCAAAGGGGTTTCATTGGAAGTCAGACAACACACTTTGCCGGGTCATTTTTTAAAACTTTTTTCATCTTTAGAATTTCTTGCATGATTTTGCCAATGTGCTGTGGATCGTTATCATGCTGAAATATTCTTCTTTTGCCCAACGTCTTCCAATCTTGCTTTTTTGTTCTAAAGGGTATGCAATGATTTGTCCATAGAGTTTGAGACCATACAATGTCCTTGAGCTGCCTCAGAAACCCTGATTTCCATTGATAACCCCATTTCCATGTCTAAAGCACTTGCCCTTCTGCTTTTCAGAACTAGATTGTACGAGGAATTTTAAGATAGGGGTGTTCAATCCTGCTTCTGGTGGGCCATCATCATTCATTTGCTCCTGCCTGAAAGTTTCTAGTAATCCTAAAGATGTTGATTATGTTGATTCAGGTGTGTTTAAATATGTCTGGAGCTACACTCTGCTGAAAGGTGGTCCTCTGGGAACAGAATTGGACATCCCTGTTTTCGGATGATTGATGGTACTATGGCTCATTATATACCTCCTATTTAATGCTGCAACTGCAAAGTTTAGACTGCATTTTAGTTGGTCACAATCTCCCTGTATCCTTTTTGATCTTTGTGAAGTCTCACGATCAGATTTTTTAATTTTTCTGTCCAATCTTCTCCATGTGGAGCCAATCAGTCATGCAGACAAATTCAACCCATAAGGTATGTGTGTGTGTGTGTGTGTGTGTGTGTGTGTGTGTATGTATGTGTGTATATATATATATATATATATATATATATATATATATATATATATATATATATATATATATATATATATATATTTAAAATGTTTAAATAATGCAGAAATAATGCCGTTATCAAGAGGTGATAACATTTAAATTCATTTGACAGTTAAGTGATATTTCACGGGGTGTACTCACTTCTGTTGTGTATTGTATTAGTTTCCTAAATATCCAACAATGGGTTGAAATCCAATTCAGGCATGTTTCAGTCATTGCATAAGTAACACTGTAGGTAATGTGTTCTGATCTGAAATCATGTGTTTACTGTGACTGGAGATTGCACAATGATCAAACGTATTAATTTCTATTTATTGGAATTGTACATGGAATTTTATCTATTGCTAAGAATATGAATTTTGTTTTGTAGAAACCTGTGCAATAACAATCTGCTACATAACTTCATTTCAGGAGAAGGAAAGAAGTGACGACTCAGTGTGCACTTAATCTTCAGAATTAGGATATGGATTTTTAACTTACTCTGAAATTAATTTGCGTTACTCTTGAAAAAATGTGGGATTACTGCTCGGCATATTCCATAAACTCAGTGCATAACAAATCTAATTACAACCATTTTTTTAATCTGTTTTTAGATTTTCTTGGTTGTGAGTATAATTCTAGTCAAGTCTACACTCTCCCCTTTCTTTTCCCCTTAATTTTTGGTATAATTTAGTGGCAATACGGTTTTCTATAATCCCCTCGCTGCTTACTGTTAATTGTTCTAAATACAGTAGTTTCCTAATATGCGCTCTTCATGGTTTTCAACTTGTTTTATTAATGTCATTCTAAAATTAAACTTTATAAAATGTTTATCATTTTGTTGGGCAATGTTGGTTATGGTTTTAAATGCAATATTCTGTCTTTTCCAAAGTCATTTACAAATAATATCTTAAAATTAAATGTTTTCCTAATGATAAAAACAATATATAAAAATAATGTAGTATTGTAAAAGTTCTGTAAATATTGTCTTAAATATTTCTATATTTTGTATCTTCAGATGCATTATTTGTATCATATTATAGTGTAGAATCCAATGGTGACTGCATGTGTATCCCCCGTTCATGTCTTGTATGTGAATTAAATAACTATTTCAACAAACAAACAAAGTCTTTAATTAAGCTTCAGATTAATACCATTGTGATCTTTTAAAAATACTATTTTATATTATATTTTCTGAATTATAATCTGATGTAGGGTGTAAATGACTTCTTTTGTGCTTTTTTAAATTCCTTCAGTTTCAGATAATCTTGTGATTTTTTTTCACAATCTTGAAGTTCTCATGAATATGCAAATTAGCCCCGCCTCCACTCACTCACACCAGTTTAGAGATCCACTCGCTCAACTTTACTATAGTAAACGCTGCACAATGGCTAGTTCTTTCATGTTAGAACCAGAATCTGATTCAGAAAAAGTAGTGGAAGATTGAATTATACAGGCTCGTCTAAAGTCGATGTATCAGAATGGTAATGTGGTTTATGTATCGCTCTCTACAGCGTCGGACACATACAAATGAGGCCGCGACAAATGAGGAAGGCAACCAGAACAAAAGCGAATCAAAAAGTATTTATTAAGAAAAATAACGTTTGCAACTCATAACTAAATAAGAAAAAACATACGGAAAACATTCCGCTCGGAACATCAACGTAACTAAAGAATAAGCGACGTAATTAAAGGACAAGTTCGGTATTTTACACTTAAAGCCCTGTTTACAGATCGTTTCTGATGAAATAGAACGGTTAAAATTAACATTTGGACACATGCTGCTGTCCCGAGAATTTTAGGTTTATTTTGCTTTCCCCCCACCTACAGAATGGCAGCCTATGGGCACTGGAACAATCCTTCATAAAACGCATTAAACTTTTGTTTACAAAGACGTGAAACTCACCGAGTGGTCAGGGGTGTTCACTGATATGCTCACACAAAAATCGCTGCAAAAGATGCTTTCCAACAGGTTTTATCGTAGTTTTTGTCCAACTCCATTGACTTGTATTGGGTGAGCTGTGTGAGGTACGGTATTACTCCGCCGCTTCTTCTTCTGCTTCTTCTGTGTATTCAATGAAATGCCAGCGGTTTGCTTGCAATTGGCAAAGGTGCATTATCACCACCAACTGGGCTGGAGTGTCTATTATTCAAGCTCTCAACGGAAGAATCTACGGGTGTGAGACGTTTGGAAAAATAGATCCACAATTTTACAACGAATGGTAAAACACCTGTTGGAAAGCATCTTTTGCAGCGATTTTTGTGTGAGCATATCAGTGAACACCCCTGACCACTCGGTGAGTTTCACATCTTTGTAAACGAAAGTTTAATGCGTTTTATGAAGGATTGTTCCAGTGCACCTATACATACAACCGGCACATCCGGGAACTTAACTGTCAATTTCGTAACCGCCCCTTTTTAGGGGAAAACAAGCCAGACTTCCCATAGACTTCAATACAAAATAGCGGCACAAAACAACGTCCGTACACAGCCGGCAGACGTGTATAACTTCAGAAATCACTTAGATGAAATATGTCGAGTAATTATATGTCCACCCTGCCTTCCATAGAGCGTGAACGATACATTTATAAACTTAATTTGGGCAACTTAAAAACATATCCCGTTTCATTCTACCAGCGTCAAATTGGTCTAACAACCCCACCCAGTGGTTTACCCGGACATTTACTCGTACCTCATCGAGTCACCAGGTAGCCAGTGAATGATTTTACTATGGTTTTAAGAAGTAAACATCTTTAAATGTATAATATTGTGTCTTTATATTTAGAGTAGCTATACTGAGTGCACTTTTCTGTCCAGCTATACAACTAGCCTGATTTAGCTTTCGATAGCATCATCCGTAATTCATGATATTTCCATAACAGCAAGATATTGATGATGATGGCAGGCAGAGATGGGCATAAATACATGGAAATGTATTTAAAATAAAATAAAAAATACAAAATACTGTGTGGAAAAAAATTATTAAATACAAATACATAATAGGGGTAGCCTACTGTGTGAAAAAATTTTTTTAAATACAAATTACATGTTTGTAAGGGTTAGTACACGTCCACAATCCGTTACTGTGTATGGCGCTCGCCGGATTGTTTTCCCCTAAAAGTGGGCGTGAACCTTTTCAGAGACGTTCTATGACGCTACGCCGGTTGTATGTATACACCCATTCTAGAGATTTTGGGGAAAGCGAAAGAAACCTAAAATTCTCGGGACAGTAGCATGTGTCCAAATTTTAATCTTAACCGTTCTATTTCATCAGAAACGATCTGTAAACAGGGCTTTAAGTGTAAAATACCGAACTTACCCTTTAACACAAACACAAAATACACACTCCAAAACAGGCCTGCAAACATACATTCTCCCAAACTAAACTAATACATGAAGCAAACAAATAATAAACAAATAAAGCAGCAACCCAAAATAACAGAAGACACAATGTTAACCGAAGAGAGTGAAGTCACAGAACCTTCAGCTTTTCTCATTCTCTGCAGGTGTTTCACATGATGATTACCTCAACGCAGAACAGAACCTCTCCTGCTAGTTCACTGGTAATGATATGCTGAAACCCGCCGGCACGTTGATCTGATTGGTTACAAGTAGTTTGTGACGTCAGAAACACCAGCGATTTCAAAGCGTGTTTTTGAGACTGTCTTTGGTTCACTGCAGTTTTAAGGAGGAAATACTCAGCAATGGTGTCGACTTATGAATTTACACATGGTTTGTCTTAAAGCACATTAAAAACACCACATAGACACATAAACAACATTAAAAGCTGGACTTTCACCACAGGGGGACTTTAAAAGAAAATGTTTACAATCCTGTAGATTAGTGGAAGACCATTTTTATTTGTAATACATGTAGACAGACAAAATTCAAGACACAACAGCAAGCTTAATACCAAACTAACATTTCACTTCATGCTTTATGTACAACTAAATTCATTATTCTTTACTCTGTCTTCCACTGATATTTCAGACTTGTTTCTCAACATGGTACTTATAGTTACAGTTTGCAAACAATATACAGGCAGAAAACATCAATGCAAACATGAATTATATATTCATACTTAAATATATTTTTACTCTGGGTTTGCATTGGTTAGCTTGAATTTCATTTAAAAAAAAATGGAATCTTGGTAATGACCATTAAAAATTAGACTTTTCTCACTGGTTTTGTGGAATTACAGATAATTAGCACAGCCTCTGATTATCACCAGAATAAATACGAGTAATTCTAAAATTAATTTAATTTGACAATGTATATTAATTGGGTCAATATCGTGACAGATTTTTAGCATTAGGATCAGTGCTACAAATCATTTACAGAAACGCTGATAGAACTACAGGAGTGTTAATAATGTGGCGCATTTTCAAAGTTGAATGGATAGCGTGAATAAGAAGTTAGCAAATCAGTATCTGCATTCAGCCTTGTGTTTGCAGTCTTCACTTGATGGAGTGTATTTGGGAAGTGGATGGAGTGTCCAGCTCTCGGGAATCATACTCATGGATGAACTGCTCCATGGCCTTGATGCAGCGCGTGCCGATGTCCCTCAGGTTCTCATGCAGAGACAGCTGGATTGGCTTCTCCAAGGACGGATCCTTGGACACCAACATCTTCACAACCATGCCAAATGTATCACAGTCCTGCCGATACACCTGCGTGGATTATAAACATGGATTACTCAAAACATTACAATATATTATTTAAACTACAGCATTTTTGTTTTTAAAAAGCTGCCAGCCACCACCAGCCTTTCTTAATTATTTTACTTTTACAATTTTCACAAAATGGTTATGGCCCTCAGATTATATTGTTGTATGAATATCTGAACATGCACTGTATCAAAAGAAAGAACAGAGCCTCTGCTTTAAAAAAGAAATAAAATACATTTTATTCTAGTTTCATGAACTCTTTTGATCAATACTTGAATGTGGGTAAACTTCATAAAAAAAGCAACAATTTGAACAAAAAGCTAAAAACATTGTGTCAAAGACAGCAATGCTCTTTTCCGCTTGTTTCTTCTTTTTCACATGTTTTTTGATCAGGAGATTCGGTTCTCTTTCAGAAGATTGTGTTAATAAAAGCGAGCGAGCAGTGGTTACTGTCAAATACATATCTAACTTATTTAACACCACTAAATCGTGTCTATTTAATAATATATACTATGTTACTAAATCATTAAGTCAAGTCAAGTCAAGTATATTTGTATAGCGCTTTTCACAATACAGATTGTATCAAAGCAGCTTCACAGTATTAAATTAAAATAATACAACAAGGTTTGTTTCTAGTGAAATTTATTACCATATATATGTACCATGGTATTTACATAGTACTATGGCATTCTTTGAAGTACCATGAAACGTCTCGGTTACGTATGTAACCCTCGTTCCCTGAGTAGGGAACGGAGACGTTATGTCGGATGACAACGAATGGGGTTTCGCTTCGAAAGCCTATCATCTTCGAGCATATAAAACGAGCCAATGGCAATGAAATGCCATGGGTCTGCGGAATTTGCATAGCGTATCTCCGCCCCATCCTGGGGGTATATAAGGAAGTACGCCAGCAACATGCAGATATGTTTCTTCGCTGAGGAGCCGAGACTGAACTCAGGCGTTCCAGCGGTACAGCAGAAGTGGCAGGGAGACGTAACGTCTCCGTTCCCTACTCAGGGAACGAGGGTTACATACGTAACCGAGACGTTCCCTTTCGTTGTCACTCCGAGTTACGTCGAATGGGGTTCCCAGTGTAATCACGCCACCTCTCGACTGTCTTCCAGTGCCCTGCGTAAGTCTGAGCTCCCTGTCGTGAGACTGGCACGGACGAAGGAGTCCTACTTAACACAGGAATACCAAGGTACACTGGGAAGCATATCTCAGTGGAAATATGCAATCATGCCCAACCCGAAGGGGGGGACTTGGAATACACATATGACCCCGAAGGGCTGCATACGGAGTAACACTGGGGTGTCCAGCCGCAGGTGGAATATTTCAACCCCAGGGGTGGCAAGGTGGCTTGCCAAGGGAAAGACACATGCTCAAAGAGGCTTACAGTGGAAATACACATGTGGGGGTCGCCCGGAGGGGACCATGCACATGGAGGCACCTAGCCAAGCGCGAAAGCTGCCGGTGGCATAACTCTGGCGTTGACGTCGTCAGTGCTGGAGGAGACTCAGGGCTTATTAGGCTCACCTGAGGAAAATATCGCACGTATCCCGTCCGTGGAGAGGAATGGCGAGCAAGCGAAGACACCTGAGCAGAATCTAGTACCGGCTAGTTGAGGCGAGTACATGAGAAGAAACTGGCTCCACTCGGAGATTGTAGAATCTCGCAAATGTGTTAGGTGTCGCCCAGCCTGCAGCTCTGCAGATGTCTGTTAGTGAGGCGTCATGCGCTAGAGCCCAAGAGGATGCCACACTCCGGGTGGAGTGGACCGTCACACCAAGGGGGCATGGTCGACCTTGCTGCTCGTAAGCCAAAGCAATGGCGTTCACTATCCAGTGAGACAACCTTTGCTTGGAGAGAGCCTTTCCCTTCAGCTTCCCACCATGACAGACAAAGAGCTGGTCTGAGGTCCTGAAACACTGCGTTCTGTCTACGTAAGCACGGAGTGCGCGTACTGGACAGAGCAGTGCCAAGGCTGGGTCTGCCTCCTCCAAAGGCAGCGCTTGCAGGTTCACCACCTGATCTCGAAAGGGTGTGGTGGGAACCTTGGGCACATATCCAGGCCGGGGTCTCAGGATCACGTGAGAGTTAGCCGGCCCGTACTCCAGGCACGCTTCGTCAACCGAAAATGCCTGCAGGTCCCCTACCCTCTTGATGGAGGCCAATACAACCAGGAGCGCTGTCTTCATTGACAGGAACTTAAGCTCCACTGATTGCAGAGGCTCAAAGGGAGCACTCTGCAGGGCAGTTAACACCACTGAGAGGTCCCAAGAGGGTACGAGGGGAGGACGAGGAGGATTCAGTCTCCTCGCTCCCCTCAGGAACCTGACGATCAGGTCGTGCTTCCCCAAGGACTTACCATCAACTGCGTCGTGATGTGCGGCAATGGCGGCAACATACACTTTCAGGGTGGAGGGAGACAGCCTTCGCTCCAACCCTTCTTGGAGGAAGGAAAGCATGACACTGATGGGGCATTTCGTGGGTTCTAGATTTTTAGAAGAACACCAGTTGATGAAGAGGTTCCACTTCAACGCATAGACATGTCTCGTGGACGATGCTCTAGCGGAAGTGATGGTAGCCACCACCGCTGGTGGTAGGGTACTCAAACCTACCTCGTCCCGTCCAGGAGCCACACGTGGAGGTTCCACAGATCGGGACGAGGGTGCCATAAGGTGCCCCGTCCCTGTGAAAGCAGGTCCTTCCTTAGGGGAATTGGCCAGGAAGGTGCTGTCGCGAGGAGTACTAGTTCTGGGAACCAGGTGTGGTTGTGCCAATACGGGGCAACCAAAATTACCTGCTCCTCGTCCTCCCTGATCTTGCGCAAGGTCTGCGCAAGAAGGCTCACTGGGGGAAACGCATACTTGCGGAGGCCCCGCGGCCAGCTGTGCGCCAGTGCATCCGTGCCGAGCGTGCCCTCGGTCAGGGAATAATACAGGTCGCAGTGGGATGAGTCGTGGAAGGCAAACAGGTCTACCTGTGCGTCCCCGAACTGATCCCAAATCAGCTGAACCGTCTGGGGATGGAGTCTCCATTCTCCAGCGAGAGGCCGAAGCCGAGACAGCTCGTCGGCCGCCTGGTTTAGGTCTCCCGGGATATAAATGGCTCGAAGCGACCTCAGATGCTTCTGACTACATATGAGGAGGTGGCGGGCGAGTTGCGACATACGGCGGGAGCGTAGACCACCTTGACGGTTGATGTACGCTACTGTGGCGGTATTGTCTGATCGGACTAGTACGTGTTGACCCCTGAGCAACGCACGAAAGCGTTGCAGGGCAAGGCGTACAGCCAGCAACTCGAGGCAATTGACATGCCAAAGGCGCTGGGGTCCTGTCCAGGAGCCCGCGGCAGCATGTCCATTGCACATGGCACCCCAACCCGTGGCGGAGGCATCTGTTGATACAACAACATGCCTGGAAGCTCGTTCTAAGGGAACTCCGGCCCGTAGAAAATTGAGGTTCGACCACGGGGGGAAGGTCTGACGGCAGGTCGGAGTCACTGGGACTCGGAGCGTGCCGTGTTGCCATGCCCACCTCGGGACTCGATCGCGAAGCCAAAGCTGAAGCGGTCTCATATGAAGCAAACCGAGCGGCGTTACTGCGGCTGCGGATGCCATATGCCCCAGGAGCCTCTGAAAAAGTTTCAGTGGGACCGCACTCTTGCCCTCGAACTGACGAAGACAAGTCAGCAGTGACTGCGCGACCGAGTCGATTTCCATAATGAGAAAAGAGATCCTATGCACTGGGCAGAGTTTGCTCTTCTCCCAGTTGACCCGAAGGCCCAGACGAGCTAGGTGCCGGAGCACAAGGTCCCTGTGTTCGCAAACCTGGTCTAGAGAGTGAGCTAGAATCAGCCAGTCGTCGAGATAGTTCAGGATGCGAACCCCGTGTTCTCGTAGGGGAACAAGGGCTGCCTCGACGACCTTCGTGAAGACGCGAGGAGACAGGGCTAGCCCGAAAGGGAGAACCGCGTACTGGTATGCCTGCCCCTCGAAAGCAAACCAAAGAAACGGTCTGTGTCGAGGAAGAATGGAGACATGGAAGTAGGCGTCCTTCAGGTCGATCGCTGCAAACCAATCCTGTGGCCGTACGCATTCGAAAAGGCGTTTGGAGCATCTTGAACGGCAGCCTGTGAAGGGAGCGGTTCAAGACGCGCAGGTCCAGGCTAGGTCGTAGTCCACCGGATTTCTTCGGTACAAAGAAGTAAAAGCCGGACCTCATTTCGGCTCGAGGGACAGTCTCGATCGCACCCTTCGCCAGTAGGGTGGCGACCTCCGCTCTCATGACAGGGGCATTGTCACCGACCATTGTGAAGCGGACTCCCCTGAAGCGGGGAGGAGACCGCGCGAACTGAATCGCGTAGCCGAGCCTGATGGTCCTCGCGACCCAGTGGGACAGACCGGGAAGCTCTAACCAGGCTCCCAGAAACTGAACCAGCGGGGTCATACGGACCACAGACGTACCGTCGGTGGTGCAGCGAGGCGGAATGACCGGCCCAGGCGTGGGTGGCATAGCGGCCCGGTGCTTGGGCACGGTCATTAGCCGCGTCCTGCCAGAGGAGGCCAGGGGAGGACCACCGTCCCACGGGGGCGTGCTCTGGCAGGGGTCTGGCGACAGAGGGGGACGAGAGTGGCGAGGCTCGTGAGCGGCGCACACTGTCATCCAAGAACTCTGTGTGCTCAGAGATGGGAGAGTGAGTTCTTTCTTTGACCATTTTAGGGTGCTGCCCGTCGTGGGACAAGCAGCGGGAATGGGACAACCAAGGATTCTCCCCCGGCCCTCCACCGGGGGAAGGAGCGGCCCTGCTACCGTCTCCTGAAAAGAACTCAGTGCCATCTCTGTGCAGCCCGTCTCAGGAGCGCCGCTTGGCCTGGCATTTAGCGGGGCGCGGGGCGGGAGAGGGCTGTGGCACCTTCCTGCGGCTTCCTCCACGACACGGGCCGGAGGCAGATGACTGCTGAGGCCGGTCGGGAGGGGCGGGAACCACAGGAGGGCGCCCTCGGCGGCGAGTAGGCTGAGGCACCTGTGCCGACAACTGCGCTACCGAAGCAGCGGGCCGCCGGGGCAGGACATGTTTTAGAGCCTCAGTCTGCTTCTGGGCAGTCGAGAACTGCTGGGCAAAGTCCTTGACTGCACCGCCGAAGAGGCCAGCCTGGGATATGGGGGTGTCGAGGAACCGGTCCGCTCGGCCTCCCGCATATCAGCCAGGTTAAGCCACAGGTGTCGTTCCTGGACCACACAAGTGGACATCACCTGACCCAGCGAGTGTGCGGTCACCTTCGTCGCCCGGAGAGCGAGGTCGGTGGCGGCACGCAACTCGTCAAAGAGTGCTGGGTCAGTCCTCCCCTCGTGCATGTCACGTAACAACTGGGCCTGTTAGACCTGCAGTGTCGCCATGGCATGCAGTGAGGAGGCTGCCTGCCCCGCAGCTCTGTAGGCCTTTGCCACGAGTGTGGAGGAGAACCTACAGGCCTTGGAGGGGTGCTTTGGGTCGCCACGGGAAGAAGCACTCTGAGGACACAGTTGCATCGCAACAGAGCGTTCAACCTGGGGAACCCCAGTGTACCCTTTAGCAGCCGCCTGATCGAGAGGAGGCAAAGCGGAGGAGGTCGCCGAGCGATCACGGGAAGACAATGGTGCCTTCCAGGACCTCGTGACCTCCTCATGCACATCCGGGAAGAAAGGCATTGGGGTTGGTCGGCGACGAGGGTCAGCGGCCGCTCCCAAAAACCAATCGTCCAGCTGCGAGCGCACTGGGCCAGGTGGCGGGGAC
Source organism: Scardinius erythrophthalmus (assembly GCF_964197995.2). Lineage (NCBI taxonomy): Eukaryota > Metazoa > Chordata > Actinopteri > Cypriniformes > Leuciscidae > Scardinius > Scardinius erythrophthalmus. The sequence continues at coordinate 38,751,411 of NC_138240.1, forward strand.
CACTCTAGACCAATGGCCGCGGCTGCCCGGGAAAGCATGGCCGTCAGCTCGGGATCAGACTCGGGCAATGCTGGAACACCCGAGGGTGGCAGCACAGCCGAATCGTCACTTCCCAAGGAATCCTGCCCACCTTGTGATGCAGCGATCGACATACGGTCTTCCTCTGGAGCGCCGAATGAGACCTGCGGCAAGTCAGAGGACTGTACTGCAGGCTCATTCTGAACACTCGCGGGTTGCACGGCGCTAGAGGACGGTGTGGAGCGTGGAATAGTCGGCGCTTTGTTCCACACCGTAACCCTCAGGTCACCCTGGCCGCCAGCCGAAGTACCAGCTCTCGTGGAGCTCGTAGATCGTGGTGCGGGTGAGGGGACTCTACCACGAAGGTCATTGAGTCTAAACCGCAACCGTGCGATGGGCATGTTCCCGCAGTGGGAACATGACTCATCCACAAACTCTGCCTTAGCGTGCTCTAAGCCCAGACACACAAGACAGCGATTGTGCCCATCAGAGTCAGACACATACAGACCGCAACCAGAAATGCACGGGCAAGGCATCTTTAAAAAGACGTGCCGCGTGCAATGCTCTTTTGTGAAAGGAGATTTCTCCTCAAATGTTGAAGCGACCAGGGAGATGAACACACAAACTCTGGCAAATCACTGCGCAGATAAGCAGGGAATGTGCACTCGTTGGAACTCGCTGTCACGCCAACACCTGGAGAGAGGCTCGTCTCGAAGAGAATGAAGAGATGAACTCAGAATTGGCTGTGAAGTGAAGAATCAACTTGGCTCCGAAGCGAAAACATATCTGCATGTTGCTGGCGTACTTCCTTATATACCCCCAGGATGGGGCGGAGATACGCTATGCAAATTCCGCAGACCCATGGCATTTCATTGCCATTGGCTCGTTTTATATACTCGAAGATGATAGGCTTTCTAAGCGAAACCCCATTCGTCGTCATCCGACGTAACTCGGAGTGACAACGAAAGGGAACTTATGTTACTTAATCAAGAGTGCATTATCATTTTCATCTTTTCGAACGGTAACGGATCTGAAAACTTGACTGAGTTGATCAACTTTGCTGATATCCATTATGATTGAATAAAATGCTGCCTCCTTTATCTCAGGGACAATTTGGCCATGCACCTTTTGAGATAACAATGTAATCAATTCATTCTGAATTGCTGTGCTTAAATAATTTACTTGGCTTTTTTTTATCCAGCAACTCTCACAACACTGGGTCATGCTAGGCTAACAACTCAATTACTGACTAAAAGTTCCCATTGTTTGGGTCATTCAAATTTTCATTATGCGTCCTGAATGACAGATTACATGAGGCTAATGTCAGAGTGACGTCAGTGTTTCTTGTAAGTACTTGAGTCCATAAATGAGCATGCCTCTTGTATTCGCTGTTAAGTTGTGCATCAGTTGTAAGGTCGTTTTTCCACATATCATATGTGACGCAGGCTGCTATATGAGCATGTGAAGATTTGGGTTTCTTTATTTTGCCTGAAAGGCCCTGCCAGTCATTAAGCAGAAATATAGATGGAATCTTCTGTAGTTTTGCATTGAAATGCTCTCTTCGTTGTTGGTTTATTTGTTTTTGGGTTCCACTGAGATATTTTCTTGAACTCATTTTTGCACTCATACACTCATAAGCTTCCCTCTCAAAGCAATTTGGATAAAAACAATGACAGCAAAGGAAATTGTGATCGGCAAACACGGGTAGATGGCAATTAGTAAAAGTCCTATTTAGTCACATCATTAAAAAGCTTTAGTTATTTATTTTCCGTCATACTGTTGGGTGCTACTACTTAATTCTGAAAAAACAAAGATTCTAATTATTGGACAAAAAACCTCCTCACGTAATAACCTAGAATACTGTCTAACACTTGATGGCTGCTCTGTCAAGTCTTTGTCGTCGGTTAGGAACCTGGGTGTGCTCTTTGATACCAATCTTTCATTTGAAAGTCACGTGTCTAATATCTGTAAAACCGCATTTTTCCATCTTAAAAATATATCTAAATTACGCCATATGCTCTCATTGACAAATGCGGAACAGTTAGTTAATGCGTTCATGACCTCAAGGCTAGATTATTGTAATGCTCTACCGGGTGGTTGCCCTGCACGCTTAATAAACAAACTACAGCTGGTTCAAAACGCAGCAGCTCGAGTTCTTACCAGAACCAGGAAGTATGACCATATTAGCCCAGTTCTGTCAACACTGCACTGGCTGCCTATTAAACATCGTATACATTTTAAAATATTGCTGATTACTTACAAAGCACTAAATGGTTTAGCTCCGCAGTGCTTGAGCGAGCTCTTAACGCATTATAGTCCTTCACGTCTATTGCAATCTCAAAATTCCGGCCAGTTGATAATACCTAGAATAGAGGTCGTCAATCCTGCTCCTGGAGGGCCGCTGTCCTGCAGAGTTCAGTTCCTGCTTCAGCACTCCTGCCTTTGAATACTCAAGCGATTCTGAGGAGCAGAGCTTGATGAGCTGATTCAGGAGTGTTTGATTAGGGTTGGAACTAAACTTTGCAGGACAGTGGCCCTCCAGGAGCAGGATTGAAGACCTCTGACCTAGAATATCAAAATCTACTGCTGGGGTAGATCCTTTTCCTATTTAGCACCAAAACTCTGGAACAGTCTTCCTAACATTGTCCGGGAAGCAGACACACTCTGTCAGTTCAAAGCTAGACTAAAAACACATCTCTTTAACCTGGCAGACACATAACACATTATCAATTTCTCTTATTCAAATCAGTTAAATGATTGTTAGCTTGCATAAACTAGATCAGCCGGAACCGGGAACATTTCCTATAACACCCAATGTACTCGTTACATCATAAGAAGAATGGCATCTACGCTAATGTCAGTCTCTCTGTTTATCCTGAGGTTTACTGTAGTCAGCCGGATCCGGGCCGTATCCAGATCAGATGGAGGACCTGCGCTTAGACACGACCTCAACGCATGATGAAGTGAAGTGACCGATATAAAGGAATGTATGGGTTATGCACATTACCTCGGATTTCTAAATGAAGGAAAAAGGGCACTCTCTAGGTTTGCTACACTGCTGATTTCTCTGAGTATTAGCTCCTTCAGTGGAAAATATGAACAAAATGATAAACGGCCCCAGTTAATTGCACCAAAAAGTGTACCTGGAATGGTGAAGCCAAGCAGTAAATTGGCATATTCTATTAATGCTTCAGAGGTCGTCACTCCTGGGTTCCTAAAGCGTAAGCTACGTTCCCTACATTCAGGGAAGACATTTTGCTCAGGCAAACAATATTTTCCTAAAAATATAAAAATCTACTTTAAATTTTTTATCAAATTATTTATATGTGGTGTTACCTCAGAGAACGTTTGATCAGGGTTACATAAAAGCCTTACATACAAGGTTACATAAAACAACCAATGCCAATAAATGTGAATTTCTATATTGCTAAGAGAAAGATTATTAAATAATATGCATTTCACCCTTGCTAAAATCGTTATCATTTGTGTGTGGAGAAGCAGGCAGTCTTGTAGAAACTCTAGGTATGTATGTGTGTTTGAGCTGCTAGCTTTTATCGGATCACTTCAAAATAGCACCTACTGCCTCATCCGTGGTAACCATGGAGATAGCGTGTCTCTGTGTGTGCGCTGCGGGGTTAGATTACCATTCCGCATGTATCTGAGTCATCGCATCATGAGCTCTGCTGTGCAGTTTCTTGAAAATAGAATGAATGACTATGATTACAATGAAAACACACCCTATAATAGAGCTAGATTTAATTTGTGTAACTCACTGAAGACACAAACTTACCAACAGGTCTCAAAATAAAACTATATTCAGAAAAGCACTACTCTTGCTATTTCTGCTGCATGTTTTGCTGTGAAAACGATGTGAATTTTCTGTATGCATGTAATATGCAGATGATTTTCTACAATAGCTAGAATGCGTGACGGATGTGTACAGGGCGGCCCGACGAGCCTCTCTAGTACACAAAATCCTGTAGATGAGTGGAGGAAAGTGGAGTTCAATCCATGCTCACTAATCCACTTCTGTTTCTCGCTCACACCCGGCCTCACTCCCCAGGCACCTGGTGAACCTTCACTACATTGGGTCAACATTCATTTTACATTCCAGTCTATGGTGCATCTCAGAGAATCCTCCATGACAGAATGTTTTTGTTGCCATTGTTTTGCTCATTTTCTGCAGATTATTGAACTAGTTGTCGTTGTCACGGACTGGACATGCGGACTATAGACAGATATCTTGGTGTTTATTCTCATTAATGGGCTGTGTATAAGAATGATAGTCTGACATAAGCACTTTAATCCTTACCTGTACATATTCCTCACTCATTTATGCTGTGGTTCACATTGAACACAGCAGACAACGCGTTGATACAATACATTTAATGCAGAAAGCATCACAAAAATTGTGTGTAATTTTTGTGATGCTTTCTGCATTAAATGTTTTGTAAATGCATTAAAAGCGCTTATGCTTGAAACAAGGTCTGTTAGCCCATACAGAACGAAAATATATTTCCCATATATGAATGATCAATATATTAAATGGTTTAACAGTATATTTGGGCTATTATATTGGGTTAATATATTACAATATAATATATTGAATAATACATAAGGAATTGCCGCTTTTCATATATTGAAAAATATGTGACAATATATTTACTAATATATCATATGTATATTATTTTATATTCAGTAATACACTTATATATATATAATATATAGATGTGTAAGTCATCCGATATGGCACTGCATGTGTAATATATTGCAGATATATTTACTTATGCATCATAAACACACAGAGAAATATAAATGTAATATATTTATTATATTTAACTAATGTCACATTCACTGTCTGTCATCGTCCTGTCTGCACTACAGTTCCCAGAATCCTCCTTGTTTCCACACCTGAACTCACTCCCTTCATTACCCACCTGTTCATCATCATTATCTGCATCACCTGTCTTGTGTTCATCTGTGTGTGTATTTAAGTTCCTGGTTTTCACTCATCACTTGTCGGTCAATGTTGAATGTTAGGTTTTCTGTATTTTGAGCACACGCTCCCCTTTTGTTTGTATCAGTGTATATTGAGAATTAAAACCTTTGTTTCGTTATCTTCGTTTTCGTCTCCTACTTCATCCACCCCGGAAGCCTGACAGATTGACCGACCACAATATGAGCTGGGAGCTCGCTGGACAGATCGCGGCTTTGGCTCGGGATAGCCGCGATCTGTTCCAATTCACCTGGGGGTTTGTTCCTCTTGCTGCCTCCTGCTCGCTGGATGACGAGACGATCAAGGCGTGTTACCGGCTTGGGGCCAAGGAGGTCGACCCGAGGGAGCTTCCAGATCTCTCCGGTCAGGACTGGAGAGAGGCACTCTCCTGTTGTCTGGAGAGCTTCCTCCCGTGGCACGCCATGTCACCGTCTGCACTACACGCCAGTCCAGCTGAGCCCGCACTTCACGCCAGTCCAGCCGAGCCTGCACTTCACGCCAGATCTGCCGAGACCAAGGCAGTAAGCATTGTGCCCGCCGCACCTGTGACTGACAGCGATCTTCCTCCTCTCATCGGCCCGCCAGAGCCCTCTTCGCCGCTGGTCCCGTCCAGCACAGAGCCCTCTTCACCGCTGGTCCCGTCCAGCACAGAGCCCTCTTCGCCGCTGGTCCCGTCCAGCACAGAGCCCTCTTCGCCGCTGGTCCCGTCCAGCTCAGAGCCCTCTTCGCCGCTGGTCCAGCCCAGCTCAGAGCCGTCTTCGCCGCTGGTCCTGCCCAGCTCAGAGCCTTCTTCGCCGCTGGTCCTGCCCAGCTCAGAGCCCTCTTCGCCGCTGGTCCTGCCCAGCTCAGAGCCCTCTTCGCCGCTGGTCCTGCCCAGCTCAGAGCCCTCTTCGCCGCTGGTCCTGCCCAGCTCAGAGCCCTCTTCGTCGCTGGATCTGCCCAGCACAAAGCCCTCACCGCTGGATCTGCCCAGCACAGAGCCCTCACCGCTGGATCTGCCCAGCACAGAGCCCTCACCGCTGGATCTGCCCAGCACAGAGCCCTCACCGCTGGATCTGCCCAGCACAGAGCCCTCACCGCTGGATCTGCCCAGCACAGAGCCCTCACCGCTGGATCTGCCCAGCACCGAGCCCTCACCGCTGGATCTGCCCAGCACCGAGCCCTCACCGCTGGATCTGCCCAGCACCGAGCCCTCACCGCTGGATCTGCCCAGCACCGAGCCCTCACCGCTGGATCTGCCCAGCACCGAGCCCTCACCGCTGGATCTGCCCAGCACCGAGCCCTCACCGCTGGATCTGCCCAGCACCGAGCCCTCACCGCTGGATCTGCCCAGCACCGAGCCCTCACCGCTGGATCTGCCCAGCACCGAGCCCTCACCGCTGGATCTGCCCAGCACCGAGCCCTCACCGCTGGATCTGCCCAGCACCGAGCCCTCACCGCTGGATCTGCCCAGCACCGAGCCCTCACCGCTGGATCTGCCCAGCACCGAGCCCTCACCGCTGGATCTGCCCAGCACCGAGCCCTCACCGCTGGATCTGCCCAGCACCGAGCCCTCACCGCTGGATCTGCCCAGCACCGAGCCCTCACCGCTGGATCTGCCCAGCACCGAGCCCTCACCGCTGGATCTGCCCAGCACCGAGCCCTCACCGCTGGATCTGCCCAGCACCGAGCCCTCACCGCTGGATCTGCCCAGCACCGAGCCCTCACCGCTGGATCTGCCCAGCACCGAGCCCTCACCGCTGGATCTGCCCAGCACCGAGCCCTCACCGCTGGATCTGCCCAGCACCGAGCCCTCACCGCTGGATCTGCCCAGCACCGAGCCCTCACCGCTGGATCTGCCCAGCACCGAGCCCTCACCGCTGGATCTGCCCAGCACCGAGCCCTCACCGCTGGATCTGCCCAGCACCGAGCCCTCACCGCTGGATCTGCCCAGCACCGAGCCCTGCATTATCTGCATCACCTGTCTTGTGTTCATCTGTGTGTGTATTTAAGTTCCTGGTTTTCACTCATCACTTGTCGGTCAATGTTGAATGTTAGGTTTTCTGTATTTTGAGCACACGCTCCCCTTTTGTTTGTATCAGTGTATATTGAGAATTAAAACCTTTGTTTCGTTATCTTCGTTTTCGTCTCCTACTTCATCCACCCCGGAAGCCTGACAGATTGACCGACCACAATATGAGCTGGGAGCTCGCTGGACAGATCGCGGCTTTGGCTCGGGATAGCCGCGATCTGTTCCAATTCACCTGGGGGTTTGTTCCTCTTGCTGCCTCCTGCTCGCTGGATGACGAGACGATCAAGGCGTGTTACCGGCTTGGGGCCAAGGAGGTCGACCCGAGGGAGCTTCCAGATCTCTCCGGTCAGGACTGGAGAGAGGCACTCTCCTGTTGTCTGGAGAGCTTCCTCCCGTGGCACGCCATGTCACCGTCTGCACTACACGCCAGTCCAGCTGAGCCCGCACTTCACGCCAGTCCAGCCGAGCCTGCACTTCACGCCAGATCTGCCGAGACCAAGGCAGTAAGCATTGTGCCCGCCGCACCTGTGACTGACAGCGATCTTCCTCCTCTCATCGGCCCGCCAGAGCCCTCTTCGCCGCTGGTCCCGTCCAGCACAGAGCCCTCTTCGCCGCTGGTCCCGTCCAGCACAGAGCCCTCTTCGCCGCTGGTCCCGTCCAGCACAGAGCCCTCTTCGCCGCTGGTCCCGTCCAGCACAGAGCCCTCTTCGCCGCTGGTCCCGTCCAGCTCAGAGCCCTCTTCGCCGCTGGTCCAGCCCAGCTCAGAGCCGTCTTCGCCGCTGGTCCTGCCCAGCTCAGAGCCCTCTTCGCCGCTGGTCCTGCCCAGCTCAGAGCCCTCTTCGCCGCTGGTCCTGCCCAGCTCAGAGCCCTCTTCGCCGCTGGTCCTGCCCAGCTCAGAGCCCTCTTCGCCGCTGGTCCTGCCCAGCTCAGAGCCCTCTTCGTCGCTGGATCTGCCCAGCACAGAGCCCTCACCGCTGGATCTGCCCAGCACAGAGCCCTCACCGCTGGATCTGCCCAGCACAGAGCCCTCACCGCTGGATCTGCCCAGCACAGAGCCCTCACCGCTGGATCTGCCCAGCACAGAGCCCTCACCGCTGGATCTGCCCAGCACAGAGCCCTCACCGCTGGATCTGCCCAGCACCGAGCCCTCACCGCTGGATCTGCCCAGCACCGAGCCCTCACCGCTGGATCTGCCCAGCACCGAGCCCTCACCGCTGGATCTGCCCAGCACCGAGCCCTCACCGCTGGATCTGCCCAGCACCGAGCCCTCACCGCTGGATCTGCCCAGCACCGAGCCCTCACCGCTGGATCTGCCCAGCACCGAGCCCTCACCGCTGGATCTGCCCAGCACCGAGCCCTCACCGCTGGATCTGCCCAGCACCGAGCCCTCACCGCTGGATCTGCCCAGCACCGAGCCCTCACCGCTGGATCTGCCCAGCACCGAGCCCTCACCGCTGGATCTGCCCAGCACCGAGCCCTCACCGCTGGATCTGCCCAGCACCGAGCCCTCACCGCTGGATCTGCCCAGCACCGAGCCCTCACCGCTGGATCTGCCCAGCACCGAGCCCTCACCGCTGGATCTGCCCAGCACCGAGCCCTCACCGCTGGATCTGCCCAGCACCGAGCCCTCACCGCTGGATCTGCCCAGCACCGAGCCCTCACCGCTGGATCTGCCCAGCACCGAGCCCTCACCGCTGGATCTGCCCAGCACCGAGCCCTCACCGCTGGATCTGCCCAGCACCGAGCCCTCACCGCTGGATCTGCCCAGCACCGAGCCCTCACCGCTGGATCTGCCCAGCACCGAGCCCTCACCGCTGGATCTGCCCAGCACCGAGCCCTCACCGCTGGATCTGCCCAGCACCGAGCCCTCACCGCTGGATCTGCCCAGCACCGAGCCCTCACCGCTGGATCTGCCCAGCACCGAGCCCTCACCGCTGGATCTGCCCAGCACCGAGCCCTCACCGCTGGATCTGCCCAGCACCGAGCCCTCACCGCTGGATCTGCCCAGCACCGAGCCCTCACCGCTGGATCTGCCCAGCACCGAGCCCTCACCGCTGGATCTGCCCAGCACCGAGCCCTCACCGCTGGATCTGCCCAGCACCGAGCCCTCACCGCTGGATCTGCCCAGCACCGAGCCCTCACCGCTGGATCTGCCCAGCACCGAGCCCTCACCGCTGGATCTGCCCAGCACCGAGCCCTCACCGCTGGATCTGCCCAGCACCGAGCCCTCACCGCTGGATCTGCCCAGCACCGAGCCCTCACCGCTGGATCTGCCCAGCACCGAGCCCTCACCGCTGGATCTGCCCAGCACCGAGCCCTCACCGCTGGATCTGCCCAGCACCGAGCCCTCACCGCTGGATCTGCCCAGCACCGAGCCCTCACCGCTGGATCTGCCCAGCACCGAGCCCTCACCGCTGGATCTGCCCAGCACCGAGCCCTCACCGCTGGATCTGCCCAGCACCGAGCCCTCACCGCTGGATCTGCCCAGCACCGAGCCCTCACCGCTGGATCTGCCCAGCACCGAGCCCTCACCGCTGGATCTGCCCAGCACCGAGCCCTCACCGCTGGATCTGCCCAGCACCGAGCCCTCATCGCTGGATCTGCCCAGCACCGAGCCCTCATCGCTGGATCTGCCCAGCACCGAGCCCTCATCGCTGGATCTGCCCAGCACCGAGCCCTCATCGCTGGATCTGCCCAGCACCGAGCCCTCATCGCTGGATCTGCCCAGCACCGAGCCCTCATCGCTGGATCTGCCCAGCACCGAGCCCTCATCGCTGGATCTGCCCAGCACCGAGCCCTCATCGCTGGATCTGCCCAGCACCGAGCCCTCATCGCTGGATCTGCCCAGCACCGAGCCCTCATCGCTGGATCTGCCCAGCACCGAGCCCTCATCGCTGGATCTGCCCAGCACCGAGCCCTCATCGCTGGATCTGCCCAGCACCGAGCCCTCATCGCTGGATCTGCCCAGCACCGAGCCCTCATCGCTGGATCTGCCCAGCACCGAGCCCTCATCGCTGGATCTGCCCAGCACCGAGCCCTCATCGCTGGATCTGCCCAGCACCGAGCCCTCATCGCTGGATCTGCCCAGCACCGAGCCCTCATCGCTGGATCTGCCCAGCACCGAGCCCTCATCGCTGGATCTGCCCAGCACCGAGCCCTCATCGCTGGATCTGCCCAGCACCGAGCCCTCATCGCTGGATCTGCCCAGCACCGAGCCCTCATCGCTGGATCTGCCCAGCACCGAGCCCTCATCGCTGGATCTGCCCAGCACCGAGCCCTCATCGCTGGATCTGCCCAGCACCGAGCCCTCATCGCTGGATCTGCCCAGCACCGAGCCCTCATCGCTGGATCTGCCCAGCACCGAGCCCTCATCGCTGGATCTGCCCAGCACCGAGCCCTTATCGCTGCCCAGCACCGAACCCTCTTCACGGTCCCCGTCAGCCCGGTCAGAGACTGTTTTTAACCATCCCTCTCTGAGACCCGGGGGGGGGGCCAAAGGGCTCCGTCATGGCCACCTGAGGGGTCCTCACCACCATGGCCACCTGAAGGGTCTTCTCCGCCATGGCCACCTGAAGGGTCTTCACCGCCGTGGCCACCTGAAGGGTCTTCTCCGCCATGGCCACCTGAGGGGACATCACCGCCCTGGCCACCCGAAGGGTCCGCACCGCCGTGGCCACCCGAAGGGTCCTCACCGCCGTGGCCGCCCGAGGGGTTGTCTCCGTCCTGGCCACGCCCACAGCCTGCTCCACCGTGACCACACCCACAGTCTGCTCCGCCCTGGAGGCTTCCTGCCTTGTCTCCCTTGCCTTGTCTTCCCCGTCAGCCTCCAGGGCGCCCACCCTCCCACCCCTTTGGTCTTTCTACGGCGCGAGGACGCGCCTACCGGGAGGGGGGAGTAATGTCACATTCACTGTCTGTCATCGTCCTGTCTGCACTACAGTTCCCAGAATCCTCCTTGTTTCCACACCTGAACTCACTCCCTTCATTACCCACCTGTTCATCATCATTATCTGCATCACCTGTCTTGTGTTCATCTGTGTGTGTATTTAAGTTCCTGGTTTTCACTCATCACTTGTCGGTCAATGTTGAATGTTAGGTTTTCTGTATTTTGAGCACACGCTCCCCTTTTGTTTGTATCAGTGTATATTGAGAATTAAAACCTTTGTTTCGTTATCTTCGTTTTCGTCTCCTACTTCATCCACCCCGGAAGCCTGACAACTAACTTCAAGCACACCTGCATGTACTACATAATTTAACCAAGAGACTATTCCTGTACTGAGGAGAGCACAGTTATTACTTTTAAAATATAGTAATTATAGTCTTAATAATATTTGGCCAATCATCAACCGAAGCACAGGGACGACTCTTCACAATGGTAACCCCAAAACTCAGACATACCAGAAAAACTTATAAATTCCAAAATAATAGAACATTAAACACTAACAGATCTCCCCCTATATTAATATTGAGCAAAACACATCAAATAACACTTAATCTCATCATTTGCTCTCCTTTAACAGTCAGAAGCAAAGCATGCTGGGAATTAGAAATCTGTAGGAACTCATTCCGTGAATGTGTGTATAGATATGTGTGTGAACACACATTCACATTTAAATGGGAACATGTATGTGCAATATATGTACACAATAAAGGATAAAACTTTGTGAATATGACATGTAATACTATTTTTGTTTTCATTTATAATTATTTCGTATGTATTAATATATAGCCATTCATGGTCAATGCATATATTGCAGTTTATTGAAAAATATAAGCACTAGTTTCCCATATATGGAAATGTATTATGTAATATATTGCATTATATTTTGCAGTATATTCCCATACATTTCTGTTCCGTAAGGGAGGCTTGATGCAGATGAAACACGCAGTGGACATGAGTGTGTCTATCCAACTGTGTGATGTAACAGACGACTTGTTTTCCCCTGTGGTTCTGTTCACACAGCCGGGGTTTGCTGAAAATGCAGTTGTCTCTTTTGTAAATAATAACCAAACTGTGTGTGAAAGTAACCATATTAAGTAACCATTATACTGTATAAACTGTGTAGTCTATCCCTAGACCCTACCCATCACAGAAACCTCTCTGCATTTTTACATTACATTCTCATGGGGACCAACTTTTTAGTGGTCGTTTTTTCAGGACATTTGGTACCTATACAGTACAACATTGGGAATACCTTGAGTACACACACACACACACACACACACACACACACACACACACACACACACACACACAATCAATTTACCTCCTCTATCTGCTCTTGTTTCTTCTGTATGGCTCTGTTTCGTGCTGCACTTCTCTTGCTGGCCTTCTGTGACACCTGTAGAGGTCACCATTAAAGACATCATCAATCTTTAAATCCAAAAGCTCAGATTTTAGTATTATATATATATATATGTAGTGTTACAGTTTGTAGCAACGATCAAAAAATATTTTTATACCAATGCTTTTACAATTGTAATACATTTTAATGTCTTATGTTCACATACTCATGACAGAAGCTATAATTCTGCACACACAGGAACAGTAAGTGATTGTATCACAAATGCCCATGTTAATATACTCTTTCAGTGGAATGAGGGTAAACAAATTTGTCTTGCTGTCCATGACGGAGGGCTGAAGCATGAGACTCGACTCAAGCTCTAATATTTCCCTGAAAATTAAACTTTGATGTTGGCTATTGTCACAGGCTGGTCGCAGCAGAGATGATGCTGGATCTTAGTGCAGCTGTCTTTATTGAAAACAAAATCAAACTAACAGAAATATTCAGGCTTCTCAGAAATACCAAAAACAAGAACAGAACCAGTAAATAGCGACTATGACAGACAACTAGACAGGACTAAACACAGGGCTTAAATACTCTGAAAAAGAAAACCGAAGGACGAAACTAACTAGACACACCTGAACTAAGGACTCTAATCAAATCTGTCAGCAAGGACACCAACAGGCAGGGGCGGAGGAAGACTGAACCAATTAACAGATTAGAAGATTAACTAGGAAACACAGGCATGAACAGAACAGAAAAAGAGATAAAAAACAAACTCTAAACATGAACATATAAACTCAAAACGTGACAGCTATAGACAGATAGCATGATTTACCATATTGCTACCATGTTGCTAGTGTGTTTTAGCATGGTACTAACATTTCTTAAATTGTTAGCATGTTAATATATGTTCAACATGTTACTAACAATCAGGGGTTAAATTGGGATTTATTATGTGGGGGGAATTTTTTTTGAAAAATAAACTATTAAATGGCATTTTCTGGAGAGTTTTGTGCAAAGAAATGGAGAAATTGAGTCTTACATGATATGTGAAAAACGTCTCGGGTTACTGGATGTAACCCTGGTTCCCCGAGAGAGGGGAACGAGACGCTGCGTCTAATATAAACGCTACGGGGAATGCCTTCGGCATGCGTTATCTGAAGTCACTATACAACTATTCCAATCTGGATTGGTGTGCGTCATCGTGCGTCATGACGTTGCATGTGACGGTGACCTGGACGCTATATAAGGGTCACAGGAACAAGGAAATGACAGCTTTGAAAAAGGTTCAAAGCAGCTGTTCTCAGGGCGCCCCGAAGGTGGGGAGAGGGGACGCAGCGTCTCGTTCCCCTCTCTCGGGGAACCAGGGTTACATCCAGTAACCCGAGACGTTCCCCTTCGTTACGGGGAACTCCCGCTGCGTCTAATATAAACGCTACGGGGAACGAGTACCAGCTAGCCCCCACCGAGAACAGGCGCCCCTGGTGTGAAACATCTGGCACACTCAAGAGCACTAAAGCAAGGGAGAGTGAAAGATCCAACTGTTCTAAGAATTTTATTCTTTCTTGTTTGGTGTACAAAGGGAAGGTTGCATCAACAACCTCGATATTAAGGTCCAAGTATATAGGCCTGATTAATGACAGGCAGAACACTTAACTCCTAACACCTTTTTAGTGGATCATCTCTGGAAGCCTAAGAGGCTCTCTTGCTTACACCGCACATGCAACGAAGGATGAAGAGCCTGAGGAATTTTTAGAATAGCCTCCGGTACCTTGGTTACCGGGGAGAAATATCTCAAAGAAAGCTAACAAACTCCCATTTAATACCCTATATAGATATACTCTGCGGAGCCGAATAAAGGCTCTAAGCAATTTAATAGGATAGCCTGCAGAGACAGGGTTCATCCAGATTTTGACGCAGCATACAGAGGCAGAAAGCACTCTGAAGGTGAGGATCATTGCTAAGGACAGGGGAGAATTTATAGAACCCACTATACTAAGAATTTTATTCTTGTCTTTTTTGGTGTAAGAAAAAGGCTGAGTTAACAGCCTCAGAAGTGAGGTCCAATATATACATATGCCTAAAAAGGCAGGACACTGACTCCAAGGCACCATTAGTGGATAACCCTAAAAGCCTAGAAGGCTCTCCTGTCACACTTATAGCAACGAAGGATGAAGAGCCAGAGGAAATCATAAGATAGCCTCCGGTACCCTTATTGGTGACCGGGGAAATTTCCTACTAGAAAGCTAACAGATTTCCAAAATATGTAGATTTTCTTTTAATCTAACATATATACACGTATCCCGCAGAACCGACAGGGGCTTTTCTTTCCACAGACCTGTCAGCCTGCAAGGATAACAGGATTCATCCTAGAAGGCTACAGGGAAATATGGAGGTCATGGGACGACCCGGGTAGACCACCCTGAGAGCATACGGAGGCTGTAGGCGTCATAGCGGCTCTGAGCGTGGACGAGAGGTCCCGATTAGAGTATAGAAGAATCCCAGTACTGAAGCCATAGGGCAGTAAAAGGCTGGGTCCAGCTAACTCAATTAAAACTTCCTGAGCCGGGGAGTTCTGGAGGTAGCTGATCTGATGACCTCGGCCACCAGATCACCCTATTCGAGAAGGCCAGTGTGGTTTTTCAAGCGAATAAATCTACCTCCGCCTGGCCGAACTTCTCCCATATAAGCTCCACCATCTCGGGGTGGAGCCTCCATTCCCCTGGCCTGGGCCCCTGCCTCGACAGGGTGTCTGCTCCCACATTATCAACCACAAGTATATACATAGCCCTCACAGAGAGAAATTTGTCCTTAGACAAAAATAGAATATGATGGGCCAATTTGCACAGAGGACGAGACCTCAAGCCCTCCTGATGGTTGATATAGAAAACCACCGATATATTATCAGACCTAATAAGGACCTGATGGCCTCTGAGGTCTGGAGGGAAATGCCTGAGGGCAAAGAATACTGCCAGCATCTCCAGGCAACTGATGTGCCATGAGAGGTGATGGTCCTTCCAGACCCCGCGGGTGTACCGGCCCTCCATGACCGCACCCCAGCCCCTGCGGGAAGCATCCGTGGTCAGAATTTTTCTGGGACACGAAGCTCCAAGCACCTGGCCTTGGGACAGGAACCGTATGTCTTTCCATATGACTAGAGAACGAAGGTACCTGTACGTAACTCTAATCATACGGAAGGGGTTGCCCCTTGGGGAAAACCCCCTGGTCCCGAGCCACCACTGTAGGGCCCCATAAGGCCCAAAATTCCTTGAAAATGTTTGACAGTGATGGCCTGGCCTAACCTGATAGCTCTAACTGCAGCCACGATACTTTAAATACGTGGCTGGGTCAAGTGAACTTGCATAGATTGCGAGTCCCACTCAGCTCCAAGAAATTTTATTCTTTGAAGAGGAGACAGAGAACTTTTCTTGACATTGAGCCTTAGCCCCAAGCACTGAAGATGACGCAAAACAACATCTCGATGTTGGATTGCTAGCGTCTCTGGTTCTGCCAGAATAAGCCAGTCATCTAATAATTTAGGATGCGGTTCCCCTGAAGTCTCAGTGGAGCAAGGGCAGCATCCATACAGAAAATGCAAGGGGATAGAGTTAGGCCGAAAGGAATAACCCTATATTGGTAAGCTTTCCCCCCCAAAAGCGAACCTAAGGAACTTCCTATGATAATGGATGATGAAGTTATGAAAATAAGCATCCATGAGATCTATTGTCACAAACCAGTCTTCAGATCTGATTTGCTGAATGATACTGGGTATAGTGAGCATATTGAAACTAAATCTCCTCAAAGATTTATTCAATACTCTAAGATCTACAATAGGATGAAGTCCACCATCCTTTTTCGGAACAATGAAGTGACGGCTGTAAAAACCTGAATCCCTCTCCTGATTAGGGGCAATTTCTATTGCTTTTGCTAAAAGAGATTCAACTTCATTTTCCATCACCTGGCGCTGATGTGAGAAAACCAGTGTGTGAAATACCCCGTTAAAATCGGGTGGTCTTACTTTCAACTGGATTCTATATCCTTTAACTATACCCAGGGTCCATTTAGATATATTCGGAAGGCCTGACCAGGCGTCTAAACAATCTACAAGAGGAATCAATTTCTCTGGGTTAGTCTCAGGTGATATAATGTGCTTATCGGTGGTCTGAAGCAGTTTACTGGCAGGACGTAACCGATGAATAATCTAATAAGGAGATCAGTCCCTCGAGACTGACCTCAGGTTTTGAGATTCGGTGACCTGAAGCGATAGATCGGCAGGAACTAACCGAAAATAATATGAAGTGCCCATAAGGGTCCGCGTTTTTACGCCAGGACCTCATAGTTTATTTATTTATTTTTTCTTAGCCCGAAAGACAGTCCTCAGACCTGACTTTGGGGCTTTTTTTTTTTTTTTTTATGAGAACGTCTCCTCTGACCCCGAGCCCTGTACAGGGGGAAGGGGAGGGGAAGAGGTGACTTCCCAGAATATGAGGAGCTGGTGACTGTCCCCGGGGGACCTGGACTACCATATGTATGCATTTTTTTTTTTTTTTTTTTTGACATGCCGCCATATAAGCCTTCCCTACCAAATTCGAGATAATATTTATATTAGCTCCACTTTAATTTTGGAGGGACATGTCTGAGTCATCAGAGGTAATACGATATCTGGGAGAAATATTCTTCTACCCCCTGCATCATTAAATTCCCCTTTAATTTTCTTCTTCAATTATTCCACAATCTCAGTACCTCAGTATGGAGATCGTTTGAAAAAGGAAGACTCTGACACAAGGATTTTGACAGGGTTTGCAGGAAGCACTCTTTTTAGACGCTTCCTTCTTATTAAATTACCAAACATTTAATTTCATTACAGCCCCAGTCTTTCTCCAGCAACTCCTCATAATATGGTGAATATTCGTGGTTCAGTGTTGATAGTATCTGACTCCTCAGAATCAGATAAATCAAACACTGGGTCTTTAACGCGGTCGGAAGAAGCCGCAGTGACGCGGGCTTCCGAACCGTGCGCGAGACCTGTAAACACTGCTCCACGTGCGAACCCAATGCAAACAGACAACGGGCTGCCTCGACAGACGCGAGCTGATGCACTAGGAACGCAAGCCTATTTTATTCTTTTTAAACAGGCTCAGGTGGGAGCGGAAGAGTAAACTCAGAGTCTACACCCTGCAGACCTGTAATCTACGCGCTGCCTCGGCAAACGCGAGATCCGAGCCACAGATTCTGTATTGCAATGCAGACATTAATCTACGCGCTGCCTCGGCAAACGTGAGATTAGTCACAGAATCTTTATTGCAGAGTAGCCATAATCTACACGCTGCCTCGGCAAACGCGAGATCCGAGCCACTATAGATTCTGTATTGCAATGCAGACATAAACCTACGCGCTGCCTCGGCAAACGCAAGATCCCAGTCACAGAATCCTTTCAGTTTGCACAAAATAGATAGTGCCCTCGAGAATTGTCCGTGCAAGCTCCGCTCACAACCCAACACCACAAAGCAAGTGTGCGCCATCCTCGCCATCATTTTTCTTAAATCAAGGAGACGCACACTGCCTTCGCCATAGTAGATTTGACAGACAACACCAAATAAGACGTACAGTTTGGCATAGAACGCTGCTGAAGAACAGAAGCTGTCATTTCCTTGTTCCTGTGACCCTTATACAGTATAGCGTCCAGGTCACCGTCACATGCAACGTCATGACGCACGATGACGCACACCAATCCAGATTGGAATAGTTGTATAGTGACTTCAGATAACGCATGCCGAAGGCATTCCCCGTAGCGTTTATATTAGACGCAGCGGGAGTTCCCCGTAACGAAGGGGAACTGCAAGGTTAAGAGCATATTTGCATTGTTGTAGTATCAACAGGTATTAGGACATTAAGCATTTACATTACTGTTAATCAGCAGTGGTGGAAGTAACGAAGTACAAATACTAAGTTTCTGTAGGCCTACTTTACTTAAGTAGAATCAATAGTGCATAATTTTGACTTTTACTTCGTTACATTTTGCAGCAATTATTATACTTTCTACTCCACTACATTTCTACAACGTTCCGTTACATTTTCTGATCAGTTTTTCCACTGCCAAAAGAGGGATTGAAAAAAAAGTCCTGTTTTTGGTGCTGATGCGGTGGTGATGCGTTCATGTAACATGTGAGGGTGGCGCTGCCAATAAAGCACCTAAAAGCTGTCACAAAGAACCGGCAAAAGTAATGATTAATATGTAAAATTTAGCAAGGAGACATTTTAATTGTTTATTAATAAACAAGAGTTTTCTGTGTCAGTGGCCTGCATAGATGAAGTTGACGATGCTATCCTCGCAATCTTCGCAGTAGTGAACTCGCCAGAGAGAAATGCACATTTCATACGGATTAGGCTACTCAAGCAGCGGTCTGTTTTCTTTCGTTTTGAGTTGTTCTGTTTAAAAGAAGACATTCCAAGCTTTCTATAGATATATTTATCAGGTCTGTCAGGCAAGTATAGCTCCCTTATACGCTGAGTTTCGGTTCATTTATGAGACGAGAGTCCAGTTCACTCGCCGGCGCGTCGTGTCGTGATTATCTATTGTCTATATACTGTATTTACTTCTTGTTTATTACAGGCAATTGTTTGATGAAACATTGATTAAAATTAAGATACAATTAATACAAAACGAAATTCATTTTAAAGAAAGGCTTTGTGCTTTCTGTTTGAGGTCTCAGTGAAAGTTTTAAACAGTGTTTTAGTGCCGCTTTCAGAGCGGTCCCGTCCGTAACATTGTTTTTTCCTCATAAATGCTAACATGAAAAATAAAATAAAATGAATATGTTATGTTCTGTGAAGAGCCAACCATTTTTCATCCGGTGGGTAGTATTACTTTGGTTTGCAGTGTAATTCACAGAATTACAAAAACATATTTTGCCACCTAAAAGTTAAAGATTTTTTGTGTCACGTCCACGGCATGTGTAGCCTATTTCCCTCATATTAAATATAAAACACTTGATTACACACTGTATTACCTTGTTATGATAGTGACCCATACAATGTGCCAAACATTTTTCCTTACCTTGTCATTCAAGGCCAGGGCACTTTTTGTACAACCAACGTTGTGCTGAACTTGACAAAACTGATCTGTTGCTGCAGCGGCGGTCCAGCAGCTTGGTTTAAAAAAAAAATTATTTTAGAAGGTAGAAGGTTCTGGAACTTTTGCGCGCTTCCACATCCCGCGCAACTACGGATCTCCCAGGAACATTCATTTTTGCTGCGTACATTTATCCATGTTGGAGTTCTGAGTAGTAGCTTATCTGTAGATGCGCATGGCATGCGCGAGCGGTGCGCGATCATGGTCGACTGACAACGAGATTAAGCAGCTGAACAAGAGTATGGCTGTGTCCCGGTTGTTCTCATCTCAGCTCCGCCGAGACAAAATAGACATGCCATTTCAAAATCGTTCATTTATAATCAGAAATATGTTTTCAAAAGCGTCACTTTCATCAAATTTTATGTGACATAATTTCCAGTAGGCAACTGACTGCAAACGAGCAGGCTTATGTGCCGGGGCTGAGCCCCGGAGAGCCCCGGCCCAATTTAACCACTGCTAACAATGCTGTTCCTGGAGATCTACCATCATGCAAAGTTCAACTCCAACCCTGATCAAATACACTTGAACCAGGTGATTAAGATCTTCAGGAACACTTGCTAAACATAGACTGGTGTGTTGGAGGGTTGCAGGGTTGGAGCTGAACTCTGCAGGAAGATCTCCAGCAACAGCACTGGGAACCCCTGTTTAAGCCCAGTGTTACCTAGTAGTGGGCAGATCGAGGCTTCGTGGAACACTCAAACAGTTGAAGCAAATGTGATGTATTGTGTCGAGGCTTCGAAACAATCTGACACTCGTCTCCACGGTGACCCCCTAGTGCTAATGCTAATGCAGAACAGTGTAAATGCATCAAAAACACGGGCCAAACAGTGGCGTAACTTTGTTTTAAAAAGTGGGTGGGACGGGTGATTTATGAATGCTAAATCATAAATCAGATGTATGTACAATAACATTACGATGTCCAGCAATCGATTTAAATAGTACATATTGTGTTTAATTTGTCGTTTAATGAGGTTTGATATATTGTTTGTGGTGAATAAATAAATAGATCCGTTTTTTTAAGCGTGTATTTAAGTGGTCCAGTGGCAGAACTTTTGCCAAGCGTGTCAGAGGCTAATCCGCACTCGTATAGTTTTTTTTTTCCTCATCAAAACCGATTATGCTTATCAGTGGTTGTACATCAGGCAGGGACACGTTTGTGTGCAGTTTGTTTTGTAATTTCACCGGAACGAATAGAGAGTCTCTCCACAATGGATTGAAGTGCACGTCCAAGTGAAGGCTGTGCGCGAGCCACAAGAGAACACAGTATCCATGCCTCTGATTGCAGCGGCAACGAGCACTTTGATCACTTGATTTACTGGAGATGTTTTGTCTATTTGTATTATTTATTTGTATTGGTACATCCATGCTTTGAGATGTTTCAAAAGTGGTGGGGTCAATATCGACCTTGGCAAAAAGTGGTGGGGACATACAAACATGTATAAAAACACCTTTTACAAATACATTGCTTTTTTTTTTATCAAAAGTAAATCTTTAAAATGCAGTTATCTAATCTTTTTAAAAAGAAATGATATCTGTGAGGATTTCCAGTCAGGATTTAGACCGTACCATAGTACCGAGACAGCTCTCATTAGAGTCACAAATGATTTGCTCCTATCATCTGATCGTGGTTGTGTCTCTCTATTAGTGTTACTCGATCTTAGTACTGCATTTGACACTATATCGACCACAACATTCTTTTAAATAGACTTGAAAATTATGTTGGCATTAGTGGAATTGCACTAGCATGGTTTAAGTCATACTTATTCTTGAGCCACTAGGCACCGGTGAACCACTGAAATTTCGAAGTGTTTGACGTAATGAAGCCTCGTTGACTGAAATCACGTGACTCTGGCAGTTTCACACACTCTCCGAACCATTGATTCAGAACAAAAGATTCGTAAAGGTTTCGAAGCTTCATGAAGCAGTTGAAATTGCCATCACTAGTCTTGATACACTTTAGCACAATGCTTGCATGTTTTAGCATGCTGCTAGCATGCTTTAACATGTTTTAACACATTGATAGCATTTTGCTAGGCATTCCTAGTATGTTTCGGTGCATTGTTTACATATTGATAGTTTGGCGATTAGAGATAGAAAAGTCGTGGCCCATTTCACCATTCCGTCAATGTAAGTCTAGGAGATTTATTTTTTTTGTTTTAATTGTCTGGTTGAGGAAAGTCATAAGTCAGATCAGTTTGAAAAGATATAGCGCACTAAGTCATAGCAGTCGTAAGGTACCTCCGTGAAGTTGGCACCCCATAAAACGAAATCATTTCCAAAACTATGCCATTCGTTTGTGCTGCGTTTGTGCTGATTTGTGCCGCAAAAAACAACGTTTGTGCTGGTTTCGTGTTTGAGATATTGAACATTCTTTTTTGGGTTGCGTGACGTCACTCTCCACCCCATGTCCTTCAAATCGCTCCAAACCGGTGTCATTCGTTTGTGCTCGGTTTGTGCTGGTTTGTGCCGTTAAAACAAACACTGTATCTGTTTTCCTTTCGCAGATATAACAAATTTAATTCGGGAGCTGTGACGTCACTCTCCACCCCACCTCATCTAAATCGCTCCAAACCGGTGTCGTTCGTTTGTGCTCGATTTGTGCTGGTTTGTGCCGTTGAAAGAAACAGTGCAACTACGATCCCCTCTTAAACATAAAAAAAAATAAACTTTTTAAGTACAGTTACATAACTGTCCACCCCATATGGTCCAAATCGTTGCAAAACTGTGCCGCTCGTTTGTGCTCGATTTGTGCCGTTACGATGAACATTGTATCTCTTTCCCCTCCTTAGAAATAACACATTGGATTCGGGACAGTGACGTCACTCTCCACCCCATGCCGTCCAAATCGCCCCAAACCGGTGCTTTTTGTTTGTGCTCGATTTGTGCTGTTTTGTGCCGTAGAAATAACCATCATAAATGATTCCATTCTTTAGACATCACAAAATCTTTGGAGGAGTAGTAACGTCACGCAAGCAAGCCGCGCTCTCCATCCATCTCGTCTACAAACCTGTCCGGTTCGTTTGTGCTCGCACAGGGCCGCAGCTGTCAGTGTTCTTTTCTTTAGATATGGGAATGTTTTATTTTAGATTTGTGCTATTGACATTTGGTCTTTATATAATCACCAATGCACTACGATATGTAATGTATAGGCTACTGTCACTACTCTGGCTGTAAGCTACGTGTGACTGAGGCTTAATTTTGTATTAAAATAAATTAAAATAACCAATAAAAAAAATAAATGTATTAAAAAAAATTGTGTAGTGTCTTAAGTTTTCTGAATAGGCCTACTTTTAACAGCTTACAGTGCCTGTTTGTGCTGTAAAAAGTTTCGTTTGTGCTGCTTCGGTCTTTTAGATATTAAAATCTATGAATCTATTATAATCTATAAAATCTAAAATATTAAAAATTTGTCATTCTGTTGGCACTCAAGGCACTCCAAATTCAACCCAAATAGGCTCGTTCGTTTGTGCTTCGTTTGTGTTGGTTTGTGCCGGTATAATTTCCGTTTGTGCTGCATCGGCCTTTAAAATATTAGGCATAGACAATGACGTCATTTGTGCTGGTTTGTGCTGCAAAACGTGTCGTTTGTGTCATGTCATTATATTTTCTGAGGTCACTCAGGTTTCACGGTTTCCACAAAAAAATATTAAACATAAATAAAAAAAAACAAGCAATGTGTAGGCCTAGGCCTATTAAAATATAAGAGCATTTCTTAACTGAGCAGTGAGCACCAATAATTGAGCACAAAATCAACATCTTACGATTTCTAAAGAATAATGTGACATTGAAAACTGGAGTAATGATACAGAAAATTCAGCTTTGACATTACAGGAATAAATTACATTTTAATTACATTAAAACTGAAAAAAATATCACATTAAAATATCTAGGCTATTTATAGGCTAATCGTTTTTCACAATGCAGTGTTGTGCAAGTTACTTCCAAACTGTTATACATTATACTTTGTTACTTTTTACCAGCACAAACGAAGCACAAACGAACGAGCCTATTTGGGTTGAATTTGGAGTGCCTTGAGTGCCAACAGAATGACCAAATTTTTAATATTTTAGATTTTATAGATTATAATAGATTCATAGATTTTAATATCTAAAAGACCGAAGCAGCACAAACGAAACTTTTTACAGCACAAACAGGCACTGTAAGCTGTTAAAAGTAGGCCTATTCAGAAAACTTAAGACACTACACAATTTTTTTTAATACATTTATTTTTTTTATTGGTTATTTTAATTTATTTTAATACAAAATTAAGCCTCAGTCACACGTAGCTTACAGCCAGAGTAGTGACAGTAGCCTATACATTACATATCGTAGTGCATTGGTGATTATATAAAGACCAAATGTCAATAGCACAAATCTAAAATAAAACATTCCCATATCTAAAGAAAAGAACACTGACAGCTGCGGCCCTGTGCGAGCACAAACGAACCGGACAGGTTTGTAGACGAGATGGATGGAGAGCGCGGCTTGCTTGCGTGACGTTACTACTCCTCCAAAGATTTTGTGATGTCTAAAGAATGGAATCATTTATGATGGTTATTTCTACGGCACAAAACAGCACAAATCGAGCACAAACAAAAAGCACCGGTTTGGGGCGATTTGGACGGCATGGGGTGGAGAGTGACGTCACTGTCCCGAATCCAATGTGTTATTTCTAAGGAGGGGAAAGAGATACAATGTTCATCGTAACGGCACAAACCGGCACAAATCGAGCACAAACGAGCGGCACAGTTTTGCAACGATTTGGACCATATGGGGTGGACAGTTATGTAACTGTACTTAAAAAGTTTATTTTTTTTTTATGTTTAAGAGGGGATCGTAGTTGCACTGTTTCTTTCAACGGCACAAACCAGCACAAATCGAGCACAAACGAACGACACCGGTTTGGAGCGATTTAGATGAGGTGGGGTGGAGAGTGACGTCACAGCTCCCGAATTAAATGTGTTATATCTGCGAAAGGAAAACAGATACAGTGTTTGTTTTAACGGCACAAACCAGCACAAATCGAGCACAAACGAACGACACCGGTTTGGAGCGATTTAGATGAGGTGGGGTGGAGAGTGACGTCACAGCTCCCGAATTAAATTTGTTATATCTGCGAAAGGAAAACAGATACAGTGTTTGTTTTAACGGCACAAACCAGCACAAACCGAGCACAAACGAACGACACCGGTTTGGAGCGATTTAGATGAGGTGGGGTGGAGAGTGACGTCACAGCTCCCGAATTAAATTTGTTATATCTGCGAAAGGAAAACAGATACAGTGTTTGTTTTAACGGCACAAACCAGCACAAACCGAGCACAAACGAATGACACCGGTTTGGAGCGATTTAGATGAGGTGGGGTGGAGAGTGACGTCACAGCTCCCGAATTAAATTTGTTATATCTGCGAAAGGAAAACAGATACAGTGTTTGTTTTAACGGCACAAACCAGCACAAACCGAGCACAAACGAATGACACCGGTTTGGAGCGATTTGAAGGACATGGGGTGGAGAGTGACGTCACGCAACCCAAAAAAGAATGTTCAATATCTCAAACACGAAACCAGCACAAACGTTGTTTTTTGCGGCACAAATCAGCACAAACGCAGCACAAACGAATGGCATAGTTTTGGAAATGATTTCGTTTTATGGGGTGCCAACTTCACGGAGGTTCTGAAGGTTTGTCCTTCCCTCACCATAACTTCCCTCTGCCTCGTTGACTCAGGCCCCGTTTACACGTACATGGTTATTTTGAAAAACGGAGACATTTCCCTTCGTTTGCGCCCTTCGTTTACACGCAAACGGAGGATTCGCCAATGAAACCGATTCTTTCTAAAAACTCCGGCCAGAGTGGAGATTTTGAAAATCTTCGTTTGCACGTTTGCATGTAAACAGAGAAAACCGGAGTTTTAGGTAGCGACGTCACAGAATGTGACTATTTTCGGGATTCTGATTGGCTAAGATGGGCTTGAGCTTCTCGTTACGCTGCCACCTACAGGTTTGGCATGCTCTTGACAGCATATACACAGGTTCGTGTGCACGATGTTATTTTTGAAAACGAAGAGGGGTGAAATGTCCGTTTATGAAAATAGCCACCTACATGTAAACGTAGCCTTAGATGTAAATCTCAAAATAACTAGAGTTGTGTGGGATGGGAGTAAGTTAGGCGTGATCTGCTGTGACATCACAATTGTGTTGCATTGTGGTATATGGAGCAGCTTGAAGTGTACATATGGGTCAACTCACTCCCTCTGTCAAAATTGAGGGGTGGAGGGTCTGTCCATATAAACTTCCCTCTGTCACATCCTGGAAGGAAGCGCAGGATCCAGGAGAATATAATACAAATTGTAACAGTCAAACCTGTTAACATGTTTTTTTTTAGGGGGGGTATTGTAATTATACTACACACCTTGAGGGGGCAACAAGGAGTAATACTCTCAGGTATAAAATGGGTGTAGAGAGTAGAAGTAGTAGATTTGTAATGGAGGAGTAAGCATGCCTTACAAAGCCAGACAAGCACTAGTCCTGATTGGGAAACTAAGAGTTTGATGCTCAATCGGAAGTAAGCATTGTTTATTTTCTTATGTTGACTGGTTGATGTATGAATAGTTATTTTCTTAATGTGATTATTTTTTGTAGAAGGACTTCACATTCTGTGGGATTTGTCTTTCTCTGACATATTCTTCCTCCATCTCAAACAAAGAGCACGATAATGAAATGCGAAATCTCTTATGCTCTCCTTGGGCCCTTGCTTTCTTTCCACCAGCCGTCTTGATGCCACATCTTCATAATCTTCGCTAAGAAAAGATTGTAGGAAGATATCCTTGAATTGCCCCCAACTATTTACTTTCCTTCTCTCAGCTTGCCACCAGTCTTTAGCAGTTTCTTTAAGCACTGTATTAAGAGAAGCCAATATTTCCTGATCGCTCAGTGGTCTAACTGCAAAGTACTCCTCACGACGTTCAATGAATAGAATAGGATCCTCATCTAGCTTATTACTGAAACAGGGAAAGTCTAATTTGACCGGTGGATTGTAGGGCATTAACATCGTTTTCTCTTGACTTGTTAAAGAGCTTTGCTGAACTTCATAGGTGTGATTTTGACTTTGCCCAGAACCATGAGCACCACAACAAATTTGAGATGTTACAGGTGTATCCTGGATACTGGAATTTGTGATTTGAACTTGGCTTCAAGCTGCACATCCCTTCTTTTCAGACAATCTATCATTGATTGACCGAGTTCCTTTACCGACATTTCCCCAACTTTCTTGATTCTTTCACATTCACGTTCCATTCGATACATCAAACGATCTTCCATCCCTTTACATTTGTTATGGAATTCCTCTTGTGAAATACAGCCACTCATGTTCTTTACACATTCATCAACTCGTTCTTCCAACACATTGACTCTATCAGTGAGCTGTTCGATGAGGTTGGTAAATGAATCAGAAAAGGTCTCTCTCTCTGTTGCAGGTGGTGGAGGTGGTGGAAACCCAAAATCAGAGGCATCAACTATGCTGTCTTCACTTTCATTTTCAGAATCTATGTATAGATCACTAAAGGTATTTATTAAATCTCTGATGGGTTCTCTGGGAGTGGTGAATGTATCAGATGAAAAATCCACCTCTGGCACGCACTCATCCTTATCCAGCACTGTTTGACTTGCCATATTATTATCTCCTGTTTTCCAAACAAATAATTAGGGTCCCTGTTCGGGCGCCATTATATAACTGCTTCCTTAACCTCACAAAGGAATAAGCTATAAATCTGATTTTTTATAGGGTGGGATTCACTAACTATATGTTATTTTAATGTACACACTAGAAATGTTTATTAGATCTTAACAAAACTGTGACATGCAGAAAACAATAAATAAATACTTTTCATTCATTGCATCCTTTTTATCTTTCAAACCCTTTCATAGACACACAAAAGATCTTACATGTTTTTCCACTCAAGAACCAGCAACATATAAATGAAAGTCTTATGTTTTGATTGATGATAACGACGAAGATGACAATGACCAGGATAATGATGTAAAAAGTTCATTGACCACACTACAGAAATCAATGTCCATGAAAGCTCAGGTCCAAGAACACAAATCCCAAATCTTCCCAGTGCCAACCTTAGTGTTGATACAAAATCACATATGTGGTATAATTCAGCTTCAGGATCCACAACAGTAAGGGTGTAATCCAGTTTCAGGATTCGCAGCATTAAGCCCCATGGCCTCTCAATTCACTTCATAGTGTTTCAGACAAGAGTCCAAACAGGCATGTGCGACAGAAAGACAAATCCCACAGAATGTGAAGTCCTTCTACAAAAAATAATCACATTAAGAAAATAACTATTCATACATCAACCAGTCAACATAAGAAAATAAACAATGCTTACTTCCGATTGAGCATCAAACTCTTAGTTTCCCAATCAGGACTAGTGCTTGTCTGGCTTTGTAAGGCATGCTTACTCCTCCATTACAAATCTACTACTTCTACTCTCTACACCCATTTTATACCTGAGAGTATTACTCCTTGTTGCCCCCTCAAGGTGTGTAGTATAATTACAATACCCCCCCTAAAAAAAAACATGTTAACAGGTTTGACTGTTACAAAATAGCCTGTAATCCAAAAAGCCACAGGAACACTCAGGAAACAGTTTTGACAACCATGTATCTTAGATGACACAGAACAAAGACCTTCTTCTTCTATCTTGGTGTTTTAAGGCAGTTGGCATCCACAAAGTTGCACTACTGCCATCTGCTGTCTCTTAGCTTGTCACTTCATACTTATATTCGTCTTTCTAGTCCAGTCCTCCTTAAAAAACAAAACAAATATTGCCTCCCTTGTTCACTATTTCCGCATTCTAATATACTTTTTACATTATACTGTCCTATACCAATTTCATGTAAATGATGTTTCAATTCTTGTCTTTCTTGTGTAAATTTCCTGCATGACATAAAAATGTGACTGACTGTTTCCTCCTCTTGACATTCATTGCATTGCCCTGTGGGATGTTTTCCTAACATATGAAGAGTTACATTTAACTTACAATGTCCAATCCTGAGACTATTCATTACAACCTTTTCTTTCCTTCTATTGTCATCTCTCTTTTAATGCCTACTTTATTCTGAATCATGTATAGATGTCTTCCTTTACTTTCATGATCCCATTGATGTTGCCATATTTCCATTACCTTTTTTCACACTAGACTCTTCCCTTCTGATTTTGATGTCAACATGCTCTTTCTTTGTTGCCTTTTTTGCCAATTTATCAACTTTCTCATTTCCCTGTGTGCCCACATGCGCTGATATCCACATATATGTAATACTTTTCCCTTGTCTGCATGCCCTTGAATATATAAACAAGATTTCATTTAATATGTCTTGATGATTACTAGCTTTTCCAGACTTAATACTCATAAGAGCTGATACAGGGTCACTACATACTAGAATGGTGATATCCCTGGACTGTCCAATCTATTCTAATGCAATAAGTATAGCACATAATTCAACTACATAAACATTTAGGCTGTCAGATGCCGAACAAAGACCTGAATGAAGACAGGATTTAAATACACAGAGGAACAAATGAGCTAAATAATTGGACAACCTGTGAATGGGACAATTAATCAAACACACTAGGAAACTAGGTCAAATGAAAAGGCACACAGGCAAACAGGAACGGAACCAAAACACAATGAAACAGCCTAAACAGAGCCTACATCTTACACCCACTTGATGAAGCGGATCACACTTTAAAATGGTGGCGGGGATTCACTGATGGGAAGTTCTCGAGTGTGTGTCTAAAGCAAAGAGCAATTCACTCGAGGTCATCCTCAGCCAATTACTGATCTCAGCTTCCTGCACATCTGCATCTCGCTTACGCTCATATAAACTCCCAGTTCACTACGGGTCATTTACTTCTCTGTGTTCCAACCCTTGCTTTGTTACCTGGTTTTGCACTTTGCCTTTGTTTGCTTGGTATTAAGTTATAGCATGAAGTTGACTTCCTCTTATAGACCTCTGCCTGTATTACGATGCTGTTTTTTCTTTTGCCCAATAAATTCGGCACTGCAAATGAGTCGTCAGCCTCTTCCATGTTACAGTGTGGAGCGTGCAAAGCACATAGACTTTGCATAGACAAGCATAGACATGAAAAACACTATAAGTCTTATTGCTACTGACTAAGTGTCAACACTCTTGGCATCATGCTCAGTCAATCAGATTCAACATGCATGTACAATAGTGATGCGCGGATCGCGGTTATATCTGCGGATTGGGCGGATCAAGTAATAAAAATAACATTCTGATTAATTTCAGGTGGGCCGCGGGTGGATATGATAAATCATTATTAACGAAAATATTAACTACATTCTCTAAAATATGAGCATGTCTAAAATGTATATTTTTTTCCCGCCAGGCAGACAGGCACTAATTTGCACTCTCTTTAAGATATACGCTGCGCAGGATCCGTTTTTTTAAGCAGAAATGGAGCAGGTCCGAGAGTGAAGTAAAAAAGAAGAATTAAAAACAAAACAAACGGAAGGAAAGAAAGAAAAGTACTGTGTGGGAAGGTTTTAGCGAAGTGGTTAACGAGGATGAATCAAGTGCTGGGTATGTAATATGCAACGGCTGTGAAGTGTGTGTGTGTGTGTGTGTGCGCATGCATGTGTGTTCGCCTGTTCGGAAAGTCGCAGTGACAGAAACAGTGACATAGTGACAGAGAAAATGAACAGTGACAGAGAAAATGAAATTCTGTCAAATACATTTTGTTTTAAAGAAAAGTTCATTTAAAAGCAGCGCTCATTCATCAGTGTATTATGTTACCGTAGAGATGCGCATATAAACCGTCGCCGAATCCGCTGTTGAAGATGATCATCCATTTATCATCACACGTAACAACACGTAAGTTCAGTTGAATTTACTGAACTGAACTGAACTGAACATAAGAATAATTGTAATTTGACCATCGGGTGCGGATACTTAAATCAGAGAAAATTATCGGTGCGGGTGGATGATTTGTTTTTGGCTGCGGATTTGGGTGACGAAGGAGATCTAATGTACAGTACATCACATAATTTGTTGATAGAGTTTAACTTGTATTGAACAAGAAAACATTTCTTTAAGTGTGATCATAGTGAAATAATGCAAGGAGTTTCTGGTCTCTTACTGTGAATGGCAGTGATGGTTTGTCTCCAGAGGATGGCCAGGGAATGCCTGTAAAAAAGGGAAGGGTGAGAAAAAGAGGAAAAAGTTAGAAAAAAGAGAGAGGCTTCTTTAAGAAAATCTGTGTGGTGTCATTTTGAAAAATATGCCTCACAGCATTTGGGCTTTTGTGCTATTTAATGCATATAAACATGTTCAACCACTCTCTACTCTCACATACACACAATCTCATTTCAGCTCTCTGTCACACACACACACACACACACACACACACACACACACACACACACACACACACACACACACACACACACACACACACACACACACAACAGCACATTCTCTCATTATGTCTCACTTTTAAGCAACACAAAAGCAGTGAGTCAGCAGGCACATAACTGTGTGAGATGGAGGGGGAGGAAAATCTTCTCAACATGCCACATTTGATTTTTAGCCAACTCAAAAACAGACATGCATGTCTGCATGCACATGCAAACAACTTTTACACACACCCACACAAATGTACATGCAAGAGTTGTGCATTATTAATAATCCATGAATTTTTATTGAGGTGATAAAATTGCATTAAATGATAAAAATGCATTATTGTAATTTCCAGGCCCAGGCTCAGTCGGGTGGCCAGTTCTCCTCTGGCCAATGAACGAACAGTGTATGATTATGATTCAGGCAGCATTATATGTCAGAAGTCAGATTGGTTTGGAACAATCAGAATATTATCCAGTTCCATCTGGTTGAAGACCGGAGTCAAGCCAGTATGGAGACGAGTTTGTTGAGGATCAGTGCCGATGGCTGTCGTGTCGATGAGGCCTTCACAGGGGAGAGTCTAGTAGACACAATCTCTGCTGACACTTCAGGGATGCGTTGTGGTCGTGTCTAGGCGCAGGTCCACCATATGATTTGTATTCGGCCTGGATACGGCTGACTACATAATGCGTTGAGGTCGTATCTAGGCACAGGTCCTCCATCTGATCTGGGTACACATCTCTGATTGCGCTCACAACACACCAGCTATAGGTGGAGCCAGTGCGCTCACCACACAGCAGCTGTAGGTGGAGCCAGTGCGCTCACCACACACCAGCTGTAGGTGGAGCCAGTGCGCTCAACACATACCAGCTGTAGGTGGAGCCAGTGCGCTCACCACACACCAGCTATAGGTGGAGCCAGTGCGCTCACCACACAGCAGCTATAGGTGGAGCCAGTGCGCTCACCACACACCAGCTATAGGTGGAGCCAGTGCGCTCACCACACACCAGCTGTAGGTGGAGCCAGTGCGCTCACCACACACCAGCTATAGGTGGAGCCAGTGCGCTCACCACACAGCAGCTATAGGTGGAGCCAGCGCTCACCACACACCAGCTATAGGTGGAGCCAGTGCGCTCACCACACACCAGCTATAGGTGGAGCCAGTGCGCTCACCACACACCAGCTATAGGTGGAGCCAGTGCGCTCACCACACAGCAGCTATAGGTGGAGCCAGCGCTCACCACACAGCAGCTATAGGTGGAGCCAGTGCGCTCACCACACACCAGCTATAGGTGGAGCCAGTGCGCTCACCACACAGCAGCTATAGGTGGAGCCAGTGTGCTCACCACACACCAGCTGTAGGAGGAGCCAGTGCACTCACCACACACCAGCTATAGGTGGAGCCAGTGCGCTCACCACACATCAGCTATAGGAGGAGCCAGTGTGCTCACCACACATCAGCTATAGGTGGAGCCAGTGCGCTCACCACACACCAGCTGTAGGTGGAGCCAGTGCGCTCACCACACACCAGCTATAGGTGGAGCCAGTGCGCTCACCACACACCAGCTGTAGGTGGAGCCAGTGCACTCACCACACACCAGCTATAGGTGGAGCCAGTGCGCTCACCACACAGCAGCTATAGGTGGAGCCAGTGTGCTCACCACACACCAGCTGTAGGAGAAGCCAGTGCACTCACCACACACCAGCTATAGGTGGAGCCAGTGCGCTCACCACACATCAGCTATAGGAGGAGCCAGTGCGCTCACCACACATCAGCTATAGGTGGAGCCAGTGCGCTCACCACACACCAGCTGTAGGTGGAGCCAGTGCGCTCACCACACTAGAGGATGGATACCCGACCCGAGCCCGTCGGGACCCGTCGGTACCCGACGGGCCGGGCCGGGTTCGGACAGATATTTAGAAATTATGTTCGGGTTCGGGTCGGGCTCGGTCACGTCAGCGCGATAAGGCATTGAACATTTTAAATTTAAAACAGCTTATTATGTAGGTAACGTTAGCCAATGTGCCTGATGCTTTCACTTGGTGCAAACGTTCGTTTTTGTGATTAAAATGCATGTAAAATTTTACCATAACATCTGTCTTCCTGTGTGCGCAAATTTCAAATTTGTTTATGTAGCCGTGACAACCAAACACGTGCATGCGCGTCTGTGTTAAGTGGGCTTGTTTCTCCGTGCGCGCTGA
Source organism: Scardinius erythrophthalmus (assembly GCF_964197995.2). Classification (NCBI taxonomy): domain Eukaryota; kingdom Metazoa; phylum Chordata; class Actinopteri; order Cypriniformes; family Leuciscidae; genus Scardinius; species Scardinius erythrophthalmus. Next base: position 38,784,484 of record NC_138240.1, read on the forward strand.
TGCACTCATCCTGTTGATATTTCCGAATGCCTTCCTACAGTTGCTTAATAAAAGCGGGCTTTCCACACAAACAAACGTACATGTGTAAAAAAAATGGGATTTTAACTGTCGGTCTCGGGTCGGGCTCGGACATAAATATCTTTATGCCTGTCGGGCTCGGGTCGGGTTCGGTTACTGCTCTGTCGGACGCGGGCCGGGCTCGGACAGAAAAATTCGGCCCGATCCGCACTCTACACCACACACCAGCTATAGGTGAAGCCAGTGCGCTCACCACACACCAGCTATAGGTGGAGCCAGTGCGCTCACCACACACCAGCTGTAGGTGGAGCCAGTGCGCTCACCACACACCAGCTATAGGTGGAGCCAGTGCGCTCACCACACACCAGCTATAGGTGGAGCCAGTGCGCTCACCACACACCAGCTGTAGGTGGAGCCAGTGCGCTCACCACACACCAGCTGTAGGTGGAGCCAGTGCGCTCACCACACACCAGCTATAGGTGGAGCCAGCGCTCACCACACACCAGCTATAGGTGGAGCCAGCGCTCACCACACACCAGCTATAGGTGGAGCCAGCGCTCACCACACACCAGCTATAGGTGGAGCCAGCGCTCACCACACAGCAGCTATAGGTGGAGCCAGCGCTCACCACACACCAGATATAGGTGGAGCCAGTGCGCTCACAACAGTGCTCTTCCACACACCCACACCAGCTATAGGTGGAGCCAGTGCGCTCACCACACACCAGCTATAGGTGGAGCGAGTGCGCTCACAACAGTGCTCTTCCACACACCCACACCAGCTATATGTGGAGCCAGCGCTCACCACATACCAGCTATAGGTGGAGCCAGTGCGCTCACAACAGTGCTCTTCCACACACCCACACCAGCTATAGGTGGAGACAGTGCGCTCACCACACACCAGCTATAAGTGGAGCCAGTGCGCTCACACACCCACACCAGCTATAGGTGGAGACAGTGCGCTCACCACACACCAGCTATAGGTGGAGCCAGTGCGCTCACACACCCACACCAGCTATAGGTGGAGCCAGTGCGCTCACCACACACCAGCTATAGGTGGAGCCAGTGCATTCACCACACACCAGCTATAGGTGGAGCCAGTGCGCTCACCACACACCAGCTATAGGTGAAGCCAGTGTGCTCACCACACACTAGCTATAGGTGGAGCCAGTGCATTCACCACACACCAGCTATAGGTGGAGCCAGTGCGCTCACCACACACCAGATGTAGGTGGAGCCAGTGCGCTCACACACCCACACCAGCTATAGGTGGAGCCAGTGCACTCACCACACACCAGCTGTAGGTGGAGCCAGTGCGCTCACCACACAGCAGCTGTAGGTGGAGCCAGTGCACTCACCACACAGCAGCTATAGGTGGAGCCAGCGCTCACCACACAGCAGCTATATGTGGAGCCAGTGCGCTCACCACACACCAGCTATAGGTGGAGCCAGTGCGCTCACCACACACCAGCTATAGGTGGAGCCAGTGCACTCACCACACAGCAGCTATAGGTGGAGCCAGTGCGCTCACCACACATCAGCTATAGGTGGAGCCAGTGCGCTCACCACACACCAGCTATAGGTGGAGCCAGTGCGCTCACCACACAGCAGCTATATGTGGAGCCAGTGCGCTCACCACACACCAGCTGTAGGTGGAGCCAGTGCGCTCACCACACAGCAGCTATAGGTGCAGCCAGTGCGCTCACCACACATCAGCTGTAGGTGGAGCCAGTGCGCTCACCACACATCAGCTATAGGTGGAGCCAGTGCGCTCACCACACATCAGCTGTAGGTGGAGCCAGCGCTCACCACACACCAGCTATAGGTGGAGCCAGTGCTCACCACACAGCAGCTATAGGTGGAGCCAGCGCTCACCACACACCAGCTATAAGTGGAGCCAGTGCGCTCACCACACACCAGCTATAGGTGGAGCCAGTGTGCTCACCACACACTAGCTATAGGTGGAGCCAGTGCATTCATCACACACCAGCTATAGGTATAGGTGGAGCCAGTGCATTCACCACACACCAGCTATAGGTATAGGTGGAGCCAGCGCTCACCACACACCAGCTACAGGTGGAGCCAGTGCGCTCATCACACACCAGCTATAGGTGGAGCCAGTGCTCACCACACACCAGCACGCTAGGTAGAGAGGAGAGAGAGTGATAGAGCCAATTCAATGGATGGGGATTATTAGGGGGCCATGATTGGCAAGGGCCATTGGATGGAATTTAGCCAGGACACCGGGGTTACACCCCTACTCTTTACGAGAAGTGCTATGGAATTTTTAATGACCACAGAGAGTCAGGACCTCAGTTTAACATGTCATCTGAAGGACGGTGCTCTTTGACAGTATAGTGTCGCCATAACTTTACACAGACCACAGGGTGAGCGCCCCCTGCTGGCCTCACTAACACCTCTTCCAGCAGCAACCTGGTTTTCCCAGGAGTCTCCCATCCAGGTACTGATCAGGCTCAACCCTGCTGTGCTTCAGTGGGCAACCAGTCTTGGGCTACAGGGTGATATGGCTGCTGGAATAATTGTGCATTGGCACTTTTAGCCCAAGTCCCCGTTGATTTCCGACTCGTGGCCCAGCCTTACAGACACTCCTGATTTACTTGTAATTAGAGGCTAGAACTGTAACAATGAGGAGAATGCAGAACGCTATATCACTACCTCTTAGTTTTAAGATGGATCCAAGGACATTTATGCACTGTATATAAAAATCAGTTGAACCAAAATTTGCAACAAACAGATACACACAATGCAGCTAACCTGTGGTGCCGGGTTTGATGTGTTGTCTAAGTGCTGTGAAGGAACTCTTGTCCAGGCCTTTATTGAACCGCTTTCTGGAAGGAGAAGAGGCCCTGGACCTACGGCTCAGCTGTAGGCTGGTCCACTGACCTCTGTGATGCCTCTGGTACCTCATTGCAAAATTTGGACGTTGTAAAATACGCTCCTCCATAGTCCTGAAAAACCTGAAGCTAAGAAAAGGAGAAATTATCATAAGATTGTTATATAAACAGATTTTTGCCTAGATTCAAATTCAGGTTGCTAACAGTTATTGATTAATAGCTATTTATTACCCTGTATAAGCACTCTACACTGGTTTTCTATGATAACTTTATGATAACCAAAGCAGTGTTGGTTCTGATAGGCTCTGACTTGTAATCAAAAAAACAAAGGGTGTACTTTTGATACCTACCGAGTGTCTACCCAGTTAGAGATCAAACTTGATTTCCACACTGCTTCATTTTAATGTTGTTGCCATGAAGTAGAGTACTAGAGCTTCTTCTACAGGGAAGTTTTTTACACCAAAGTGGTATGCAAAAAAGCTTGGCGTCTACCAGCCGTTTCCGTGATAACAGTGTAGTTTAGGGGTGTGCAGCTGAGCCAATATTTTTATCTGTAACAATCTCAAAATTATTCGTATCTGTATTCGTATTAAACCTGAAGTGGGCGGGGCTTTACCAGGAAGTTCGTAAAATTACTTAAGAAGACCATTATGTCTATGGTTTTAGATGTCTGTCTCCTTTGTAGCAATTATTAAACAAATTTGACTTGTATAATTAATAAAATAACTGATTATTATGACCGCCGCTAGCGTAGCTAGCGAAAGCGGTCATATAGGGATTGTCAAAGTTTTTTTTTTTTTTTTTTTCTCGTCACCTTACTGAATTTTTCGTCAACGATACCAGGGACACCGAAGCACCGGGGAACATGAAATTTGGTGGGCATGTAGCCCCACTAGACTTCTAAGGAAAAATTTCGTTTGGTCCCCGGGGGCCACTCCCCCCCCGCGCTGGGCCCCCCCAAACCCCAAAAAATGCTGTTTTTCCTAAATAACTACCTGAACCGTGGCACCGAGGATGAAGAAATTTTTATGGTATGTTGGTCTACTAGACTTTTACGGAAAAATTTCGTTTGGTCCCCAGGGGCCACTCCCCCCCCCCCCCCGCGCTGGGACCCCCGTAAATTTTTCGTCAACGATACCAGGGACACCGAAGCACCGGGGAACATGAAATTTGGTGGGCATGTAGCCCCACTAGACTTCTAAGGAAAAATTTCGTTTGGTCCCCGGGGGCCAATCCCCCCCGCGCTGGGCCCCCCCAAACCCAAAAAAATGCAGTTTTTCCTAAATAACTACCTGAACCGTGGCACCGAGGATGAAGAAATTTTTATGGTATGTTGGTCTGCTAGACTTTTACGGAAAAATTTCGTTTGGTCCCCGGGGGCCACTTCCCCCCCCCCCCCCCGCGCTGGGGCCCCCGTAAATTTTTCGTCAACGATACCAGGGACACCGAAACACCGGGGAACATGAAATTTGGTGGGCATGTAGCCCCACTACACTTCTATGGAAAAATTTCGTTTGGTCCCCAGGGGCCACTCCCCCCCCGCGCTGGGCCCCCCCAAACCCAAAAAAATGCAGTTTTTCCTAAATAACTACCTGAACCGTTGCACCGAGGATGAAGAAATTTTTATGGTATGTTGGTCTACGGGGCCACCCCCCCCCCCCCGCGCTGGGGCCCCCGTAAATTTTTCGTCAACGATACCAGGGACACCGAAGCACCGGGGAACATGAAATTTGGTGGGCATGTAGCCCCACTACACTTCTACGGAAAAATTTAGTTTGGTCCCCGGGGGCCACTCCCCCCCGTGCTGGGCCCCCCCAAACCCAAAAAAATGCAGTTTTTCCTAAATAACTACCTGAACCGTGGCACCGAGGATGAAGACATTTTTATGGTATGTTGGTCTACTAGACTTTTACGGAAAAATTTCGTTTGGTCCCCGGGGGCCACTACCCCCCCCCCCCCCGCACTGGGGCCCCCGTAAATTTTTCGTCAACGATACCAGGGACACCGAAACACCGGGGAACATGAAATTTGGTGGGCATGTAGCCCCACTAGACTTCTACGGAAAAATTTCGTTTGGTCTCGGGGGCCACTCCCCCCCCCGCGCTGGGCCCCCCAAAAACCCCCAAAAATGCAGTTTTTCCTGAATAACTACCTGAGCCGTGGCACCGAGGATGAAGACATTTTTATGGTATGTTGCTCTTAAGGGCCCACATCAACCTAGCCCATAATCACTCATTTGTGATTTGCGCCCCTCCCATAAAAAATGAAAATGCAATATTATTCTGCTTTAATCGCCCCTATCTTCAGTGGAGATGTTCAGAACTGCACCATATTTCATGTGTATGATTAACTTGACATCCTCTGGGGGTATCCTCTGCTAAGTTTTGTAGAATTTCATCCATGGGGGGGGGTATAAAATAAATTCATTTATGTGCACATTTAGTGACTGTACACTCATCGGCCTGTAGATGGTGCTGTTGAGCGAAGGGTTGCTGGTTTAGGATGATACTGTCACACGCACACATGCAGGAATACAAACAAACGCAAGCATGCACACACACTGACATCCACACACACAGACACACACCAATACACACACATACAAATCCACATGCACAGACACACAAACACACACGCGCACACATGTACGCACACATACATACACGCACAGACACACACACACACACACACACACAGACACACACATACACAAACACACACACACACACACACACACACACACACACACACACACACACAGACAGGCATGCACATACTATTACTTTTTTTAGGTATATACATAAACACGCAATACAGCCAAATTACTCCACGTCATTTATTTTTGTGGAAAGCCAGTGCAGGCCTGAGCGGCGGTCATATTTTGTACCGCGATGCGGTACATCTAGTTATTATTATAACATTTATGTAAATATCTTCTAAATATCTTCTAGCCGATAGCCTTGTAAATATGCAGTGCTAAATATGTCTGACTTCGCCAGTCATATATCACTAAAATTAATATTAAAGAGGTGTGTGAACTCGCAAGTACGATGTCAGGCACTGTAATTTGCTCTGGCCCTCTTCTGTTCGCAGGAGTGATGAGATACTTAGTAGATTGTCCTCACTCAATGGCTGGCTGTCTAAGTGGTGTCCGCAAAATAATATAGAATTCATAGACAATTGGAAAAGTTTTTGGGGCAGACCTGACCTGTTGAAAAGAGATGGTATTCATCCCTCCTGGGATGGTGCTGCTCTTCTCTCTAGTAATATGGCACATAGTCTTAGAGCTCAAACATGACAATCTGGGGCTCAGGTCAGGAAGCAGACAGACTGGCTAAACCGACCGTCTGCTAGCTGTCTCACGTCACCAAGGTCAGATAAATCCCGTCACATAGAGACTCTTTCACCTAGATATCATCATACAGAGACTGTCCTAACCGAATTAGTAAATACAAAAAACTCTCAAACCCATTTAAGGGTAAAAATTGTATTGATGTTCAAAAAAACAAACAAAAAAAACAGATATAATACAGATGAACAAATGATACATCTCGGGTTGCTGAATATACAATCTCTTTATTCAAAAGCACTAATTGTAAATGTTATGACTACAGATCATAATCTATATGTGCTGTGTTTGACAGAAACTTAACTAAAAACAGATATTTGTTTGAAGCAGCGGCTAACGATATTAACGAGAAATAAAGCTTCGACCCCAGACGTTTCCAAGGAGCACAGCAGTAATGACTTTATGAACTTCTTTACTTGCAAGATTGATAATATCAGGGAAAAAGAGAGGGAAAAAGATACTAGAAAAGGCAGTATCTTCACAACTATGTTCCTTTTTAGAAAGAAATTATATCTGTGAGGATTTTCAGTCCGGATTTAGATCGTTCCATAGTACCGAGACTGCCCTCATTAGAGTTACAAACGATTTGCTCCTATCATCCGATCGTGGTTGTGTCTCGCTATTAGTGTTACTCGATCTTAGTGCTGCATTTCATACTATTGACCACAACATTCTTTTAAATAGACTCGAAAATGATGTTGGCATTAGTGGAATTGCACTAGCATGGTTTAAATCATACTTATCTGACCGTTTGTTGCAGTAAATGAAGAGATGTCTTATCGATCATAAGTTCAGTATGGAGTTCCACAAGATTATCAGAATGCATAGCTGATATAAAAAAAATGGATGACTAGTAATTTTGTACTACTTAATTCTGGGAAAAAAAACCCCAGAGATTCTAATTATTGGACCAACCCCCCCCTAACCATTCCCCAACCACCCCCCTCCCACATTATAACCTAGAATACTGTCTAACACTTAATGGATGTTCTGTCAAGTCTTCGTCGTCAGTTAGGAACCTGGGTGTTTTCCTGTAGCTCAAACAGTAGAGCGTTGGTGCTTGCAACGCCAAGGTCATGGGTTTGATTCCCAGGGAAAGCAAGAACCGACTAAAACCGTCTGCCAAATGCATAAATGTAAATGTAAAGGCAATTCAAAGATTTGTTTCTTGAACATTCATCAATGTTCAAAATGTATTGCTGAAAACACATTACAAACTAGACTGTGAACTATGTAGTACTGAATTGAGGAGTTACTCTGTATTTTTCCAGTTTTTAAGGATTTTTTGGGCGGGCCGGAAATCTTGACTCGATGACACACTGAAGCCACTGATCGTGGCCCCTCTCCTAAGCCCTATTATAACTAGAGTGCATTAGCATCAGTGGTTCACCCGATAAATCGCGACTTACTGTCATTAGTGTTAGTTACTACAGCCTACAGTTTGCTAGCTAGCTATGCCTTCGTCATGTAAATGCATATTACCTGGTTGTGATAATTTACAAAACAGCTCAATCTCCTTATTTAAATTTCCTAAAAATTATGATATCAAGAAGAGATGGATTAATCTTGTAAAGAGCGACCTTGAAGGAGAGCTGAGGATCACCACCAACACCTGCGTCTGCAGTACGTGCCCAACAATGAGTGTAAGCTGCCTTGTGTGCTTATGTTATAATTATTGTAGGTAGTCCAAAGTAACTCTACTACTACTGATTCTTTTGTTTATATGAATCAGTATGTTAAAATATTACTTGTACTTTCCGCCACTTCAGAGTTCCTACTGGCGGTGCGAATGCAACCAGGACAATTTTCCTATGGGAACCATTAGTTCTCTGGGAACCACCCTGGTGGCTAGTTCCTAGAACTGAGCTCCTAGAACTACCTGGTGTGAAAGCCCCTTTTGTTTGTCACTTACCCTACCAGGACCTTTCACTCGCACTTGATCACAGTGGAGCAACGATGACAAGTCCACTAAAATGACTCAATTAAGAGAGTAGTCAACATTTTATTTCAAGAGTTTGCAGATTGCATTCAGCCTTAACCTTGATTTTTGACATATTCTTACCGAGAATGAAAATATTTCCCCTCAAACCTTGGCCGATAGAGATGGGTGTACCGTGAGGGACTCCTTATTCTGTGGATATGTCTTTTCTTGTTCTGAAAAATATAAAAATACTGTTTTAAATGACATTCAGAAATGCAACTGATAATCATCAATTGAAGAATGCTAGTTTCAAACATGTAGCCTTAGTTAATAACTTGACAATTCAATACTCCAGACAAGATTTCCAATATCATCGTATGTTTATAATAGTTGCTGGAAAAACAAATAAGCATGTTAAAAACACATTAGGGTTATGCAATAATATTTTAATCTTATCTTTCATTTTTAATCTTTAATTAGTATTTTGCTACTGTGAAAAATATTTATATTCTTTGTTTAATGCTAATAATACATTTAAAATGATTAATTAAACTAAAAACTGTCTGTCCTTGCAAAGATAATACGGCTGTAGTGTATTTTTTATGTTTAGCTATTTTCCTTCCACATTTCTTGTAAGGTGAGATGTATCACACATGAATACATTATATAGAAAATGTAGTGTTGCACAAAAAAAACTTTTGAATGCAGATCCACAATGTATGAGAGGAGAATAAAATAAATAAATTAGAGAAAAATAAACATTGCATATAATAGTTCTTTATGAACAAAAACAACAAGAATGGCATTTCAGCTCGCTGCAAGCGTTGGCTGCCTATAAGGCCATGCAGAAATGCCCAGTCATCACAATCTTTCTTCTTCAGCGCGAAGATCATCTCGCTGCTCCAAAGAAGACTGAAGCCTCTCTCTCGCTGACGCTCTGCAAGCAAGCTGATTTAGCATCTCCCCTGCGGCCATCCAGCGACTAAATGAAAGAGCAAATTTGAGCAAATTTTCAACGACATTGTTGCAAATGTCGTGTCATGAATTTGGCTTGTGCAGGGTTCACTGCCCCCTCTAGATGAGAATACCCAGTACCGTACCGACGCCAGCTTGCATCCGCCTGGAGGCTCCGCTTCTTCCTTCGCCTCATGACTCATGACTGGCCATTCCCTCATCTCACAGCCCTCTCCATCTCACAGCCCTCTCCATCTCACAACCCTCTCCATCTCACAACCCTCTCCATCTCACAACCTTCTCCATCTCTCAACCCTCTCCATCTCACAGCCCTCTCCATCTCACAACCCTCTCCATCTCACAACCCTCTCCATCTCACAACCCTCTCCATCTCACAACCTTCTCCATCTCTCAACCCTCTCCATCTCACAGCCCTCTCCATCTCACAACCCTCTCCATCTCACAACCCTCTCCATCTCACAGCCCTCTCCATCTCACAACCCTCTCCATCTCACAACCTTCTCCATCTCTCAACCCTCTCCATCTCACAACCCTCTCCATCTCTCAACCCTCTCCATCTCACAACCCTCTCCATCTCACAACCCTCTCCATCTCACAACCCTCTCCATCTCTCAACCCTCTCCATCTCACAACCCTCTCCATCCCACAACCTTCTCCATCTCACAACCCTCTCCAACTCACAACCTTCTCCAACTCACAACCCTCTCCATCTCACAACTTTACTTGAATGTGTTACAATAGAAGTATGTAGAGAAAAAAAATGTAAATGTCATTGTAAGTTGCATCTATTGATCACCTGGTTCTAATATTGATTTATTTAAGGATTAGATGGTGGAAAAATTAACAAAAACAAATCAGAAAGTCATGCTTATCTGTGGTGACTTCAACATTGATTTGCTACATCCAAATAAGCACAATATGACGGAGGATTTTATTAATACAGTGTATAGTCTGGGTATTTCCCCCCAAATTACCAGACCCAGTAGGATTACTTCCCACTGTGCAACACTAATTGATAATATTTTTTTACAAATGATATGGATAACAATACAGTGAGTGGATTATTAATAAATTATATTACAGTTTTTCTCATTTGCTAAGACACACTAAATGAAACTGGGATCCGCTTGATCTTCATCATCAAATTATTAGCACAGCAGAAGTCTTCTCTTGCAAATGTTTTAACACTTTTTCATTTGTTTCACACATTTTTCACACCCTTTGTCAAAACAGTTACCACAGATCTCATTGAAAGACCCCAAACTCTATTGGATTCACTGGCCCTCATTTATCAATCTTGCGTAGAAACGGGCGTATATATTGGCGTAAGATTATGCTTACACTCCTCTCATCGCCTGATTTATGAAGCTGTGCGTACCTTTGAAATTCTGGTGTACGCAATACCTGCCCTTGATAAATGCCGCGGCTGAAATCGATCGTCATTAGAATAACACGCCCCTATATATTCAAGTCTCCGCTCCCCCCACGCCCTCATTTTATGCCATGGACACACGGAAGACGGCAAAGAAGAGAAACTTCTTTGAGAAAGAGAAAGCGAAACCAGGGAAGTGGAAAGAAACCAAATTGATTTCTAGATTTTTATTATTAATGACGCTTATTGTTATTTAGAAGAAGAATGTCGTTATTATTATTATTTGTATTATTATTATTATTATTTAAAAGAAGAAGAATGTCATTTTTATTATTTTGTCAGTCTGAATTATTTTTTTGGTCATTGAAAGCCTTTCATTACTGAACCTAGTCCGTGCACACCTGCCGGGCCTAACCCTGGCCTAACCATCGTTTCAAAGAATAGTACAACGGCGAGCGCGTCGAGTATAAACGCCTCGTCCGTTTGGGGAGGTGCGCGCGCCTTCTGCGGAGACTCGCGCTGCGGAGCCAGGCGAAAGTATAAACAAGGCCTGAAACGTCAGGTAAAGCGCATAGGCTCGCAACTGAAGGAATACATATGCCTACAAATCAAATGCTTTGGTAAAATCACACAAATTAAACATTGAAGTCCATGTTGCACAAAAATAAACACTGAAGTTTATAATTACTTTGTTGTTGTTTTTTTACAGTGGGTCATAATATATCATATCTTTTAGTTTGTCAGTGCGTTTTGTGGTGTTAGGAATTGTTTTTTCTGCGCATTCCCGCACTCAAAACGTGCGTACACCACCTCCTGAGCTGGCGTAGGATTTGAGCGTGCCGTACGCCAACGTTCATATTGATAAATCTCAAAGTCACCGTGGTTTTGGGTGTACGCCAGGTGTACGCTGGAAATTTGGTGTACGCACTTTTGATAAATGAGGGCCACTGTGTTGAACAAAAGGAAAACATCTATTCACAGCTGATAGAAAGTACTTGCATAATTATAAATCTCTATGCACCTGTGTGAAATTCATTTGCACAACTCTTCAATCAGCAATCAGTCCTCATCCATCTATAAAAGATGCCACCTCTGTGTTGTTATTTGCAAGCATGGATCAAAGAGGCCATAGGCACGGAAGGAGAGTAAGAGGCCATGGCAGAGGGGCCCGAGGAAGAGGAGTTTGTATGCGTGGTGGAGGAGCTGCAGCAGCAAGAGGACAAAATCGAGCTCAAGTTTCAAATGAAATTCGGGCAACAATTATTGACCATGTCATCAATCATGGCTTGTCCTTTAGAGAGGCTGGACAAAGGGTCCAGGCCATTCTGAGTTGGAGCACTGTGGCGTCTATTGTCAGGCTTTTTTGGAATGAGAACAGGTAATTCACAGTGTTACTGTAATGTATACCACTGTGTATTGCCCTGTTAGCAGAACAAACTGTCTACAGTAATGCAGATGTTTTATCAATCCCATTTATGTGACTGTCATACAGTAATGTCAATTTTGACATGCTTTTTGCTTTTACTTTATAGAATCCACACATTACCACACACTGGTGGCAGAGGAAAGATATTTAGTATTGAACAGGAGTCTGCCATTGTAGATATGGTAGTGGCAAACAATACAATCAGACTGCGTGAAATCCAGGCAGCAGTAATTGCAGATCAGGGAGCATTTAGAAATATAAACAGTGTGAGTTTGGCAACTATAGATCGAGTCCTTAAACGAAACCATGTCAGAATGAAGCAGCTGTACAGAGTTCCATTTCAAAGAAATGATGTTTTATTAACAAGGTTCGGGAGGAGCACGTTCAGATAATTAACACAGGTGGAGAGCACTCAGCAATCAATGGTAAGAGGTATATATACTCAGCAGTCTCACCTCATTCCATTGACAGTTTTTGCAGCATGTAGCCAGACAGTATCGTCCTAACCATAGACTGTAAAAAAAGATGGACGACGCCCCTTCGCTCTCTTCCATTGATGAGAACTGAAGCCGCCAGCGTCCCGATATGGCGCTGACATATTGGAACTTGAGTCTGCGCAGTAGCGATCTCGGGACCAGACCTGCGCAGTAGCGAGCAGGAAGTAAGGCCGCGAAATCAGCGCTCCGCCCTCACTCTCGCAGAATACACTCATGGAGAGTGGATTCTGCACACTTTTTTAAAAATTGATTGCAGTACGACAAGAGGCTTGTTAAAATAAATTAAATACAATCTCCTCAGTCCTGAAAAAGGGAAAAGGTCTTCCTCCTTCGCCAGGCCGCCACAGCTGGCCCTAAAGTAAGCCGCGCCGTGCCGCGCCGCAGATTGAGTTCCGGCCAGTCCATACTCAACGTTTGCCGGGTCAACTGTGAGTGCTCAGCTCGGCCCTTCTCGTGTCTGTCTTGGTTGAGTTTAACATTGCTTCAGTTGTTTGAGTCACGAGCCAGTCATGCCATCTGTATACAAATTTGATCGGGGGAATGCACGTTTTAAATAGTTTCTGTACAAATGATTTACTGTCATACAGTAGGTCGCACGTTACGTGCAGATTGATCTCAGAATCATTAAGTACTGCAAAATCTCGTAGTAAAAAAAAAAAAAAAAAAAAAAAGCAATGTGTTTCATGCCAAGAGATTAGTAATCCTTAATTGAAACACAGTTATACAAGATGCCTACATTTATGCAAGCTTCGTCTTTTACCATAAACCGTCTCTTTTGTACTTAACTAAATAAACTTCAGATAATCAAATTCTAAACGCAAACTGTTATCTTTGCTCGGTCACTTAAACTTCAATGCGCATAATCCCGCAAGGATTTCATCTCGCCTCCTTTTTCTCGCGTCTTTGATCTAAAGCACAAGAAGACGAGCGTCGGCCCGCTAAGCCCCACTCTCCTCCTCCCTTTGTTCAGCCACACACCGCAGGAGCTCAGTTTCTCCAGGTAAGTTTATCCACTGCTGCAGCAGTGATGTCTCCTCTGGTCCTGGAGGAGCTCAATTTCTCTGGTAAAATTCTCTAATATTGCAACAGTAATGTCTCCTCCGCGCTCACTAGAGCTCTGTTTCTCTGGCTAATCTTCTCCACTGCCAAAGCAGTGATGTCTCCTATGCTCCCACTGGAGCTCTTTTACTCTGGCTAATCTTCTCCACTGCCACAGCAGTGATGTCTCCTATGCTCCCACTGGAGCTCTTTTACTCTGGCTAATGCCTCCACTGCCACAGCAGTGATGTCTCCTCTGCTCCCACTGGAGCTCTTTTACTCTGGCTAATGCCTCCACTGCCACAGCAGTGATGTCTCCTATGCTCCCACTGGAGCTCTTTTACTCTGGCTAATCTTCTCCACTGCCACAGCAGTGATGTCTCCTATGCTCCCACTGGAGCTCTTTTACTCTGTCTAATGTCTCCACTGCCACAGCAGTGATGTCTCCTATGCTCCCACTGGAGCTCTTTTACTCTGTCTAATGTCTCCACTGCCACAGCAGTGATGTCTCCTATGCTCCCACTGGAGCTCTTTTACTCTGGCTAATGCCTCCACTGTCACAGCAGTGATGTCTCCTCTGCTCCCACTGGAGCTCTTTTACTCTGGCTAATGCCTCCACTGCCACAGCAGTGATGTCTCCTATGCTCCCACTGGAGCTCTTTTACTCTGGCTAATGCCTCCACTGTCACAGCAGTGATGTCTCCTCTGCTCCCACTGGAGCTCTTTTACTCTGGCTAATGCCTCCACTGTCACAGCAGTGATGTCTCCTCTGCTCCCACTGGAGCTCTTTTACTCTGGCTAATGCCTCCACTGTCACAGCAGTGATGTCTCCACTGCTCCCACTGGAGCTCTTTTACTCTGGCTAATGCCTCCACTGCCACAGCAGTGATGTCTCCTATGCTCCCATTGGAGCTCTTTTACTCTGGCTAATTTCTCCACTGCCACAGCAGTGATGTCTCCTATGCTCCCACTGCAGCTCTTTTACTCTGGCTAATCTTCTCCACTGCCACAGCAGTGATGTCTCCTATGCTCCCACTGGAGCTCTTTTACTCTGGCTAATGCCTCCACTGCCACAGCAGTGATGTCTCCTATGCTCCCATTGGAGCTCTTTTACTCTGGCTAATTTCTCCACTGTCACAGCAGTGATGTCTCCTATGCTCCCACTGGAGCTCTTTTACTCTGGCTAATGCCTCCACTGTCACAGCAGTGATGTCTCCTCTGCTCCCACTGGAGCTCTTTTACTCTGGCTAATGCCTCCACTGTCACAGCAGTGATGTCTCCTATGCTCCCACTGGAGCTCTTTTACTCTGGCTAATGCCTCCACTGTCACAGCAGTGATGTCTCCTCTGCTCCCACTGCAGCTCTTTTACTCTGGCTAATCTTCTCCACTGCCACAGCAGTGATGTCTCCTATGCTCCCACTGGAGCTCTTTTACTCTGGCTAATGCCTCCACTGCCACAGCAGTGATGTCTCCTATGCTCCCATTGGAGCTCTTTTACTCTGGCTAATTTCTCCACTGTCACAGCAGTGATGTCTCCTATGCTCCCACTGGAGCTCTTTTACTCTGGCTAATGCCTCCACTGCCACAGCAGTGATGTCTCCTATAATACTTGATCAAACAAAGTAAGACTGACCAAACCAAAAAAGTCACTTCATCTACATTTTTAACCTCGCTTCGCAAATCCAACCATACCAGTCAATTCTGGCATATCTGCAATGGAGAAGTTCTCAGGCTAAATCTCCTCTGGAACCCCTGTTCTTAGATGAATCCAAAAAACCCGTGACCCGTTTTTGGTTCCAGAAACACCTCAAATCTGTTCTCCAACAGTCAGGCGTTCCAGCAAAGAATTTTTCAAGTCACTCATTCCGCATCGGGGCAGCAACTTCAGCAGCCCAAAAAGGCCTCTCCCAACAGCAGATTCAAGCCCTTGGGAGATGGTCCTCCGATGCTTTTCAAAGCTACATCAGGACCAACCGGTTCCATATTAAAAAAAAAAAACTCCTTTTACTGTCTCTTCTTTACTGTCTCCTCTTTCTGTCCAGCGAGCATTGGTCTCACAGCGGACGGAGTGAGAACTTCCCAGTGGAGCACTTAACATTTTCTCTTTCATCCAGCGATGCAGTATGAGAAACTCCTGGGCAAGCACTCACTTTCCTGTTTTCTTTCCGTCCAGCGAGCATTGGTCTCACAGCGGACGGAGTGAGAACTTTCCCAGTGGAGCACTTACGTTTTTTCTTTCATCCAATGATGCAGTGTGAGAGAAACTCCTGGGCAAGCACTCATTTTCCTGTTTCCTTTCCGTCCAGCGAGCATTGGTCTCACAGCGGACGGAGTGAGAACTTTCCCAGTGGAGCACTTACGTTTTCTCTTTCATCCAATGATGCAATGTGAGAAAATCTCCTGGGCAAGCACTCATTTTCCTGTTTCCTTTCCGTCCAGCGAGCATTGGTCTCACAGCGGACGGAGTGAGAACTTTCCCAGTGGAGCACTTACGTTTTCTCTTTCATCCAATGATGCAGTGTGAGAATCTCCTGGGCAAGCACTCACTTTCCTGTTTCCTTTCTGTCCAGCGAGCATTGGTCTCACAGCGGACGGAGTGAGAACTTTCCCAGTGGAGCACTTACGTTTTCTCTTTCATCCAATGATGCAGTGTGAGAATCTCCTGGGCAAGCACTCATTTTCCTGTTTCCTTTCCGTCCAGTGAGCATTGGTCTCACAGCGGACGGAGTGAGAACTTTCCCAGTGGAGTACTAATGTTTTCTCTTTTCTTCCAGCGACGCAGTGTGAGGAAATCTCAGAGGCAAGCACTCACTTTCCTGTTTTCTGTCAACTACAACCGCTCCCCGTTTACAGACCAACAGGGGACATCAGCCAGGCAGTGAGCCACCATTACGGGTCTTCCCGGTCATCATCCAGGCCCTTCTTGAGATACCAGCCCGCCAAACTTGGCACTTTGGGGGATCTTTAGTCCGGCGGCTGTCCTTTTTAGCCTTTGGGGGGAGTACTCTGGGTTCGGGCTGAACTCCGAGCTCGGAGCCCTCCCTCCGGACAGCACGCCATATACGCATTAAACTTACCCATTCAAATTATATGTAAGTGTGAACTCGTGAAATGATGTTTTATTAACAAGGTTCGGGAGGAGCACGTTCAGATAATTAACACAGGTGGAGAGCACTCAGCAATCAATGGTGAGAGGTATATATACTCAGCAGTCTCACCTCATTCCATTGACAGTTTTTGCAGCATCCCTCCACCACCCCTTCTCCACGCTTCTAGTCCTAAACACTTACATACGGGGGGAGTACTCTGGGTTCGGGCTGAACTCCGAGCTCGGAGCCCTCCCTCCGGACAGCACGCCATATACGCATTAAACTTACCCATTCAAATTATATGTAAGTGTGAACTCGTGAAACTCTGACATCGTAAAGGAGGCACGATTCAAGTATGTGCAGGAACAGATTTTTTTATTGTAATACCTTGTTTACCATAGTTACATGCGACTGGAATAATTTGCTTTATGAATTTGCTTTTCTTAGAGAATAATGGAGCTTGAAGCTTAAGGGGCACATCAAAAATTCATTTTTGTGGATGAAGCCGGCTTCAACCTCTGTAAAGTGAGGAGACGCGGGAGGAACATCATTGGGCAGAGGGCCACTGTCACAGTGCCAGGTCAGAGGGGTGCCAATATCACCATGTGTGCTGCCATCTCCAATGATGGGGTCCTTTGCCACATACCAACTATTGGCCCATACAATACAGAACGCCTCATCACATTTCTTGATGCATTGAAAGAAATACTGATTCCACCCGAAGAGAGAGGGCTGTTGAGGCCTGGCATGACTCTGTATGTCATAATTTGGGACAATGTGGCTTTCCACCTCTCTCGCCTTGTGAATGAATGGTTTGCAGCACAGCCTCGTATTATGATGCAATTCCTCCCTGCATACAGTACTCGCCTTTTCTGAACCCAATCGAGGAGTTCTTCTCTGCTTGGAGGTGGAAGGTGTATGATCACCGGGCATATGAGCAGATGCCCCTCCTGGAGGCAATGAATGCTGGTTGCCTGGCAATAGATGCAGAGGACTGCCAGGGATGGATACGCCATGCAAGGAGGTATTTCCCTTGGTGCATTGCAAGGGAAAACATTCAATGCGATGTTGATGAGAACCTGTGGCATAATCGTCAAGAACGAATGGACTAAATGTGAAAGATACCATATATATATATATATCTTTTTTTAAAGGTATTTCCACCCATAAGTTTCCTTTGGTAGCTTTTTTTTTTCCAGTATCCATTTGAGTTTGTAAAGTATCATATTCCATATTGATGGGTGTATTTTGTATTTTGTTGTCCATTGTGTAATGATTGATTGAAAGAATAAATTAATTTGACCACAAGTTGTGCTGTTTGATGGAAATATTTGTTTATGTTGCATGTTTTTAATGTTTTGTGAGTGTTAGAGGATTTTGCTAACAAAATGAGTCATTTTGGCCATTGAGCTTCAGTTTTATCCTGTGTGTTAACTGTTTTGAAAATGTGATGTCAGAGTGGGCAAATGTGTTTAAGCAATCGAGAAATCAAGTTTTAAATATAATTCTTTTGAAGTGTTAGTACTTAATGTAAAAATATATAGTATAAATGATAAATCACGTTTGAGATTTGTGCTGGCTACTGTATACAGGCCACCTGGGCACCATAAAATTTTTTATCAAAGAATTTGCGGACTTTCTATCAGAATTAATATTGACTGCAGATAAAGTACTAATTGTTGTTGATTTTAATATACACATCGATAATGAAAAAGATGCATTGGGATTGGCATTTAAAGACATTGTAAACTCTATTGGAGTTAGACAACACGTTTCAGGACCTACTCACTGTCGTAATCATACTCTAGATCTAATATTATCACACGGAATAGATGTTGATGCCGTTGAAATTCTGCAGCAGAGCGATGACATCTCAGATCATTATCTAGTCTTGTGTAAACTTCATTTAGCCAAGGCTGCAAAGCCGACTCCGTGTTTCAAATATGTGAGACCTATCACTTCTGCCACTAAAGATTGCTTTATTAATAATCTTCCTGATCAGTTTCATCATCTCAGCATCCCGGATAGCTTAGAAGAACTCGATATTGCAACAGAAACTTTTAACTCTCTCTTTTCCAGCACTTTAGACACAGTTGCTCCGTTGCACTTAAAGAAGATTAAAGAAAATAGTCCAACGCCGTGGTACAACGATCACACTCGGGCCCTTAAGAGAGCAGCCAGAAAAATGGAGCGCAACTGGAAGAAAACAAAACTAGAGGTATTTCGCATTTCATGGAAAGAGAGCTCGATTGCTTACAGAGAGGCTTTAAAAGCTGCTAGATCTGCTTATTTTTCAACCCTATTAGAAGAAAATAAACATAATACTAGGTATTTATTTGAAACGGTGGCTAAACTAACGAAAAAGAAAGCTTCAAGCCCAGAAGTTTCCAAGCAACACAGCAGTGATGACTTTATGAACTTCTTCACTTATAAAATTGATAATATCAGGGAGAAAATTATAACTATGCAACTGTCTACTACAGTATTACATCAGGCAGTGCATTGTAGTCTCCCTGAGGGAAAATTTGATTCGTTTGTTGTTATAGAAGAGGAAGAATTTACTAAACTCGTTAAATCATCTAAATCTACAACATGTATGTTAGACCCTATACCGACTAAGCTACTGAAAGAGATGCTTTCAGAGGTCGTAGATCCTCTTCTTAATATCATTAATTCATCTTTGTCTCTAGGATACGTACCAAAAACCTTTAAGCTGGCTATGATTAAACCGCTTGTTAAAAAACCTCAACTTGATCCTACAGAATTAGTCAATTACAGGCAGATCTCGAATCTACCTTTTCTGTCAAAGATATTAGAAAAGGCAGTATCCTCACAACTGTGTTCCTTTTTAGAAAGAAATGATATCTGTGAAGATTTCCAGTCCGGATTTAGACCATACCATAGTACCGAGACAGCTGTCGTTAGAGTCACAAATGATTTGCTCTTATCATCTGATCGTAGTTGTGTCTCTCTATTAGTGTTACTCGATCTTAGTGCTGCATTTGACACTATTGACCACAACATTCTTTTAAATAGACTCGAAAATTATGTTGGCATTAGTGGAATTGCACTAGCATGGTTTAAATCATACTAATCTGAATGTTATCAGTTTGTAGCAGTAAATGAAGAGATGTCTCATCGGTCACAAGTTCAGTATGGCGTACCACAAGCCTCAGTACTAGGACCGCTGCTGTTCACTCTGTACATGCTACCATTAGGAGATATCATTAGGAAACATGGCATTAATTTTCACTGTTATGCTGACAATACTCAGCTCTATATTTCTTCAAAACCTAACGAAACTTACCAATTCACAAAATTAACGGAATGCACAGCTGATATAAAAAATTGGATGACTCGTAATTTCCTACTTCTAAACTCTGAAAAAACAGAGATTCTAATTATAGGACAAAAAACTTCCTCACGTAATAACCTAGAATACTGTCTAACACTCGATGGCTGCTCTGTAAAGTCTTCGTCGTCGGTTAGGAACCTGGGTGTGCTCTTTGATACCAATATCTCATTTGAAAGCCACGTGTCTAGTATCTGTAAAACCGCATTTTTCCATCTTAAAAATATATCTAAATTACATCGTATGCTCTCATTGACAAATGCGGAACAGTTAGTTAATGCGTTCATGACCTCAAGGCTATATTATTGTAATGCTCTACTGGGTGGTTGCCCTGCACGCTTAATAAACAAACTACAGCTGGTCCAAAACGCAGCAGCTCGAGTTCTTACCAGAACCAGGAAGTATGACCATATTAGCCCGGTTCTGTCAACACTGCACTGGCTGCCTATTAAACATCGCATCAATTTTAAAATATTGCTGATCACTTACAAAGCACTGAATGGTTTAGCTCCGCAGTACTTGAGCGAGCTCTTAACACATTATAGTCCTTCACGTCTATTGCGATCTCAAAATTCCGGCCAAAATCGACTGCTGGCAGTAGATCCTTCTCCTATTTAGCACCAAAACTCTGGAACAGTCTTCCTACCATTGTCCGGGAAGCAGACACACTCTGTCAGTTCAAAGCTAGACTAAAGACACATCTCTTTGACCTAGCGTTCACATAATACATTATAGACTCCTATAATTCAATGTTAGGCTGCATAGATTAGGTCAGCCGGAACCGGGAACACTTCCCATAAATCCTGATGTACTCGTTACATCATAAGAAGAATGGCATCTACGCTAATTTTAGTGTCTGTGTTTATCCCGAGGTTTTCCCGCAGCCTGCCGGATCCAGGCCGTATCCAGATCTGATGAAGGACCTTCGCCTGGACCCGATGACAACGCAGTGCTGAAGTGCCAACTAGTCTCTCCCTATGGAGGATCCCTTTACCACTCTACAGATAAAGCGTTGTCGGGAAACTCAATTCGCGTATCTACCCCGAATTGATAAAATAAAATAAAATTCTGTATCAAAAATTATAAGGAAACACCAGTACTTTGTTTAGGCTTGGTTTGTAGGGAATTACAAACCTGCGCACATATATTCAAACGCACATAACTATAGAACCAATTCTTAATGCGCATGTGAACGCCATCAGCGTTTCTCACAGGTTTGCGTTTAAAGTCTGTGTAGAGAGAATGGTGTCGTCTTAGCGGCCCCTAATTTAATAACAAATGATCGTTGCGACGGAAGCGAATCAATCAAAACTAACTTTAGCTGGAAAATAACTTTATTAAAGAACCGCTATAAAGCCAAAACAATCTCTGTTACCTTAAATTATACGTTTATCTCTGTAAAGCTGCTTTGAAACAATCTACATTGTTAAAAGCACTATATAAATGAAGATGACTTGACTTGACTTGAGAAAAACTGTAGTGACCACCTACCAGTTTTTACAGTTTACAACAGCAATTACACATCTAAAAAAGGCAATAAACCTCTATTCAGACGGGTCAGAACAGAAGAGTCTATGGTTGCATTTAAAGATGATTTGCTTTCACAAGACTGGGAAATAATATATAAGGAAAACGATATTGATAAAGTATATGGTGAATTCCTAAGAATATTTAAATTATTATATGATAAGAATTGTCCGATAATAAAATATTGCGGAAAACAAAAATATAGTGATAGACCGTGGATTTCAAAAGGATTACAAAATGCCTGTAAAAAGAAAAATACAATTTATAGAGAATTTATTAAATACAGAACTATAGAAGCAGAAAATAAATATAAGAAATATAAAAATTACTTAATTAAGATTATGAGAACTTGTAAGAGAGAATACTATAGTAATCTATTAGATAATAATAAAAATAATATGAAGGGTATATGGAATATACTAAACAGTATTATGAGAAGGGGCACGAGACAGTCTAATTATCCCCAGAATTCCATTGATAATGAAAAGAACATTAAAAATGTGGAGGATGTGGTCAATAACTTTAATAAATATTTTGTAAATGTCGGACCAGATTTAGCTAAATAATTCCTATTCCACTGATAATCAATAACAGATACAATGATCTTAAGAAATCAATGTTCAATGTTTCTTAAAGCAGTAGAATAAAAAGAAATAATATATATTGTTAAAAAATGCAAAACTAAAGCATGATTGCAGTGAAATAGATATGAAGATAGTAAAAAATGTAATTGAGGGGATTTCAAAACCATTAACTTAAATTTTTTATTTGTCATTTCAAACTGGTCAATTTCCAACAAAAATGAAAACAGCAAAAGTCATACCTCTGTACAAAACTGGAGACAAACACCACTTCACAAATTACAGGCCTGTCTCTCCACTGCCACAATTTTCAAAAATTCTAGAAAAACTCTTCAATGACAGATTGGACAAATTCATTGATAAATACAAATTACTCATTGACAGTCAATATGGATTCAGAAAAAATAGGTCAACATCACTAGCTTTAACCGAACTCATTGAAGAAATTACAAATTCCACAGACAAAAAGAAATATGGAGTTGGGGGTATTCATTGATTTGAAAAAAGCGTTTGATACAATTAATCATGAATTAATTAAAAATTAATTCTTTGACAATTAATCAAAGGCTATGGATCAGGGTGATAGTGCTGAATTGGTTAATCAGTTATTTAAAAGACAGGAAACAATTTGTGAAGTTGGGAGATTATACATCTGAATGTTTGGATCTAGCGTGTGGTGTCCCCCAGGGGTCAGTATTGGGACCAAAATGATTTATTCTTTACATAAATGACATATGTAAAGTATCTGAACTACTGAAATTTGTGTTATTTGCTGACGACACAAATATCTTTGGTTCTGGTCAGAATTTACAGCAACTCCTGGACTTAATAATAAAAAAATAAAACAGTGGTTTGACATAAACAAGTTATCATTCAATTTAAGCAAAACTAAATTCATGATTTTTGGCAATTGTAATTCAATCAAACAATTTCAGTTACAGATCGAAAGTGTCAACATAGATGAAATTCCTTGTAGTGATTATAGATGCCAGGATTTGCTGGAAATCTCACATAAAATATATTCAAACAAAACTGTCTAGAAGTATTTCAGTCCTGGCTAAAGCGAACATTCTGGATTACAGATCACGCTACTTTTTTTTTTTTTTTTTTTTTTTTCTCACTGGTGTTTTGTAGAGGTTTGGGGAATCAAAATTCATTGCAATCATTATTTATACTTCACAAAAGAGCAATAATAATAATTTATAACACTGGATATTTGGAACATACCAACTCATTATTTTTAAAACTTCTTTTTCTGGTTGAATTTCATACAGCTATAATTATGTTCAAGGCTAGAAACAATTTATTTCCTGGCAATATACAGCAAAGGTTCTTGAAAGAGAGATACGATTTAAGGGGAATGTCAAATTCTCCCAGTTAAGACTCCCAGTTTTCGAACTACTAGAAAAATTTTCTGTTTATCTGTCAGTGGCGTTAAATTGTGGGATAAACTAAATAATGAGCTTATATTGAATAATTTATAGTATGTGTATAAATATTGCTGTGTACAGTAGGTGTAATATATGTATGTGAATAGAACTTTTGAAAATATATTTTCATTGATTATAGATTTATTATCTCTGTAGATTTATAATTTTGTATCCATTGCCTTAAATATAGTAGTAGGGGTATAAAGGGGTAGGAGTTTGACTTATGTAAAGTTTGACTTCTTCCTACTCCTTTTTGTACATGTAAATAGAGGTTTCTTTTTAAGTACTGGAAAGTATGGAGTTTTATTTTGTTGTTTATATGTTTTTTTTTTCTCTGATTTTTCTTTCTTTTTTTATTGTATTTACATGTTCAAATAAAAGATATCAAAAAAAAAAAAAACTAAAATAACCCTCTCCATCTCATAAACCTTTCCAACAGAGGTGGAAGAAGGAGAGCCGCCAGGTGCAGCGCTTTTCTACAAATATGAGTGTACTGCACATACAATAATGGAGGTGTTGGTAAAATGTCACAGTCTGGTCACTATGTACTACAATGTTTGGAATATGAAAAAACCCATTTGGTGAATTAGTGATTTTTTTTCAAAAGATATTTGTGTACTGTATGTACAGTAAGGGAGGTATTAGCAAAATTTCACCTGAAGTAAGTCATTCTGGTCACTAGAAAGGTACTACAACCTTTGGAATATAAAAATAAAACTTTTGATGGATTACAGTAATTATTTTCTAAATATATTAATGTACTGTACATACAGTAAGGGAGGTATTGGCGAAATTTCACCTGTAGTAACTTACTAATCGGAACCTACTACAAGCTTTGACATATGAACATGTCTGTTTTAAGTTTTAAAGGTAATTTAAATTAATACAAATATTACGTTTTACCGCAGTTGGTTGAATTTGTAGACGTTCCCTTAGGCAGCGCGTCAAAGTATTCTCGTGTTTTAATATGCAGCTATAATGCACGTAAGGTTATTTTGAATGAATATTTCATGTCGATATACACTGGTTGCAATCGTTGTATTGATTTGTATTCTTTGTAAGACTGTCGACTTTATAGAACAGTGGCAAGGGAACACGAATGTCCGGCGAATATCCAACCAAACTTAAACTAACGTAACCGCGCTCCTAAAGCGAAATATGTAGTACTCTTTGTCATCCTAACAACACACTGTGTGTAGTAATGGAGTGCAACAGAGCAGCATCGAGAATATCAATATCCATGGTTCCGGCCCTGGTCATATTTGTTGTGCATAGAAAGATGAACTAAACAGGAAGAGTTAGGAAGTGACTGATGCTGTCCTCGCGCAGCGCTCAAAAATATCAAACAAAACGCACTCGCAGTTGAAGTAAGCCAACTTCTAAAACATGACCTAACGTTCTGTTTCTGTTAGGCGTCGTTTCTGGGATTCTATATTTAGAACTGAATATGGAGTTACATTCTGAACCCTAGAACAGATAACTACAACAGAGCTTGTAATGATGGTGTTGTTGCTGATGTTCAGGTGCGAAATGAATCATTCATACCGTTTTACTGCAATGAACGGGATCTTCTGTACGCCTGTCCATCCTGTCCAACGTTTTCCCGTTGAATTGATCGATTATTGTGTTTTCTTAACATGAACACGAGCTCCGCCAAAATATTTTCTAACTGGACTTTCACTTTCACTTTCTATTTGTGTTGTCGCTGCTGCTGTCATAAGTCAGTTGCAGTATGTTGAAGTCTGGCATGCTCTTCATTGCTCTTCCAGTGCAAACACGTCTGCTTTCAGCTTTACTAAAGTCGGGGCCAGGACACTGTCTACACTGCAAAAGAGAAAAATGCTTTTCTTACTCAGTATTTTTGTCTTGTTTTCAGTACAAATATCTATAAAATTCTTAAATCAAGATGTAAAATGGCATAATATATTATGTCTTGTTTTCTGGAGGAAATCAAAATTAAGTGAGTTTATGCTTAAAACAAGCAAAATTATCTGCCAAGTAAGAAAACTAATCTTAATTAGTTAAGATTAACTTCCTAACATCATTCCTGTCCACGCTCAGATTTGCGCGTGACCCTGGAGGATGTCTTGGGCAGAATTAATGAATGAATGAATGAATGAATGAATGGGAATTTGGTTTTCCGCTTATATCTCGAGAACGGCCCAGCGAAATTAAACCAAAATCAGATCTTTTAGCTGTAAAAAATCAAACCATTCATTACTATAATATGTGTTTGCGTTTTAATGTTTATATCACAATAGTAAATAAGTCTATTTATAAAAAATATTTTTTTTTTTAAATTTTATATCTATCTATCTATCTATCTATCTATCTATCTATCTATCTATCTATCTATCTATCTATCTATCTATCTATCTATATATATATATATTGTTTTATGGTGCGTAATTTTAAAAACCTTTTACCTTATTTTAATTATTCTCGGGTTAGGTAAAGTAAGTCAAATCTGTCCTAAATGATAACCATTTTACAAAAACAATTTACAGTGTTTTTCTTTATAGACCACTTTCTTTATATAGGGTTACTATTGTGGTTTACTACAATACAGAAGTTCTTTATATACAAAAAGGCATGTTTATAATAGAATAATTGCATATTCCATAACAATATATATATATATGATAAAATTGTCATTCCTTTTAAATGGACAGCATAATATTTCAACATGTCTGGCAACTTGGGGGTGGAAAAAGTGTTATTGGGCTCTACAAAAATTAAACATTTAATAATCTATAAGCATTTCACAGATTCTATGTAGCCAGGGTTCGAAATGAGGGGGGTCTGGGGGGGGGGGTCCCGGACCCTCCATAAGTCATTAGGGACCCCCCATAAGAATTTATTTTTGGATTTTGGGGGGTCCCCGACAAATATACTTTAACATTAAAAATGATTGTGAAAATTATAGGTCTTTAGTGACGTTTTATATTTACAACAGTAATTAATTTATTTCCTAGCGCGAGGCAGCAATCAGGGCAGCTAATAGCCGAGTGAGTTCCTATACAGCGTCACAGATTGTTGTTGTGGTGCTCCCGCAGACACGTGCTGTAGCTGAACGCGGCAAAACGAAACCTCACAAAAGTGAAAACCTGAATGAAAATCCTGTAAGTGCTTCGATTATGTTTATATCTCCATAATTGCTTATAGTAAAATATTACGAGTTCGAGTTCCTATATCAAAAGTTGCATTAACTAGATACCCAGTGTAATGATTAAGAGTAGGGTCCGTAGCCTACGTTTGTCAACGTTTCTTGCTTGCTGTAAGGTTATGTGTATGAAGCCAAATGATCTGCCAGCTAACAGCAGACTATGGAAACTTGTTTCCGCCACAGAGTGAAAAATAAAAAAGGTAATAGCGACTTTTTAATCTCACAATTCTGACTTTTTTTTCTCACAGTTGAGAGTTTACATCTCACAATTCTGACTTTTTATCTCAGAATTACGTGATATAAAGTCGCAATTGCAGGTTATAAAGTCAGAATTGCGTGATATAAAGTCGCAATTGTGTGTTAAGTCAAAATTGCGTGATATAAAGTCGCAGTTGTGTGTTATAAAGTCAGAATTATGAGATATATACTCGCAATTGCGAGAAATATAGGCTACTTGAAATTCTGACTTTTTTTCTCAGAATTGCATGTTTATATCTCGCAATTCTGACTTTATAATACGCAATTAGGAGATATAAAGTCAGAATTGCATGATATAAAGTCGCAATTGCGTGTTATAAAGTCAGAATTGTGAGATATAAACTGTTCTGAGGTAAAAAAAAAAAAAAGTCCGTCTTTTTCCCCCTTAGAATTGGACTTTATATATCACAATTGTTAGTTTATATCTCACAATTCTGAGAAAAGATATAAACTTGCAATTATGTGTTATAAAGTCAGTAGCCTATATTGCGTGATATAGCCTAAAGTCGCAATTGTGAGAAAAAAAGTCAGAATTCTGACTTTATAAGACGCAATTGTTACTTTATTTCATCCAATTCTGACTTTATATCTCGCAATTCTGAGGGAAAAAGAGGAAAAAGAACTTGCAACTTTGTTGCTCCAGAGTTAGAGGTTTACCTGTTAGATTATAGCCACTTCTCCAGGCACCACTACAATACTGGGCCTAGCCCAAACCATGAAAACATCCCAAGACCATTATCCCACCTTCAACATTGGTCCATATAATTTTGCCTACAGTATAGTGTAGCAAGGTAGTCTTCAGAATTTTTAATAATTGAATTTTAGGGGACCCCCCAAGAGTCCTAAGTCATTTCGAACCCTGTATGTAGCTACACTACTATAAAACAATACTGTCAATACACCATAGATACACACGTGCACTCAATGCATTTATTTCCATTTTAAATCCATATAAAGCTTATTATTTGCAGTTTACAAAGAGCAAAATGACTTTGCTGTCTCTTGGTCAGAAAGTGAGAGAGCAAAGGTCAAACTGGACTCGTCTTCATGAATTATGATAAGGCATGCGGCAGCATTGAATTCCCTGTGTCATTCAGCCAATTGTAATGCTATATACATGCCTAACTTTGCTGCGTATTGTTCAGGCTACGTTTACACATGGCCGGCTCTTTTCATAAATGGACATTTCACCCTCTCCGTTTTCAAGAATAACATCGTGCACACACGTTAGCCAATCAGAATCCCCAAACAACGTCGGCTGCCTAAAACTCAAGTTTTCTCGGTGTACATGCAAACGTGCAAACAAAGTTTTCCAAAATCTCCACTCTGGCCGGAGTTTTTAGAAAGAATCGTTTTCAGAGGCGAATTCTCCGTTTGCGTGTAAACGAAGGGCACAAACGAAGGGAAATGGCTCAGAAAGTGAAAGAGCAAAGGTCAAATTGGCCTCGTTTTACGCAATCAACGTGTGTCGGGGTTCTGTCACTTCTGTTGAGTCTATTTCTTGGTTTGGTGACAGAGCCCTGACACTCCTGTTTTGTCTTGTGCTGTGTTGCATGCAGCTTGTGTTTATCACTGACTGGGTACTTTCATGTTGTCATGTTTTGTGTGAACACGTGGCTTAAGAGTGTTCTCAATAGGCTTGTTTGAGATGAACCGATGACCTGTGATCAGCGCGAGATGCGTGCCGGTTAGAAATGTGTCCGAGTGCGGTCCGCAAGGCGGACGTGTCGGATTCTGCAGTCGAGTGCAGTTGCTCTCCACCGACTGCGCTGATCAAAAGCACGATGGGAAACGACTCTCTGACAGTAATCTCTATGGGTTATTTGATTTATATATATATAAAAATATATATATAGCCTATAAAACATGTCTGTAATTAAAGTAAAAATGATTGATAAACACGTCTTTGGGGTATGTAATTAAATAACAAGTACTTTGGGTGTCTTGTTCATTATATTTATTTTCATATAAAAGCAACAGCACTTCAATTACATCCAGTTTATTAGCAACACTGTGCACGAGCGTGAATCCCGCGATATCCGCCTTCGATCTCGCAGGAGTCAGATCCACTGCGAGAAGAGAGAACTGTCCGTCTTGCCTACGCTTTCTGCACTCCTCCTCTCACTGCAGCGCCTACTCTCGCATACATTTCAGGCGAGGCAAGGCGCATCTCAGACAAGCCTATTATTTGCTCCAAGTGAGAATATTAGTGTGAAATTGAACACTACAGTATATGCCAATGTTGTTTTCAGTAAAAAACATTTGCACAAAGCAAGCCGATCCACTTTTCCATGTTGATAAGTGGATCGCTGAGCATTAAAGGGACACTTCACCCATTTGCATTAAGCTTTGCATTGTTAGAAACCCAGTCATACTATTGAATGGTCGTGCAACACTCTTTCATTTTTTCCCTGATACGGGAGAAATCTGTTATTTACCTCTTACACTTCCTCCTACAATGACGCAAAAATCGTCATTTTGCGTCATTGTAGGAGGAAGTGTAAGAGGGGGGGATTTCTGTTGAGACTACAAGCACTCGTTCCTCATCTCTCCCAGGGGGCGGGACCCGCTCACGCTACAGACCTATTACAGATCAGTGGGTAGGACTTTACTCTCTGAAACTGAAAGCAATATCCTCCATCTTGTTTGAAGCTAAGCTAACAGGCGCTGTGGAGACAGATGTAAAGTTATGACAATAGCGGAGGAGAGTGCTCAATATGATATAGACTAGAGGAAGAGGATTTCGGAAGTCGGATGCTTGAATCAGGTGTTTGTGGCTACCTTTACAAGCCGCATTATAGCGAAGAGCAGCCGAGGCAGAAGACCTGCCTGCCGCGGACGAGGAGCCCGGACTGGCTCGAGTTAGGGCGGACTGGTGGCGTCGGTGATCTCACTATGCAACTACGAACCGCTACGAACACAGAGATAGAGTCCGTCTGCGGCAAAGAATTTCAACAATGACAATTTCTCCTGGACGAAATCTCTGAATCAGACGAGGACACGGACGTTTGTGTTGTGAACTAGTTTCCTAGTTTCGCACCGCATAATGTTCTGACTGAACATCCAGGTACCATGCAATAATTCACCTTTTCGAAAGAAATACAAACGAGGAGTAATGCACTAATGAGTTCGCCAACTAACTAGACATTTTGTGTGAATGTGAAATGAATTTCAAGCTCTGGTGGTAGCTAGCCTTGTAGACGGTAGAGTGATTTCTCTTATAGGCAGATATGCGCTTTCTGGATTAGTGGGAGTGGCTTGCGGAGCTGTGCAATGTGGTGCATTGTGGGAGTTGTTGTCTTTCATACAAATGCGTCCTGAAGTTATTTTTTGTCTTTTCTCGGTCACAAAGGCACCAAATTAAAAATTTCTTTTACATTTCGACTACATATATGACCCACTTTAAATAAAAAACAATGTTCAAATGGGTGAAATGCCCCTTTAAAATGAGAAAAAATAATGGGACAAAAAGAAATCAAGAGACATTTAGAATAGATAAAAATGTGCGATTACAGTTTTTCTCGATTGCTTAAACACTATAACCAGGCTTTTGAACTAAAATTTCAAAACCATAACGCCATTTATCAAAAAGCACACCCATTTCACTAAACTATAAACACTATTCCCTGTTTTGACACATGAGTCAGATTTGTTGAACTTTCACTGCAAAAGTCTACACACAAATCCCTTAATTTCTCATTGCCTACACCATGTTGTCATTTAGAAAGCACTAGCATTCAATATTGTTCACTCAAGTCAGCACAGCTTCAGCTCAGTTAGCACACAATTACCCTGGTGGAAACACTAAGAGTCAAAATTTAACACACATCAATCAGAACCTTCAATAGATATATAAAAGGGCCCAAATCAGTTTATTGTGTTTTGGAACAATGGATCCAGAAAGACATGAAGGAAGAGGGATAAGAATGAGGAGGAGGAAGGGCAAGGACAAGAAGACAAGCAGTCTCAGATGAAATTCAAGCCACTCTAGTTGCCCATGTCTTTATCAATGGTATGACTATGAGGGAGGCTAGGCTACGAGTAAGGCTAAATTTGAGTCGCTTTACCATCACCTCGAGAGCCTTCAGGGAGGTGTGGTGGCAAACACAATTCTATCACTGAATAAGAGACAAACATTTCCAATAGTCTTTGATGATGTTTATTTTCTTGCAAGAAAAGGCCAGCAGTCGTACAGTCAGACAGTGTGGCTGCAGAGTGTGACAGTGAAGGGAGGGCATCCTTTCTCCTTTATAGTCTTGACTCCCAGAATGTTATCTTTCTAGGTATTTCAACCATATGTGGAACATTCTTAGACGTGTTCATCATATTGTATCTTTGAGTGGAGGCCCTCCTGTTATGTCCCAACACTCTTTACCATTCCAATACGATTCGAATTCCATATTAGAATATGGTTTGTGTGTGTTATTTTACTGTCATATGTTGGTCACACACATCTTACTGTGAGTAAATATAAAAAAAAAAAATTAGAGGAGAGAGTTAAAAAAAAAAGTAAAAAGAGTAAAACAGGAAAAAAAAAATGTTTTTGTGTGTGTGTGTGTTTTCTGTGTATGAATAAAAATGCGCCAATGTATCCACTGGTTGTGTCTTTTGTGTTCATCATGTGAAAAGGTTTGTGAGGGGGGGGAACCACAAGCAACATAACTTACCAGTTTTGGAAATGTTGTTTTGAATTTATTGCACCAGTATCTTAGAATATGTTGTAGTGTGTGTGATTTTGAGGGCTTGTGTGTCCTGTCTGAGGGCAAAGTTTGGTTTTTCAGCAAGAGTGAATTGTTTTGAGTGTAGAGCTTCATTTTGACCTGAAAATAGGATGTTTGGGGAACTGGGTGAGACGTTATGGATTTGTGTTTATAGTTTTGAGAATACGAGGCATAGTTTCAAGAAATGTGTTTAAGCAATCGAGAAAAACAGTAATCGCAAGTTAACTATGACATTAATGCGATTAATCGCAAGTTAACTATGACATTAATGCGATTAGTCGCAAGTTAACTATGACATTAATGCGATTAATCGCGATTAAATATTTTAATCGTTTGACAGCACTAATTCTTACACTTGAATATAAGCACTAAGAGTTCAACTAACACAACTAGAAAGTCATAACTAGGCTAATATGAGGTGGGGAACATACAGACACAGGAATATATCATATACATTTTGGAATGACTAATATTCTGAGTTAAAAGAAAATAATGTTTGAGTATGTGTATTGGTGCGTCTCTCAGACGTCCATCCATGCCTCCTGGCCTCGGTGTCTGCCGTGGAGGGGAGTGAGTTGATCACGAACTTTTGAAGCTCACGACGGAGTCTGGAGGCGTTTCTGTTTAACCTCTGCCATGCCACACTAAAGTGACTATGGGACAATCTGATGCAGACTCATCGGCGCTAGGCCTGGGATTTACATGAATGAGTCCAATCGGTTAAAAGCTTTCTGAGGCTTAGAACTGAATAAGTCATCCTGATTTCATCCAGACGCTACAAGACTAACTACAGAACCATGGAGAAGATAAGCAAAAGTTACAGATAGCCCCATAACAAATATACATAATAAATCATGAAATACAAAAGTAACCTGAACGTTAGTACTTTACAGTTTTTTTATTCGCTTTGGTACTATTTACTCAAGGTGTACATTTTCAAAACTCTTAGTGCTAATATTACAACAGATCATCAAAAGCATCAAAGATGCATCGA
This sequence comes from Scardinius erythrophthalmus, assembly GCF_964197995.2. Taxonomy (NCBI): domain Eukaryota; kingdom Metazoa; phylum Chordata; class Actinopteri; order Cypriniformes; family Leuciscidae; genus Scardinius; species Scardinius erythrophthalmus. The sequence goes on from NC_138240.1 coordinate 38,817,053, forward strand.
AAAGAGATGTTTGCAGTTTGCGAACATAAAGCAGGCTGTGTATAACATCAGATTGATCAGAGATGCATCAGAAGAAGGGATACAGATCTAATACAGTAGACTACAGTTTATGTGATCCTGTAAACTGATTACCCTGGTAGAGGCTCACCCTTCATCTGTAAAGGCCAACCGCAGTAGACAGTCATATGGCACAGTGGAAACATTTACCGCAAACTCTGTTCTAGCACAAAAACTCATGGCAGTTTCATGTAATGTGAGTGTATTTTCTAATGTGGCAACTGTAGCCTGTATTACTGTAATTCTTTCAGCAATAAGGGGGAACTGAAACATGTATCTTGCATTGTTTGCTGTTGAATTATTGATTGTTAAAAGTACCAAACCAAATGTTCTCATTACACATTACAATAATCTTGTGTTTGAAACAATGATTATGTGGACTGAAATGTGTATAGGTGTAATGAAAGCATGGGATCAGGTTTAGAAAGAAGTGTGAGCGTTTAGATTTTTGTACTAAGAGATTTGAAAATTAACACCTTACTTGTGAAAATAGTTCCAGAGCTAATAAAAAACTGTAAATACCAAATAAGACAAATAAGACAAAGTCTAATGTTTTTCAATAAAAAAAAGAGCTATAGCTTACAGATGAGGTTATTGAACAGGTATCAGAGGAAAATTCCTTGGCATGGTTTTAAATTCTCAGTTAAATTTTAAAGTCATGTGAAAAACATACGTAAAACAATTAAGGAAAATCTTGCTAGCTTCAAAATAATAATGAACTGTTTCACATGTTATCATTCCCCTTTGTTTTAAAACTTGATGATATTATCAAACATGCCCTATGGAACATTTATTTATTATTTTCTGTATTTATTTCTACTGTTTTTTTTTTTCATGTATTTATTCCTTACTAATTTATACATTCATTTATTTTCCCACATATATTTATTATTTCAATTTATGTATTTATTTATTTATATATTTATTTTTGCACACATGTACTTATTAATTTATTTCCACTTTTATGTATTTCATTATGTATTTTCCTATTATTAAATTTATTTATTTATTCTCACATACATTTATTTATTTGTTTATTCATTTATATATTTATGTTCCCCACATGTATTTATTTCTACTTTTATGTATTTCTTAACGTATTTTGCTATTATTATATTTATTTGTTTATTTTCACATCAATTTATTTATTTGTTTATTCATTAATTTATTTGCGTGTATTTATTTATTTATTTGTTTATCTATTGCTCAAACATGTATTTATTTATATATTTCACATTTTAGATGTCTTTATGTATTTTCCTATTATTACATTTATTCTCACAAAAACATTATTCATTTTTCCACACATTTATTTATTTACATATTTATTTATGTCCACTTTTATTAATATATTTCCTATTATACATTTATTTATTTATTCTTAATTTCTGCAGTTTTGGATCTCCATACTTTAATGGGTGTTTATTATATTCAATGATCTATTCATTTGAGCTTAAAGTGAATATATGACGAAACGAAGGCTATTACAGGTCAGCTGGACTAACTCTTCACTCAAGCATCTGTCGCAACGATCATTTCTTATTAAATTAGGGGCCGCTAAGACGACACCATTCTCTCTACACAGACTTTAAATGCGAACCTGTGAGAAACGCTGATGGCGTTCACATGCGCATTAAGAATTGGTTCTATAGTTATGTGCGTTTGAATATATGTGCGCAGGTTTGTAATTCCCTACAAACCAAGCCTAAACAAAGTACTGATCTTTCCTTATAAATTTTGATACAGAATTTTATTTTATTTTATCAATTCGGGGTAGATATGCGAATTGAGTTTCCCGACAACGCTTTATCTGTAGAGTGGTAAAGGGATCCTCCATAGGGAGAGACTAGTTGGCACTTCAGCACTGCGTTGTCATCGGTCCAGGCGAAGGTCCTTCGTCAGATCTGGATACGGCCTGGATCCGGCAGGCTGCGGGAAAACCTCGGGATAAACAAAAGACACTAAAATTAGCGTAGATGCCATTCTTCTCATGATGTAACGAGTACATCAGGATTTATGGGAAGTGTTCCCGGTTCCGGCTGACCTAATCTATGCAGCCTAACATTAAATTATAGAAGTCTATAATGTATTATGTGAACGCTAGGTCAAAGAGATGTGTCTTTAGTCTAGCTTTGAACTGACAGAGTGTGTCTGCTTCCCGGACAATGGTAGGAAGACTGTTCCAAAGTTTTGGTGCTAAATAGGAAAAGGATCTACCGATCTAATAAAGTTTATGCATTTGACAACATGGTACATATGTTCAGTCATTAATCAACAATAATTTGAAAGAAAAAAAGGCAGTTAAAAATAATCTAACTCTGTTATTTACTGGAATAAAGAGTGTGAAAACTAACCTCTGGTCTACCCTACTTTAGAAGTCAATATCACTGAAATCATGTAGGAGAATTGACTTTTTGAATATCAATACTATTTTGCCATTTTGTCTTAAAATGTACCAGTCCAAGAAGAAAGGCTTACGAGAGTATCTGTATTATTAAAAGTTAAATATAATTTTATTTCATTCCATAATATTAAGAATTTCAAGGCAAATGAACCAACTTTGCTAAATCGGTTTGTTTCGCTGGCTCTTTCAGGATTCGCATGACGTCACCTACTTTGCGGGCAGGGTTGCTAGGTAAAAGTGTTAGCAAACAGAGTAGAGTTCGAGCATATTACAAACGTTATAAAATAATATATAAAACCATTCTCGAGGTCGGACATCCGGGACTTTTACTCCCATAATGCACTGCGCGCGCATAGCAACGCGGCGAAGGGTAAAACAAACAACCGCCCGCCATTAAGCAACACGAAGTGGAAGACAAACGAGCGCAAATCCTTCGGCAAATCATGCCGAAAAAGTGTTCTGTTGTTGTCTATATACTGATAAGACATTCTGTAATAGAAGAAGAAGATCATTAACACTCATTAATAATAATATTAATATTAAAGTTGTACCGGCAAAAGTGCGTGTTCAGTGCTGTTCGCGAGTGTCACGAGTCACCACAGCAATCAGCTAACCACTTACGTTTCTGGTAACCTACAGCTCCTGCACTGGGATTCAAGCTGGCGAAAACCATTCTAGAACGGTGGCGAAAATGTAAAAGTAGGCTTTATAAATTTTAATAAATAATTTTATTGAAACGGGTACTTTTACTGCGCAAAGAGACATTTCACCCGCTGACCGCTGGTACTTTCACTTTTGCCTCAGAGACCCTTTATGTCCTATAAATGTGTCGTAACAATCCGCGCAGATTTCATTTGACGATTCTGTTTAAAGTTATTAATAACAAAACATGAATTAATGAGAAAGAAAAGAACAGGATGTGCTTTATATTGAAAATAAATATTAAAAGCGCGATAAGTCGCGAAAGAGAACTTCAGTTCAGGAACTCTACTGACAAGCATAGTAGCCTTTGTCTTCGGTTGCGCGCCTAAACGGCCAAATAAACACAGAAATATTTCAAAATACCAAGTCGAGTATTCACGTAAACACAGCAGATGTAAGTACTGTGTGAATTCACTCTCTCTCTCACACACACACACGCACACAAAAAGAGGATTTATGCTCATCACTTGGTAACTCAACCTCACAGTGAAAGCCCTGCACAATTAATTCCATATTGCAACTTATTATTGTTGCTGAATATTTGTTTTCTATGGACCGTTTTTTTTTTTTTTTTTTTTACTGTGGCTCTTTTGTAAAAATGCATTACCAAAAAATGAAAAAAAGGCTCTTTGGTCAAAAAGGTTCCCGACCCCTGATATAGCGCCTTTCACAGACATGTAACGTTAGCTAAGTTAGTCACAAAGCGCTTTATTACATTCACTTCTCACCACCGACATACATTCGCATACACAGATATCATTCATCATTAATACAAAGTAGTCCGTTAGTATCCATAACTGACATAATCCACAGCAAAACTTCTGTGAATAGATACCTTTTTGATTTGCCTCGGGCTTTGCCTTCGGTTTGTTTTACCCTTCAAACATGGCGGCGGCTTGTTGCTATGCAAGTCACATGATTTGTGACGTAACGCCGACCAAGAGAATCTCAATTCGCTAGTTGCACGTAGCCGCCATTTTGGATTTCGGATCAGCGAGGGTATGCTAAGACACTTCCGGTTTCGCATTACGCCCGGTGCAGGGAGCCGGAGAAAGATGAAATTGATCTTTTATAGTTGTTTATAGAATCAATTATCGCTTAAAATACTAATAAGATCCATATTACTATCACACGAGCCAATGGCAATTAAATGCACGGACGCATAGTCAGATTAATGAATGAAATACAACTGTTCACGAACAGAAGATTGTATTTGACTCATGCTGCATACACATACGCAATGACAATTATGCCTACTGTAAATATAGAGTTACAACTACGACTAGAGTTGTTTACATAAAATGCACCGTGAACATTCACATGTTTGCCCTGTGATCGGCTACAATTCGCTCCGTGCACGGCGACCGTTGACGTTCGTACTTGAGTGTGTGGGCCAGTACTTCCAGTGAAAACTACGGTGATCTGACAGCGAGAGCGAGAGACAACAGCGACCGAGTTCCATTACCACAGAGATACTTTTTTCACAATGAGTGTTTTTAGGATTCAAGAGAGGTGACTTGCCTTTCAGAGGGTGACAGCCTCAGCACTTAATCGTTGTGTGCCGGTACCATTTCGTCACGTTACAACAGAGAAGTCAGCTTTCATGTGGTCCCCGTTGACGCCGCGGGACGGGCTGAGTGGATACAGAAGATCCGGAGGGAGGACTTCAACCCCACCACATTTTTAAATGCATATAATTTTCAGTGTATTTCACCTGTGCGTTTATATGCTTTCTATTACTGCATTTATTTTGTACAAGTGAGATGAGTAAAGATCTGTTCCATAAATAATAATAATAATCTGTCTGGTGTGTTGTAAAGTTTTCTTTCATTGAAGCAGAGACCAGGAGACAGTCGGGATCGCGTTCAACAGAAGTTATTCTTTATTGAGAACTCCGCTGTACGTGGCTGCAGTACTTCCAACATAATCTGTCTAACTAAAACATTATACATTGTAGCTATATACATTCCAAGGGGGAGGGATTACATAGAGGCGGGAACTCTGAATAAAGCATGCAAATGAAGTGGGAACACACCCTACTCTGAGTCCAATTGAATCAGCATAACTATTCACATGCTGATACTGGCCAGGAACTCCAATTCCAAGAACCATCCCAGAGCCATTAAAGACAAAAGGTGAAAGTCAATCAACCTAACGATTCAACGTCTGGGCTCCGAAAGGTGAGAATCAAGTGATCTGACTTATTTAAAACACAATAGAGAAAACAGGTCTGGCAGGAAAGGAGACTCTAGCTGGAGACTCAATAAATCAGTCTATAAACTTGATCAGTTTATATGCTATTGCAGTGGAAAAACAAAATTAAACATTTACTAAATATGTAATACAACAGGTGTTTATAAGCAGCACATGTATTGTGTAAAATATACACAAACTTACCTATATTAAATTGTTTGTGGTACCTACCGTAAAAAATTCAAAATATGTGATGATAATATTGATCGAGCAATTGATGTAAGAAAGTAAAAATATATGCGCAGAATTGAGAAAATAGTATTTATGGAGATAAATTGTAGCCGATCACAGGGCAAACATGTGAATGTTCACGGTGCATTTTATGCAAACAACTCTAGTCGTAGTTGTAACTCTATATTTACAGTAGGCATAATTGTCATTGCGTATGTGTATGCAGCATGAGTCAAATACAATCTTCTGTTCGTGAACAGTTGTATTTCATTCATTAATCTGACTATGCGTCCGTGCATTTAATTGCCATTGGCTCGTGTGATAGTAATATGGATCTTATTAGTATTTTAAGTGATAATTGATTCTATAAACAACTATAAAAGATCAATTTCATCTTTCTCCGGCTCCCTGCACCGGGCGTAATGCGAAACCGGAAGTGTCTTAGCATACCCTCGCTGATCCGAAATCCAAAATGGCGGCCACGTGCAACTAGCGAAAATACATCTATATCAACGAATTTGTGGAGTTAAAATCATAGATATCATATATAAACGCTAGATGTCTCGTGCGCGCTGCTGGCCAATGGAGGTCGACGTTCGCACGTGGCGGCCATCTTGCCACAGGCAGCTCGCTCACTCGTTTAATGGTGCATGTACTTTTAAATAACCACAACTTGCTCAATTTTCTACCGATTTTCAAACGGTTTGGTTTATTATAAACGTCAGAGATGTAGCTATGACACTGCATACATACACTGCATACATATGAATAATTATAACTTACATGTTCAAGCATTCGGAATTATAGCCACATTAATAACGTTTGTAAGAAACCAAACCGTTTGTAAATCCGTCAAGATTTCAGCGAGATAAGAGGATTTGTGTGCGTGCTGATCACTCACCTTACATTAAGCCTGCCTGTGACAAGATGGCCGAACGGTGATGCCGGAAGTGACTGCGCCATAAGACATCTAGCGTTTATATATGATATCTATGGTTAAAATGTCAACAGGCTTCGTGTCGTCGAATACGGTCGGAGGAAAGGGAGTAAACAAGGTGAGAATTAAAAATATCTGAAAATAATGTATATTAATTAGAGCTTTTTTAATAACTTGGAAATATGTTGTTGAATGTATACAGTTGGGAGTTGGGAGATTGAGAAACCCGAAGCAGGCCTTCGTCAAAAGGTAGTTTTGTCCAAATCTGAATGGCAGCGCGTGCAGGACAGTGTGAACGGAAGTGTCATAGCAGCCGCTGAACAGCGGGAGGCGCTGCACACGCGCTCCAGAGAGGCCGCCGCACTCTGGCCAAACACCATAGCGGTGAGTGTGAGCAGCGCACTGGGATTACTGCATCAGTAGATCGCACTGGGATTACTGCATTAGTAGCTCTCCGAATTACCAGAGCTGCCAACTCACGCATTCACCGTGAGACTCACGCGACTGACGCTTTCCACACGCTCTCACGCCACACATCCATTTTCTCACACACAGAAAAATCGCGAAGCAAAGAGGACATGGAGACCGACAGACTAGACAGAGCAGTTACTTATGAGATTAAAAAAATCTCAGCTCTCAGATTCTGTCAATTTTATTACGAAATTCAATCAATAAATACCGTTTTGGCGCTTGTTAAATGTGACGCGACAGATCCCTAGCGCACGTGAACCGATCATCTCTACTATACAATTGTCACATGTAGTTCCACACGCTCGAGTCAGAGATACACAAAGAGTGTTTTAATCACCGATGGGAACATGCAGGAGAAACAGAACCATTACACTCAATCCAGACTATCCTGGACAGGGAACGACCTCAAACTGGCACACGGGAGAACGGGAACAGAACTAAATCACAAACTACACCTAAAAACAATATACACAATGCAAACAAATGTTACCATTATTTATTCTTTTGAGCATGTGCAGATACTTTTATTTATTTTTATTTATATAGCCTTGTTTATACTTCTCGCTGTCTAATTTTCTTTTCGTGTCTGTGCCCCTATTATAATATTAAGTTATGATTTGGTATAATGTTAAATTCTAATTTGAATGTCATCTTGATGTGATATTTTAGTTTTTCTTCATAAAAAACAAACAAAAATAAAACAATACCAGGGTCTCTGAGGGTTAATATGAGACTTGATGTATACAGTAACAAAGTACAACAAACAAATCTGATTTCGTCCTTACAGGGACAACGACAAAAGCTAGAGGCGAAAGCCGTTCGAGAGGCGATGGCCGAAGAGAAGAGGAAGCAACTGGACCTGGAGGAAGCGGAGCACCAGGCCCAGAGACGAGAGGAGATCATTGAGAAAGCTCAAACCCAGCAGTTCTACCAGACCGACCGAGTGAAAGGCTTCCATGTGCGTGTCTTATGGTATCAGATCATTGATCTTCTTCTGTGGTGAAGTGTAGTAGAAACTGTCCTCTTGTTTTCTAGAGCGCTCTGATGCTGGCGGAGGTCCAGAAGGAGAGGGAGGGTCAGCTCGAGCTGAAGCGCCTGAAGCTGAATGCCAGCAGAGACGCAGACAGAGAGTTCTTGGCTGAAAGGTCGCGCAGGGAAGAGCAGGCGGTCCAACGGGATCAGCAGAGCGCCCTGCGGAGGAGACGAGACCACCTGACCGTCTCCGAGAGCTGGACACTACAGTAAGGGGAAATGCTTCAGTGCACACACAGCTAACAACTGTCATGACGCACTGGAAAAAGGAAGCAAATGCAGGCGATCTCAAGAATGTATGTTTATTAAACACTTAAACACAGAAGTTCAGATGCAGGCAGATGGTGAGGGTCAGACGGCTGAAGCAGGGTGGCGCAGGGACTAGATGGTCGCGATGAATCCGGCGGTGAAACGGCGTGAAGGTGAAGACAGGATCCAGACACGAAGAACACACAGCACAGGACTCCAGGAAGAAACCAACTCACGGGAAACAGGAAACACAGCACAAACATCGACCAACGATCTGACAATGAGAGAAGAATTCAGTGAGTCTTTAAAGGAACTGGAGATGAGTGGCAGCTGGCGCCGAGCTGATTACAGATGAGATGATTGACTGATAATTGATACGGTGACACCCACACACACACGCACATGGCACACAGACAACAATAACAAATGCACGAGACAAGCAGGAAGCAGCGCACTCATGAACCGTGACAGTACCCCCCTCCTAGGGACGCCTCCTGGCGTCCCCAGACTCCCTTACCTGTCGATGGAATTCATCAATAAGGGAGTGATCTAGTATGTCTCTCGCAGGAACCCAACTTCTCGCCTCCGGACCGTAACCTTCCCAGTCCACCAAGTACTGGAATCCTCGTCCCCTCCGCCTGGTGTCCAGAATACGGTTAACCGAATACGTCGGTTCCCCATCTACAAGACGCGGCGGTGGGGGAACCGGTACAGGCGGGTTAATTGCTGATCGAAACACAGGCTTAATTTTGGAGACATGGAACACGGGGTGTATCCTCCTGTACGCTGGAGGAAGATTGAGGCGGACTGCCACCGGACTAATAATCTTGGTGACAGTGAACGGGCCAATGAATTTGGGTGCTAACTTATTCGAGACGGAACGGAGAGGAATGTTCTTAGTAGAAAGCCACACTTTTTGACCGACGACGTAAACGGGAGGCTTAGACCGGTGGCGATCGGCGTTAGCCTTAGTGCGCGCCCCCACCTGGAGTAGAGTCTCACGGGCTCTAGTCCAGGTGCGGTGGCACCTCTGGACAAAAGCGTGTGCGGAGGGAACCGCGACTTCGGATTCCAGACTGGGAAAAACAGGTGGCTGGTATCCTACACTACCTTCAAACGGAGAAAGGCCCGTGGATGACACTGGTAACGTATTGTGGGCGTACTCCACCATAGACAGTTGTTGACACCAGGAAGTCGGATTCTTGGAAACCAAACACCGTAACATTCTCTCTAAATCCTGGTTGGCTCTCTCGGTCTGGCCATTGCTCTGAGGGTGAAAACCAGAGGACAGGCTAACAGTCGCGCCCAGTAATTTACAGAATTCTTGCCAGAATTTGGACACAAACTGGGGACCCCTGTCAGAGACCACGTCAATCGGAAGGCCATGTAAACGAAAGACGTGGTCTATGACGGCAACCGCTGTCTCCTTGGCTGACGGCAATTTGGGCAAGGGAATGAAATGAGCCGCCTTCGAGAACCGGTCCACCACGGTCAAAACAACCGTGTTGCCCTGGGAGGGCGGGAGGGCGGTAATAAAATCTAGAGCGATGTGGGACCAGGGTCTCGAAGGGACTGGCAGCGGTTGGAGTAACCCATCTGGCGCGCGATTGGAAGTCTTACCAGTGGCACATACCGAGCAAGCCAATACAAAGTCGTGAATGTCGCGGGCCATCCGTGGCCACCAGAATCGCTGCTTAACCAAAAACCTTGTGCGATTGATTCCTGGGTGACAGGCTATGTTGGAACAATGACCCCACTGAATAACCTCAGACCGTAGTTCCTCCGGCACGAATAAACGGTTCGGTGGGCACCCGACCGGGGGCGTTACCCCTTCTAAGGTCTTCTTGACCTTCGATTCGACCTCCCATACGAGTGTGGAGACAAATAGACTCTCCGGTAAAATGCACTCGGGAGTAACCAGGCGTTCGGAACGATCAAAAAGACGCGATAAAGAATCGGGTTTAATATTCTTGGAACCCGGGCGGTACGAGAGAGTAAAATCAAAACGACCGAAAAAAAGTGCCCACCGAGCCTGCCTGGAGTTTAACCTTTTAGCAGTACGAATGTATTCCAGATTCTTATGATCGGTCCAGACAATAAAAGGTACCCCCGACCCTTCCAACCAGTGGCGCCACTCCTCCAACGCTAGTTTGACGGCCAACAACTCTCTGTTACCAATGTCATAATTACGTTCGGCAGGAGACAGACGGTGTGAAAAATACGCGCAAGGATGCATCCTCTCGTCCGTGGGGGAACGCTGGGACAACACTGCTCCTACCCCCACCTCTGACGCGTCGACCTCCACCACGAACTGACGTGAGGAATCAGGGGCGATGAGAATTGGGGCCGAAACAAAGCGGTCCTTGAGTTTGGCAAACGCGGAGCCAGCCGCGTCTGTCCACCTGAACGTAGTTCGGGAGGAGGTCAAGGCGGTCAGAGGTGCGGCTAGTTGGCTGAAATTACGGATGAAACGTCTGTAGAAGTTGGCGAATCCCAGAAACCTCTGCAGGGCCTTGCGGGAATCTGGAATTGGCCACTCTACCACAGCCTTAACCTTGTCAGGGTCCATGCGAATCCCCTCGGACGAGATAACGTACCCCAAAAATTGAACCGACTGTGCGTGGAATTCGCATTTCTCCGCCTTGACAAAAAGCCCATTCTCTAGCAACCGCTGAAGCACTCGTCGGACGTGCTGCACGTGTTCCTGGAGAGATGAAGAAAAAATCAATATGTCATCCAGGTAAACATATATGAACTGATCTACCATATCTCGCAGCACGTCGTTGACGAGTGCCTGGAAGACCGCTGGACTGTTGGAAAGCCCGAAGGGCATAACCAAATATTCAAAGTGTCCCCGGGGGGTATTAAAGGCGGTCTTCCATTCATCACCCTCCCTGATGCGGACCAAATGATAAGCATTGCGTAAATCCAGTTTCGTGAAGAGAGTCGCTCCCTGCAACCTCTCGAAGGCTGAAGACATCAACGGCAAAGGATAAGTATTCTTTACCGTGATGTTGTTCAGTCCCCGGTAATCAATGCAAGGTCGCAGGGATCCGTCCTTCTTCCCCACGAAAAAGAACCCCGTCCCTGCAGGAGAAGAGGAAGGGCGAATGAACTTGGTTGCCAGAGAATCAGAAATATATTTCTCCATGGCCTCCCTTTCTGAAGCAGAAAGTGAATACAACTTGCCCTTCGGCGGAGATTTACCTGGCAGTAGATCTATAGCACAGTCGTAGGGACGATGAGGAGGAAGAGAAGCAGCTCGAGACTTACTAAACACCTCCTTCAGGTCGTGGTACTCCTCGGGCACGGTTGACAAGTCCGCTGCTTTCTCCTGTAAGACAGACACGGAAACAGACGAACAGGCAGACAAAAGACAAGACTTATGACATTCAGTGCTCCACTCATTGATAGTTCTGTGTTGCCAGTCTATTTTGGGATTGTGTTGAGTGAGCCAGGGGTGTCCAAGTACTATGGGGGCCAGGGGGGAGTCCATGATGTAGAAGGTGATGGTTTCAGTGTGGTTTCCGGAGGTGGTGAGTGTGAGAGGAGCAGTGGACAGGGTGATAACAGGGAGGTCTTGGCCGTTGAGTGCGTGGACAGAGATGCGTTGGGTGAGTGGTTGTAGAGGAATGTGGTGTTTGATGGCGAAGTGATGATCCAGAAAATTACCTTCGGCCCCTGAGTCCAAGAGTGCATGACAGTGGTGTTGGTGATGCGACCATCTAAGTCTAACCGGGAGGAGAGTAGATGTCGCTGATGGTATTCCTGAGGTCTTAGCAGCGGAGATCCCACCCGACAGTAGCCTCATAGTTATTGCCGGGCTGGGCCTTTTAACGGACACGTGTTCAGAAAATGTCCAGATCCTCCACAGTACAAACAAAGGCCCAGGGATCTCCGCCTCTCCTTCTCCTCCCGGGAAAGCCGAGCTCTTCCCACCTGCATGGGTTCGGTGTCGTGGATGGGGCTGACCGCGTCGGTGCCGCTGGACCTCGGGAAGTCAAGGAAGTGGACTGGACGTTCGGTTGGCGCGCGTCGACTCATCCGGCCAAGCCTGGAGTCCACCCGCAACGCCAGCTCTATCAGACCATGGAGGGTCGTCGGGAGGTCCAGGGCGTAGATCTCCTGATGTACGCGGTCAGCCAGCCCATGCAGGAACATGTCCCACTGCACCGTGTCGTTCCATTGGCACTCGGCGGCCAGGGTGCGGAACTCAATGGCGTAGTCTGATACAGAGCGATTACCCTGTCTGAGTTCCGCCAGCCTCCTAGCAGCCTCCTTCCCGGCCGCCGCGCGGTCGAAGACGCTCTTCATGGCTTCCGCGAGTGCCTGGAACGACGTGCAGCAAGGGTCTCTATTCGCCCACACCGCCGTGCCCCAAAGGGCCGCCCTCCCAGTCAGGAGAGTGAGGACAAATGCCACCTTAGAAGTTTCCGTGTCAAACGTGCGTGGCTGTAGGGCGAAATGCATCTCACAACGGGTAATGAAAGCACGACAATAATCAGGTTCTCCAGCATACCTCTCAGGAACTGGCATACGAGGCTCGGACTGGGAGAGCGGATCAGCAGGAACGGGGGGCACGAACGGCGTGGGTGGCGCAGTGGGCATGCGCAGATGTTGAATTTGCTGGGTTAGCTCGGACACCTGCGCCACCAGTGCCTGTATGGCACGTCCGTTGTTGTTAAGCCCCTCCTCTTGAGCGTCCATTCGTTGAATGCTCGTGCCGATGAAAGCTTCCATCGATATCTGGGTCTCGCCTGCTGCTCCCATCGATTGGTCAGATCGTTCTGTCATGACGCACTGGAAAAAGGAAGCAAATGCAGGCGATCTCAAGAATGTATGTTTATTAAACACTTAAACACAGAAGTTCAGATGCAGGCAGATGGTGAGGGTCAGACGGCTGAAGCAGGGTGGCGCAGGGACTAGATGGTCGCGATGAATCCGGCGGTGAAACGGCGTGAAGGTGAAGACAGGATCCAGACACGAAGAACACACAGCACAGGACTCCAGGAAGAAACCAACTCACGGGAAACAGGAAACACAGCACAAACATCGACCAACGATCTGACAATGAGAGAAGAATTCAGTGAGTCTTTAAAGGAACTGGAGATGAGTGGCAGCTGGCGCCGAGCTGATTACAGATGAGATGATTGACTGATAATTGATACGGTGACACCCACACACACACGCACATGGCACACAGACAACAATAACAAATGCACGAGACAAGCAGGAAGCAGCGCACTCATGAACCGTGACAACAACAGGCTCGAAGAACCTTGTGCTAACGTTCCAATTTATTTATTTATTTATTTGTTTATTTTAAAAGGGACAATGTACACTAATCAACATTCAGATCAAATGTAAGAGTACCCGAGTTAGCCACAGGCTAGTTTTCATCGGCAGTCCCCTTGCCAGATGTTATTAGGCATCCTAAAATAATAATCTGTTATAATACAATAAAATTCTTTATACAATAAACAAAAAAAAAAAAAAAAAAAATTAGACTGTGTTAAAATCACAACCAATCGAGTAAACAAGATAAACAAATCTAAAAATAGATGATACCGTTATTGTTAGTGGATGGGACCAGCGTCAGTGTTGGCAGTGTTGATTTTCAATAAACCATTTCTTAACATTAATCTTAAATGAGTAATAGGATGGAGACTCTCTAATTAATGGTGGTACTGAGTTCCATTGATGTGATGCTGTAAATGAAAAGACTGCCTGACTAAATGCAGTTTTTTTAATGGTATTGTGCAGTCCCTCCCAACTGCACCTCTTGTACATTCGATTTAAAATTGATAAGTCCAAATAAAGGCGGAGGAGCTGACCTGTGCATTATCTTATAAACTAAGCAGACATTTCTGTATTTTATGAGGTTTTCCCAACTAAGCAATTTATACTTCTTTAAAATATGGCAATGATGGTAATGAATTGGCTTTTTGTCTAGAATTTTAAGTGCTTGTTTGTATAATGATTTCAGTGGTTTTAAGGCTGTAGAGTGTGCATTGGACCAACTTATCAAACAGTAAGTGATGTGAGAGAACCAATGAGTGGATATATACCTTAGCTGCCTCAGCTGATAAGAGATTTCTGATATACCTGAAATTAGCCAAGCTGAACTTTACTTTATTACAGACCCTCTTTATATGGGTTTTGAAGGCAAGATGTGAGTCTAAATGTAGTCCTAAATACTTGTATTCTGAGACAACTTTTAGTTTATGTCCTGAAATGGTAATGTCTTGTTCTGCGTCTATGCGGGAGCTTTTGGATAAAAACATACAAACTGTTTTTGAAACATTCAGTTGTAAACAACAGTGATTAAGCCAGAATGTAACCTTCACTAATACATCTGTTAGCTTGATTGCAACCTCTGCAGCACTCTTACCATGAGTAAAAATAACTGTATCATCAGCATACATTAAAATATCACAATTTTCACATACAAAGGGTAGATAATTAATATATATGCTAAAAAGGGTTGGACCAAGTATGGAGCCCTGTGGCACCCTAGTTGAAAGACATAGGGGGTTAGATTTATAGTTACCATTTTTAACATGTTGAGAGCGGAGTGAGAGATAAGATTTGGTAAGATTGACCAACTCTGAAGAAAAATTAAAATTCAGTAATTTATACAATAGGATGTTATGATTAACCGTGTCGAATGCTTTTTTTAAGTCAAGGAACACGGCCCCTACTACCCCACCTGTATCCAGTGATGCCTTAACTTTTTCTATGAAGTAACATGTAGCTGTTTCTGTCGAGTAATTAGCCCTAAATACAAATTGCATTGGGTGCAGTGGAAAGGAGCTATTATTGAGACAATCAATGATTTGTTTGTTAATCAGTTTTTCAACAACTTTCGATACTATAGGTACAACACTGATGGGCCTGTAGTTGGAAGTCAGTAGAGGGTCACCGCCTTTGAATATAGGGGCCACAACAGCAGGCTTCCATGAATCAGGAACCTTCCTTGAGCCAGTGAAATATTGATTATGTGTGTTAGTGGAGTAACAATTGAAGAATTAATCTCTTTCAGCATAACTGTATCCATACCATAGACATCCTTAGCCCTTGAGGATTTGAGAGATGTGACTACTTTTACAACCTCATCCTCTGATACTGATTTTAGTGTTAATGCTGACTCTCTATTATTGGTTATGTGTGCATTATTTTGTTGTACTGCAAAACATTGGGCAATAGTATCTACTGACTCAACAAAGTATTGATTGAGGGCCTGTGCCACATCAGTCGGGCTCTCCAAGATTGTGTCATTTACAATTGGCTTAGTTATACTAATGTTTTGACCGGTTAGTTTTTGAATCTGACTCCATATGGCTTTTGAGTTACCATTTGAATTTTCAGCAATTATAATGAAAAAGTCTGCCTTAGCTTTTCTCAGTTCTCTAGTTACTGTGTTTCTTAACCTAATGAAGTTATACCTATCAAGGGACATCTTTGATTTTGTGGCTATTTTTAAAGCGTTGTCCCGCTCCTTCATTCATTTTAGAACTTTCTCGTTCATCCAAGGAAGACTCTGTTTCTTGTTTTTACATTTAATTCTAATTGAAAATTCATGAATTAGGGCCCGAGCACCGATGGTGAGACGACCCTATTGTTTTTGCTCCATTTATTAGGGGCCAAGCACCGAAAGTGCGGAGGCACCTATTGTATCTGTTCCCGTTCTTATTATTATTCTTCCGACTGGGAGTCTATGGCAGCCCATAGAACCGATTGTGGGAAAGTTGTTTTGGTTTGACATTCTGATAGAGGACAGTCCCAACATTAAATACACCAATTTTGGTGTTTCTAAATCATTCCCTCTAGCGCCACCCCCTGTCCAAAATTTTACTTTTATTTTGCTAATATCTTTTGAACCGTAAGGCCAATCAACAAAATTATTTTTTCTTCTGATTCCTGAGCTCATGCCAATTCGATTGCACCCTATTTCGCCATTTTCCGTCATAAAAACATGGCCGCCATTTTGAATTTTCCGAAAAAGCTACTTTTTCAAACTCGTCCTAGACGGTTTGTCCAATTTGCACGAAAATTGAACCAGATCATCTTCAGGCAGTGGTGACAAAAAGTTATTAAATTCAAGTTGATTCGCTTAACCGTATTTGATAAACGCTTGAACAAATTTTACGTAGCACTTGCAAAAACAGTCGTAGGACTGTATCTCCGCAACGCTTCATCGGATTCAGACCTAACTAGGTACTTGTCATCACAAGCATGACCTGAGGCTACATGCTGCGTTTCGGCGCAGCGCCACTTACTGGTCCGGAGATATGAAAAATGGCTATTTTTGCTTATAACTTCTGAACAGTTTGTCCAAAAATCATAAAATTGGTCTCGTTAGATTCAGGGCAACATGCCGAGTCGACTGATATCCAATTTTACCATATCGGCCATTTTGACTGTCGTCCATTTTGAATTTTGTGCTAAAATGCTGTATTTTAAGAACGCATGAACGGATTGTTATGAAACTTGGTATGGGTCATCAGCACAATGTCCTGAAGGAGCGTGAGAAGTTTCGAAACAGCGCCACCTAGTGGTGATTTTTTTTTCCAAATGCTTATAACTTTGGGTGTGGTCGACTAATTTGCACGAGACTCATCTCATTAGACTCCTGAATCCTTGCCGAGTCCTACGATACCAAACATGCTTGGTTTCGCCTTACGGTTTGTGTAGCGTTGTTATTTAGTGCTTAAAAAACATTTGGCGATATCTTCGAAACCGTTTGTCCGATCGAGACAAAACCACCGTCAGAAGTTTGGAATCATAGCTTGTTATCTACATGTCAATGTTCAAATGCGAAAATATTGATAGTAAGGGGTAGTAAAATCCAATCAAAGTCATGTGTCAGTCATTTTTTAAGTGTTTTTTCATATAAATGTCTATAACTCTGAAGCAAATTGAGATGACGCCAAAATTGACACACATATGTATGGGCTCACTCTGAGGACACATAAAAAAAATTGTGGGACTGAGCCTCTTGGTGGCGCTATAATAGAACAAAACATGAAATTCCCATTGACTTTAATACAGTTTTGTGAAATAAAATGCTATACTTAACAAATGCATTGGTGTAATATTACGAAACTCAGAATGTGCCATCAGCACCATCCCCTGAAGATACTCAAAATATTTCGAGAGAGTGCCACCTAGTGGTCAAAAGTTCTAACAAAATTTCCAAAAAGGCTAATAACTTTTGAATATTGAAATGCCACTGGTCTTAATAGATTCCCTGGGTCACGCCGAGAGCATAGATACCACGTTTTCCTTATTTGGCCGAACTTCCTGTCCACCATCTTGATTTTCATTCAAAACCTACTTTTTCGAACTCCTCCTAGAACGTTTGTCCGATTTTCACAAAAATCGAATCGTATCATCTCCAGACTTTGGCGACTAAAAGTTATTGATTTCGTGTCGATAGACAAAACCGTTTTCGTATAGCGCAGCAGCAAAGTTGAGGCATGATGCCAAAAGCACTATTCAGGCTTT
Organism: Scardinius erythrophthalmus; assembly: GCF_964197995.2. NCBI lineage: Eukaryota > Metazoa > Chordata > Actinopteri > Cypriniformes > Leuciscidae > Scardinius > Scardinius erythrophthalmus. The sequence continues at coordinate 38,834,836 of NC_138240.1, forward strand.
ATCTCTGCAATGCCTTTTGATTGCTCCTGTCTGCCTCGCTGCCTGCTGTGAGTGTGTTTGTGTGCTTTGGTGCGGTAAGCTCCGTCTTAGCCTTATATTTCTTTGTTTTGAACCATCATTTTACTACCATTTCTAGTTGTTTATACTACTACATTTTACCCAACATCTCAGATTAACCTGACATCGCTAGCTTTTGTTATTAGTACTACTAGCACAAAACGCTAGTAATTCGCTAGTCTGTTAACGCGCCACCCGTGCGCTCAGCTATTTTATTTATTTATTTTTCTCTCGCGCGTCCGCGCCTTTGAGTTCATAAAAAGCTCAGGTGAGTAAGAATCAGTCAACAAACACGGTGAGTAATGTCTTGTCCTGTTATTGTCACTTGCACTTCATGTCACATGTTTAGTATAGGCTTCTCTGTCGACAATATAGGATTTATATGTGATAAATGTAAGGAGACAGTTAGGTTGACAGAGAAGATTTCAGAATTAGAAACACGCATCCAAACTTTAATTGAGGATAGTAAGAGTGCTAGTGCTTTAGATGTTTTGGATGCGCATAGAATAGTGAACACTTTACATGGCGTTGTTCCGGCTGAAGTAGAGCCCGTGCAGCCGGGCAAATGGGTGACAGTGAGGGATCGCTCTAGTCGCGGATCTAAAAACCACTCTTCCGTTCCGATTACCATAACAAATCGATTTGCCCCGCTCAGTGAAACACCCACTGAGAATGATTGTGCCCTAGTTATTGGCGATTCTATTACACGGAACGTGAAAATAGAGACACCAATCACCATAGTCACATGTTTGCCGGGAGCCAGAGCGCCTGACATCAAAGCAAATTTAAAAGTGCTGGCTAATGCTAATCGTAAATTCTCTAAGATCATTATTCATGTCGGCACCAATGATGTTCGACTCCGCCAGTCGGAGATCACCAAAATTAATATTAAAGAGGTGTGTGAACTTGCAAGTACGATGTCAAGGACTGTAATCTGCTCTTGCCCCCTTCCTGTTCGCAGGAGTGATGAGATAGTCAGTAGATTATGTTCGCTTAACGGTTGGCTGTCTCGGTGGTGTCCGCTTAATAATATAGAATTCATAGACAATTGGAAAAGTTTTTGGGGCAAACCTGACCTGTTGAAAAGAGATGGTATTCATCCCTCCTGGGATGGTGCTGCTCTTCTCTCTAGTAATATGGCTCATAGTCTTAGAGCTCAAACATGACAATCTGGGGCTCAGGTCAGGAAGCAGACAGACTGGCTTAACCGACTGTCTGCTAGCGGCCTCGCGTCACCCAGGTCAGATAAATCCCATCACATAGAGCCTCTTTCACCTAGCTATCATCATATAGAGACTGTGTCTGTTCCCCCGAATTTGGAAATCCAACTAAGGTTAAAAATTTAATTGATGTTCAACAAATAAAAAACAGCTATAATACAGATGAGCAAATGCTAAAGCTTGGGTTGCTGAATATTTGATCGCTTACTTCAAAAGCACTCGTTGTTAACGATATGATTTCAGATAATAACCTAGATGTGCTGTGTTTGACAGAAACCTGGCTAAAACCAAACGATTACATTACTTTAAATGGATCAACCCCGCAAGATTACTGTTATAAACATGAGCCTCGTCTGAAACGCAAAGGGGGTGGTGTTGCTGTAATTTATAGTAATAGTTTCAAAACCACTAAGAAATCAAGTTTTAAATATAATTCTTTTGAAGCATTGGTGCTTAATGTAAAAATATATAGTGTAAACGATAAATCACGTTTGAGATTTGTGCTGGCTACTGTATACAGGCCACCAGGGCACCATACAGACTTTATCAAAGAATTTGCGGACTTTCTATCAGAATTAATATTGACTGCAGATAAAGTACTAATTGTTGGTGATTTTAATTTACACATCGATAATGAAAAAGATGCATTGGGATTGGCATTTAAAGACATTGTAAATTCAATTGGAGTTAGACAACACGTGTCAGGACCTACTCATCGTCGTAATCATACTCTAGATCTAATATTATCACACGGAATAGATGTGGATGCCGTTGAAATTCTGCAGCAGAGCGATGACATCTCAGATCATTATCTAGTCTTGTGTAAACTTCATTTAGCCAAGGCTGCAAAGCCGACTCCGTGTTACAAATATGTGAGACCTATCACTTCTGCTACTAAAGATTGCTTTATTAATAATCTTCCTAATCAGTTTCATCATCTCAGATAGCTTAGAAGAACTAGATATTACAACAGAAACGTTTAACTCTCTCTTTTCCAGGACTTTAGACACAGTTGCTCCGTTGCGCTTAAAGAAGATTAAAGAAAATAGTCCAACGCCGTGGTACAACGAGCGCAGCCAGAAAAATGGAGCGCAACTGGAAGAAAACAAAACTAGAGGTATTTCGCATTTCATGGAAGGAGAGCTCAATTACTTAGGCTTGGCTTGTAGGGATTTCCAAACCTGCGTATATTCTAACGCACATAACTATAGAACCCATTCTAAATGCGCATGTGACTGCCATCAGCGTTTCTCACAGGTTCGCGTTTAAAGTCTGTGTAGAGAGAATGGTGTCGTCTTAGCGGCCCCAAATTTAATAACAAATGATCATTGCGACGGAACCAAATCAATTAAAACTAAGTTTAGATGGAAATAACTTAACTCTGCTGTAAAGCCGAAACAATCTCTGTTACCTTAAATTATACGCTTATCTCTGTAAAGCTGCTTTGAGACAATCTACATTGTTAAAAGCGCTATATAAATGAAGATGACTTGACTTGACTTGACTTACAGAGAGGCTTTAAAAGCTGCTAGATCTGCTTATTTTTCAACCCTATTAGAAGAAAATAAACATAATCCTAGGTATTTATTTGAAACGGTGGCTAAACTAACGAAAAATAAAGCTTCAAGCACCAAAGTTTCCAAGCAACACAGCAGTAATGAATTTATGAACTTCTTCACTTATAAGATTGATAATATCAGGGACAAAATTATAACTATGCAACCGTCTACTAGAGTATCACATCAGGCAGTGCATTGTAGTCTCCCTGAGGAAAAATTTGATTCATTCGTTGCTATAGAAGAGGAAGAATTTACTAAACTCATTAAATCATCTAAATCTACAACATGTATGTTAGACCCTATACCGACTAAGCTACTGAAAGAAATACTTCCAGAGGTCATAGATCCTCTTCCTAATATCATTAATTCGTCTTTGTCTCTAGGATACGTACCAAAAAACTTTAAGCTGGCTATGATTAAACCGCTTGTTAAAAAAACGCAACTTGATCCTTCAGAATTAGTCAATTACAGGCCGATCTCGAATCTACCTTTTCTGTCAAAGATATTAGAAAAGGCAGTATCCTCACAACTGTGTTCCTTTCTAGAAAGAAATGATATCTGCGAGGATTTCCAGTCAGGATTTAGACCGTACCATAGTACCGAAACAGCTCTCGTTAGAGTCACAAATGATTTGCTCTTATCATCCGATCGTGGTTGTATCTCTCTATTAGTGTTACTCGATCTTAGTGCTGCATTTGACACCATCGACCACAACGTTCTTTTAAATAGATTAGAACATTATGTTGGCATTAGTGGAATTGCACTAGCATGGTTTAAATCATACTTATCTGACCGTTATCAGTTTGTAGCAGTAAATGAAGAGATGTCTCATCGATCACAAGTTCAGTATGGCGTACCTCAAGGCTCAGTACTAGGACCGCTGCTGTTCACTCTGTACATGCTACCCTTAGGAGATATCATTAGGAAACATGGCATTAGCTTTCACTGTTATGCCGATGATACTCAGCTCTATATTTCTTCAAAACCTAACGAAACTTATCAATTCACAAAATTAACGGAATGCATAGCGGATATAAAAAATTGGATGACTTGTAATTTCCTACTTCTAAATTCTGAAAAAACAGAGTTTCTAATTATTGGACAAAAAACTTCCTCACGTACTAACCTAGAATACTGTCTAACACTCGATGGCTGCTCTGTTAAAGGAGAACTCCGGTCAATTTTAACATTGAGCTCATTTTTTTGTACATTTGGAGTGCTGTCAATGCAGAGAACAACGACAAAAATCGGTGTTGCCTACACCGAGTTATTCTATTTTTAAAATTTGCATCCTGTTGACTTCAATGGGGCAATGTTTAAACCTGCTTTTAGCCTCTTAACATCCTTGATGTGTCATTACAAGTGCACAGAAAATGTGAGTGATTCCTTCTGAGTGAACACGAGTGGATCTGACTGCAGTAGATTTAAAAGATATGTATAAAAATTATGTTATTTAAGCCAGCGCAAATACCTGTTTACATCCTGTTTTTCGGTTGAAGTCCAAAGTAGTCGATTGCCGAGTTCACGCGCATAGGTTTAGTTACCAATGATCACGCGCGTGAACTCGGCAATTGACTATGGACTTCAACCGAAAAACAGGATGTAAACAGGTATTTGCGCTGGCTTAAATAACATAATTTTTATACATATCTTTTAAATCTACCGCAGTCAGATCCACTCGTGTTCACTCAGAAGGAATCACTCACATTTTCTGTGCACTTGTAATGACACATCAAGGATGTTAAGAGGCTAAAAGCAGGTTTAAACATTGCCCCATTGAAGTCAACAGGGTGCAAATTTTAAAAATAGAATAACTCGGTGTAGGCAACACCGATTTTTGTCGTTGTTCTCTGTATTGACAGCACTCCAAATGTACAATAAAATGAGCTCAATGTTAAAATTGACCGGAGTTCTCCTTTCAGTCTTCGTCGTCGGTTAGGAACCTGGGTGTGCTCTTTGATACCAATCTTTCATTTGAAAGTCACGTGTCTAGTATCTGTAAAACTGCATTTTTCCATCTTAAAAATATATCTAAATTACGCCATATGCTCTCATTGACAAATGCGGAACAGTTAGTTAATGCGTTCATGACCTCAAGGCTAGATTATTGTAATGCTCTACTGGGTGGTTGCCCTGCACGCTTAATATACAAACTACAGCTGGTTCAAAACGCAGCAGCTCGAGTTCTTACCAGAACCAGGAAGTATGACCATATTAGCCCAGTTCTGTCAAAACTGCATTGGCTCCCTATTAAACATCGCATAAATTTTAAAATATTGCTGATTACTTACAAAGCACTGAATGGTTTAGCTCCGCAGTACTTGAGCGAGCTCTTAACGCATTATAGTCCGTCACGTCTATTACGATCGCAAAATTCCGGCCAGTTGATAATACCTAGAATATCAAAATCGACTGCTGGCGGTAGATCCTTTTCCTATTTAGCACCAAAACTCTGGAACAGTCTTCCTATGATTGTCCGGGAAGCAGACACACTCTGTCAGTTCAAAGCCAGATTAAAGACACATCTCTTTGACCTAGCTTTCACATAATACATTATAGACTTCTATAATTTAATGTTAGGCTGCATATATTAGGTCAGCCGTAACCGGGAACACTTCCCAAAAATCCTGATGTACTCGTTATATCATGAGAAGAATGGCATCTACGCTAATTTTAGTGTCTGTGTTTATCCCGAGGTTTTCCTGCAGCCTGCCGGATCCAGGCCGTATCCAGATCTAACGAAGGACCTTCGCCTGGACCGATGACAACGCAGTGCTGAAGTGCCAACTAGTCTCTCCCTATGGAGGATCCCACTACCACTCTACAGATAAAGCGTTGTCGGGAAAATTCGTCTCGCGGTCCTACCCCAAAGCAACAACAAAAAAAAAAATTCCTTATCAAAATTTATAAGGAAAGACAAGTATTTTGTTTAGGCTTGGCTTGTAGGGAATTCCAAACCTGCATATATTCAAACGCACATAACTATAGAACCCATTCTAAATGCGCATGTGAACGCCATCAGCGTTTCTCACAGGTTCGCGTTTAAAGTATGTGTAGAGGGAATGGTGTCGTCTTAGCGGCCCCTAATTTAATAACAAATGATCATTGCGCCGGAAGCAAATCAATTAAAACTAACTTTAGATGGAAATAACTTAACTCTGCTGTAAAGCCGAAACAATCTCTGTTACCTTAAATTATACGCTTGTCTCTGTTTAGCTGCTTTGAGACAATCTACATTGTTAAAAACGCTATATAAATGAAGATGACTTGACTTGACTTGACTTAACAATAGCAAACACCTAGCAACAGCATAGCAACAGCAACAGAATAGCAACCAACCAGAACACCCTAGCAACCACCTAGCAACAGCATAGCAACAGCAACAGCATAGCAAATAACCAGAACACCCTAGCAACCACCTAGCAACAGCATAGCAACAGACAACAGCATAGCAACCAACTAGAACACCCTAGCAACCACCTAGCAACATCATAGCAGCAGCACAGCAATCAACCAAAACACCCTAGCAACCACCTAGCAACAGCAACAGCATAGCAACCAACCAGAACACCCTAGCAACCACCTAGCAACAGCATAGCAACAGCATAGCAACAGCAAAGCAACCAACCAGAACACCCTAGCAACAGCATACCAACAGAAACAGCATAGCAACAGCAACAGCATAGCAACCAACCAGAACACCCTAGCAACCACCTAGCAACAAACCAGAACACCCTAGCAACCACCTAGCAACAGCATAGCAACAGCAACAGCAACAGCATAGCAACCAACCAGAACACCCTAGCAACTACCTAGCAACAGCATAGCAACAGCAACAGCATAGCAACCAACCAGAACAGCCTAGCAACCACCTAGCAACAGCATAGCAACAGCATAGCAACCAACCAGAACACCCTAGCAACCACCAATCTGGGGCTCAGGTCAGGAAGCAGACAGACTGGCTTAACCGACTGTCTGCTAGCGGCCTCGCGTCACCAAGGTCAGATAAATCCCATCACATAGAGCCTCTTTCACCTAGCTATCATCATATAGAGACTGTGTCTGTTCCCCGAATTTGGAAATCCAAAAAACGTTTAAACCCAACTAAGGTTAAAAATTTTATTGATGTTCAACAAATAAAAAACAGCTATAATACAGATGAGCAAATGCTAAAGCTTGGGTTGCTGAATATTCGATCGCTTACTTCAAAAGCACTCGTTGTTAACGATATGATTTCAGATAATAACCTAGATGTGCTGTGTTTGACAGAAACCTGGCTAAAACCAAACGATTACATTACTTTAAATGAATCAACCCCGCAAGATTACTGTTATAAACATGAGCCTCGTCTGAAACGCAAAGGGGGTGGTGTTGCTGTAATCTATAGTAATAGTTTCAAAACCACTAAGAAATCAAGTTTTGAATATAATTCTTTTGAAGCATTGGTGCTTAATGTAAAAATATATAGTGTAAACGATAAATCACGTTTGAGATTTGTGCTGGCTACTGTATACAGGCCACCAGGGCACCATACAGACTTTATCAAAGAATTTGCGGACTTTCTATCAGAATTAATATTGACTGCAGATAAAGTACTAATTGTTGGTGATTTTAATATACACATCGATAATGAAAAAGATGCATTGGGATTGGCATTTAAAGACATTGTAAATTCAATTGGAGTTAGACAACACGTGTCAGGACCTACTCATCGTCGTAATCATACTCTAGATCTAATATTATCACACGGAATAGATGTGGATGCCGTTGAAATTCTGCAGCAGAGCGATGACATCTCAGATCATTATTTAGTCTCGTGTAATTTGCATTTAGCCAAGGCTGCAAAGCTGACTCCGTGTTTCAAATATGTGAGACCTATCACTTCTGCTACTAAAGATTGCTTTATTAATAATCTTCCTAATCAGTTTCATCATCTCAGCATCTCAGATAGCTTAGAAGAACTAGATATTACAACAGAAACGTTTAACTCTCTCTTTTCCAGCACTTTAGACACAGTTGCTCCGTTGCGCTTAAAGAAGATTAAAGAAAATAGTCCAACGCCGTGGTACAACGAGCACACTCGGGCCCTTAAGAGAGCAGCCAGAAAAATGGAGCGCAACTGGAAGAAAACAAAACTAGAGGTATTTCGCATTTCATGGAAAGAGAGCTCAATTACTTACAGAGAGGCTTTAAAAGCTGCTAGATCTGCTTATTTTTCAACCCTATTAGAAGAAAATAAACATAATCCTAGGTATTTATTTGAAACGGTGGCTAAACTAACAAAAAATAAAGCTTCAAGCACCGAAGTTTCCAAGCAACACAGCAGTAATGACTTTATGAACTTCTTCACTTATAAGATTGATAATATCAGGGACAAAATTATAACTATGCAACCGTCTACTACAGTATCGCATCAGGCAGTGCATTGTAGTCTCCCTGAGGAAAAATTTGATTCATTCGTTGCTATAGGAGAGGAAGAATTTACTAAACTCATTAAATCATCTAAATCTACAACATGTATGTTAGACCCTATACCGACTAAGCTACTGAAAGAAATACTTCCAGAGGTCATAGATCCTCTTCTTAATATCATTAATTCGTCTTTGTCTCTAGGATACGTACCAAAAAACTTTAAGCTGGCTTTGATTAAACCGCTTGTTAAAAAAACGCAACTTGATCCTTCAGAATTAGTCAATTACAGGCCGATCTCGAATCTACCTTTTCTGTCAAAGATATTAGAAAAGGCAGTATCCTCACAACTGTGTTCCTTTCTTGAAAGAAATGATATCTGCGAGGATTTCCAGTCCGGATTTAGACCGTACCATAGTACCGAAACAGCTCTCGTTAGAGTCACAAATGATTTGCTCTTATCATCCGATCGTGGTTGTATCTCTCTATTAGTGTTACTCGATCTTAGCGCTGCATTTGACACCATCGACCACAACGTTCTTTTAAATAGATTAGAACATTATGTTGGCATTACGGGAAATGCACTAGCATGGTTTAAATCATACTTATCTGACCGTTATCAGTTTGTAGCAGTAAATGATGAGATGTCTCATCGATCACAAGTTCAGTATGGCGTACCACAAGGCTCAGTACTAGGACCGCTGCTGTTCACTCTGTACATGCTACCCTTAGGAGATATCATTAGGAAACATGGCATTAGCTTTCACTGTTATGCCGATGATACTCAGCTCTATATTTCTTCAAAACCTAACGAAACTTATCAATTCACAAAATTAACGGAATGCATAGCGGATATAAAAAATTGGATGACTTGTAATTTCCTACTTCTAAATTCTGAAAAAACAGAGTTTCTAATTATTGGACAAAAAACTTCCTCACGTACTAACCTAGAATACTGTCTAACACTTGATGGCTGCTCTGTTAAGTCTTCGTCGTCGGTTAGGAACCTGGGTGTGCTCTTTGATACCAATCTTTCATTTGAAAGTCACGTGTCTAGTATCTGTAAAACTGCATTTTTCCATCTTAAAAATATATCTAAATTACGTCATATGCTCTCATTGACAAATGCGGAACAATTAGTTCATGCGTTCATGACCTCAAGGCTAGATTATTGTAATGCTCTACTAGGTGGTTGCCCTGCACGCTTAATAAACAAACTACAGCTGGTTCAAAACGCAGCAGCTCGAGTTCTTACCAGAACCAGGAAGTATGACCATATTAGCCCAGTTCTGTCAAAACTGCATTGGCTCCCTATTAAACATCGCATAAATTTTAAAATATTGCTGATTACTTACAAAGCACTGAATGGTTTAGCTCCGCAGTACTTGAGCGAGCTCTTAACGCATTATAGTCCGTCACGTCTATTACGATCTCAAAATTCCGGCCAGTTGATTATACCTAGAATATCAAAATCGACTGCTGGCGGTAGATCCTTTTCCTATTTAGCACCAAAACTCTGGAACAGTCTTCCTACCATTGTCCGGGAAGCAGACACACTCTGTCAGTTCAAAGCCAGATTAAAGACACATCTCTTTGACCTCGCTTTCACATAATACATTATAGACTTCTATAATTTAATGTTATGCTGCATAGACTAGGTCAGCCGGAACCGGGAACACTTCCCAAAAATCCTGATGTACTCGTTACATCATGAGAAGAATGGCATCTACGCTAATTTTAGTGTCTGTGTTTATCCCAAGGTTTTTCCTGCAGCCTGCCGGATCCAGGCCGTATCCAGATCTGACGAAGGACCTTCACCTGGACCGATGACAACGCAGTGCTGAAGTGCCAACTAGTCTCTCCCTATGGAGGATCCCACTACCACTCTACAGATAAGGCGTTGTTGGGAAAATTCGTCTCGCGGTCCTACCCCAAAGCAACAAATAAAATTCCTTATCAAAATTTATAAGGAAAAACAAGTATTTTGTTTAGGCTTGGCTTGTAGGGATTTCCAAACCTGCGTATATTCAAACGCACATAACTATAGAACCCATTCTAAATGCGCATGTGACCGCCATCAGCGTTTCTCACAGGTTCGCGTTTAAAGTCTGTGTAGAGAGAATGGTGTCGTCTTAGCGGCCCCTAATTTAATAACAAATGATCATTGCGACGGAACCAAATCAATTAAAACTAACTTTAGATGGAAATAACTTAACTCTGCTGTAAAGCCGAAACAATCTCTGTTACCTTAAATTATACGCTTATCTCTGTAAAGCTGCTTTGAGACAATCTACATTGTTAAAAGCGCTATATAAATGAAGATGACTTGACTGACTTGACCTAGCAACAGCATAGCAATTGCAACAAAATAGCAACCAACCAGAACACCCTAGCAGCCACCTAGCAACAGCATAGCAACAGCATAGCAACCAACCAGAACACCCTAGCAACCACCTAGCAACAAACCAGAACACCCTAGCAACCACCTAGCAACAGCATAGCAACCAACCAGAACACCCTAGCAACAGCATAGCAACAGAAACAGCATATCAACCAACCAGAACACCCTAGCAACCACCTAGCAACAGCATAGCAACCAACCAGAACACCCTAGCAACCACCTAGCAACAGCATAGCAACAGCAACAGCATAGCAACCAACCAACCAGAACACCCTAGCAACCACCTAGCAACAAACCAGAACACCCTAGCAACCACCTAGCAACAGCAACAGCATAGCAACCAACCAGAACACCCTAGCAACAGCATAGCAACAGCAACAGCATAGCAACCAACCAGAACACCCTAGCAACCACCTAGGAAACAGCATAGCAACAGCAACAGCATAGCAACCAACCAGAACACCCTAGCAACCACCTAGCAACAGCATAGCAACAGCAAGAGCATAGCAACCAACCAGAACAGCCTAGCAACCACCTAGCAACAGCATAGCAACAGCATAGCAACCAACCAGAACACCCTAGCAACCACCTAGCAACAGCATAGCAATTGCAACAGAATAGCAACCAACCAGAACACCCTAGCTGCCACCTAGCAACAGCATAGCACCAGCAACAGCATAGCAACCAACCAGAACACCCTAGCAACCACCTAGCAACAAACCAGAACACCCTAGCAACCACCTAGCAACAGCATAGCAACCAACTAGAACACCCTAGCAACAGCATAGCAACAGAAACAGCATAGCAACCAACCAGAACACCCTAGTAACCACCTAGAAACAGCATAGCAACAGCAACAGCATAGCAACCAACCAGAACACCCTAGCAACCACCTAGCAACAGCAACAGTATAGCAACCAACCAGAACACCCTAGCAACCACCTAGCAACAGCATAGCAACAGCAAAAGCATAGCAACAACCAGAACACCCTAGCAACCACCTAGCAACAGCATAGCAACAGCAAAAGCATAGCAACAACCAGAACACCCTAGCAACCACCTAGCAACAGCATAGCAACAGGCAACAGCATAGCAACCAACCAGAACACCCTAGCAACCACCTAGCAACAGCATAGCAACAGCAACAGCATAGCAAACAACCAGAACACCCTAGCAACCACCTAGCAACAGCATAGCAACAGGCAACAGCATAGCAACCAACTAGAACACCCTAACAACCACCTAGCAACAGCATAGCAACAGCACAACAACCAACCAAAACACCCTAGCAACCACCTAGCAATAGCAACAGCATAGCAACCAACCAGAACAGCCTAGAAACCACCTAGCAACCACCTAGCAATAGCAACAGCATAGCAACCAACCAGAACACCCTAGCAACCCCCTAGCAACAGTCCCGATGTACAGGTATTTCAAACCAATGTTGTTTGGGGGTCTTTGATGTCTTTATAATCATGCTGTTCTGTGTATCTTTGAAATCATAAGATTAAAAGGAAACAATAGTCAACTCCCTTTGAGATAATTCTTCAACCTTTTATTAAGAGTTGGAGTTGTTATAGATGGTGGCCCGTACGGGGACGGATTATTGTGAGAAATTGTAAAATTTTGTGATATTGTACCTTTTATATTTGCACAACTGTATGTCTGTAAATCATGGATAACCCGTCAGATAATGTTTGTGAGCAGGCTGTAGCTGGTGAGGGGCAAGAGTGTCCAGAGGCCCATCCTTATCAACCTCCCCCTGGTGTTTCATATAGGGAGCCATTGCCAGTAATAGAATTAAGTTCCATGATGAGTGATATGTATATTGATGGCCAGGCTGGAGGAAGTGAAGATGATGAACCCCCACTGTTGAAACCGAGGGGAGGAATGTCTGAACAAATTGAAATTCAAATAACAAAACTCTCTTCAACACTTCAGGCTCTGCAGACAGAGGTGCAAACTCTGAAAAGTGATTTCATGGCCAGCAACGATAGCATTGTTAATCGGGAGGCCTGTTTCAGGGATGTTATTGATCAACGTTTCGAGACACTTGAAAGGGAAATGAAAAGATCTTTGAACCACTTAGAGACAGAGATGGTGAATTGTCTTAATCGACGTGATGAACACTGGAAAAAAGAAATGTCACGAGTAAAGACGACCAGTACCCCAGTTTCACCCCACCTTTTTCACCATAGTTTTTCAGGTCCAGGACATCTTCCCTCTGCGATTCCCTCTCCGACGACACCTAAGCCTCCTATCAACTTAGAATTTCCTACCTTTGGTCAAAACCGTGAAACCTGTGATGTTTTGGAGTTCATTGAAAAGTGTGAAGACTTCCTGTCACTTAGGCCACTCACAGATTTGGAATTGCTAGCCACAATCAATGCAGTACTAACAGGCCCTGCGAGGAGTTGGTGGGCAGCTAAAAAGTCAAAGATATGCAACTGGGATGAGTTCAAACACTCCTTCATGTCTGCCTTCCTTTCTACAGATTACCTGACTGAGTTAGAAGACCAGCTCAAGGCTATGATTCAAGGCCCTAACCAGAGTATCAGGGATTTTGCCTATGATTATAGAGCTCTGTGCCTGAAATGGAGGGACGACTTGCCAGAAGAGGAGGTAGTAAGACGAATTTTAAATAGTTGTAATCCTTCCCTGGCGAGCAGTCTCAGAGGCGCAGTGCATACTGTGGAGCAGCTTGTTAAAGTGGGATCATTGGTGGAGAGAGACTTGAATTCAAAGAAGGACTACTGGGCTCGAGTCAACCAGCTCAAGGTAAATAATGAAGGAAAAAAGGGTGTTTCATTCTGACGTGACCAACACTCGAAACAACAGAGTACACCAGTCCAACATGTCTCACTGATTCAAACCACCACGCCTCCTCTGCTGAAAGTGGCTATAGATGTGAGGCGTTCTCACATCGAAGCCATTGTTGACACAGGTTCAACCTATTCCTTAATGCAGAAACAGTTATGGGAGGCTATAAAAACCCCAGAAGAACGACTGCAGCAGAGTTTGAGCAGGACGTTCATGGTGGCAGATGGAAAGTCTCACATATCAGAGGGTAGAACTCCTGTGGTTTATGAGTGGCATGGAATGGTCTGGACAATTGACACCTATATAATGTCAAATGAACACTTAGCATTTCCTCTTGTCCTCGGACTGGACTTCCTGAGACAAACGGGGGTACAGCTGAATGTTGCTGCGATGAGCTATGAGTTGGAGGTCAAAGGGAAAGTTAGAGTCTATCCTTTTCTCCAGCAACCACAGTGGGAGCAGCAGTGCATTCTGAAGAAGGAACCAGTTATCTCCTTGTTCATGGCTGTGCCCATGGAGAAGGGTGGAGAGCTGGAGACATCCACTGCGATAGCCACTATCAGAGAAGATATTATAGCAAGACAACCGCCAGAAGTTCAGCCCTTCTTAAATAAATGGGCGACAGCCTGTGCTGGAACTCTAGGGAGAACTAATCAAGCCATTCATCGGATCATAACAACAGATGAAATACCAGTCCGGTCGAAAGCCTATAGAGTGTCACCCTTGAAGAAAGAGGTGATGGAAAAGGAGATCAATAAGATGATGCAAGAAGGTATTATTGAGCCGTCTCAATCCCCTTGGGCATCTCCGGTAGTATTGGTTCCAAAGACAGACGGCAGTCTAAGGTTCTGTGTGGATTATCGCCGGCTTAATTCCAAAACTCCCCAAGATGCCTACCCGATGCCTCTCATTCACGAAATATTGGAGTCGTTGCAAGGGGCTCATTATTTCAGTACCCTTGACTTAAAATCTGGATACTGGCAGGTCGAAATGGAAGAAAGCAGCAGGGAAAAGACAGCCTTTATAACCCCCTTTGGATTATTTCATTTCTTGACCATGCCCTTCGGGTTGAAAAACGCTGGGGCTACATTCCAGAGGTTGATGGAGAGAGTGTTGGGTGAGCTAAGAGGAAAAGTGTGCTTCGTCCATATAGATGACATAATTGTCTACTCCCCAAGCCAACAACAACACTTAAAAGATCTTGAAGCTGTCTTTCAGAAACTGAAGGAGGCTAATCTTACCCTAAACCTAAATAAATGCCATTTCATGAAAGCAGAGATTAAGTTTTTGGGACATGTTGTGTCCAAGGAAGGAGTAAAAGTCGACTCGGATAAGATCACCGCCATCAGTAGTTACCCAACCCCTCAAAACTTGTTGGATCTTCAGAGATTCCTGGGGTTGGTTGGATGGTACCATAAGTTTATCCCACATTTTGCTGAACTGGCTGCCCCCTTGAACCAACTTAACCCTCTGAGGTCGACAAACGCGCCGGCGCGTTTTGCTGGATTTTCTCCACATTGTAGCACTTTAAACTTAAATTTCTCCGTCATTTATGGTCATACAGAAAAAATAAATATAAAAAAAGAATCTGTGGTATTTCTACTTTTGTATGTGTCCACTTCCAATCAAATCAAAACATTGTGCTTTTGTAAAATAAGGAAAAAAACAGTGTGTGCGTTCTGCCTCTCCGTCGCGGTGAACTTTTTTTTCTTGAGCACGTCTATAAACTGAAACAAAACTCAGCGAATACTTGTTACACATTTATGAGCCATACACCTTTATAAACATTTAAGTGTGTACTTTTAAATGATCGGATTCAAAACGAAAACAAATATTCTCTGTTTAAGTAATTTGTATAAAACCAACAAGATTTCCAGCTTCTCAAACGCTTCCTAATTATTTTTAATTCGGCCACGCCCACTCGCGCAAAAGATATTCACATGCAAATCTCCACATGGAACGCGATCGCCCTCATTACCTCAACAACAAAACACTTCACTTCACTTTTCGTCGAGTTTGAAAGACGTGCCTGAGCTTACATTGGATTTACATCAGAAGAAGAAGAACGATATTTGAAGACAAGAAAGATAAGGTAAGAAATTCTTACATATTAGTTTGCTATTGTTGCATAAATTTCACATTGCAGTTGAACTGTTGCTAGATATATGGTGAATATTATAATATTTAGACCCGTGTTTACTGTTACTGTGTTTGTGGATATCTGCTCAAACGTAGATAGGCTATGTATATGGTAGGCCTAACCATAATGTTTTATATTTGATCGCAATCGCGTTTTAATGTATCATATTTTTGATCGCGATCGCGTTTTAATGTATCATATTTTTGATCGCGATCGCGTTTGAATGTATCATATTTTGGAAAAGCAAAACGCTCCAAACGGCTTCATGTTTTTACTATTATCTCATTTCATATCATCATAACGAATGGAAACATTTGAAGTAACATGATAATCAATATATTTTTCTCTAGCTTAGTTGTTACTGAAATCTTTTTGAAAATATATATAGGCTGCTATATTGTTATTATTTTATGCAGCACTGCGCATAGCCTATACCTACAAGGCACAACAAACCTGGTGTTCATTATATATTGTTGGAAACATTTGTGTGAGTGTGTGTGTGTATTCTGTGAATTTTAAAAAGCAATTTTAACAAGAAAAATCTAAAATGTATTCCCAAAATCGTGCAGGCCTTTCTCTTGATATCAGTATGTTCACTTTTTTTTTTTTCAGGGCCCAGATGCCACTGAGTCCTGCTGACTTCAACATTCACAGTACATGTCTCTGTACATGAACATGGTAAAGTGAAAATCAAACACCTTAGAAAATGAAAGGTATGTACAATGTTTTTAGGAATGGCACAAAGGTCTCTTTCTTCAATAAGTGCTTTTTTGTTGTGTATCTTTAGATTATGTTGTGTTGTAAATAAATCCAAACAATTTTAAAAGCCATTCTTTTTTAAATCTCCTCATTCTTTGTGCAAGGTTGGTCAGAATGATGGGCCCTGATAAGCTCCTAATAGGGCCATTAGGGAGGTTCTTTGTCTTTCTCAGGTGTGGAAAGCTTTCATATTAATGAGGTGATCCGCCCCTTCGCATATTGCTTTCTAACACAAAACACGTCGTAAAATTTTTAAATCAATATATTGTCTTCTCTGAATGAGCAGTCAGGGTGATTCTCACATCGTTTTGGAGCAAATATTCTAGGCTACGTGATACAATTTTCAAAAGTCTTGTGAAGAAATAATCAGTATGGGTTTCATGACCTTATTTCAGTGAGAATTTATTTTTGTATTTTCACAAACCACGCATAAATGTCATTATCTCAAAACTACAAACTTTTACATACATGCTGCTGATATATTATTGTAGCAGAGTTTGTGCTGAATACAGTGTAATTAGACTTTAGCCATGAAAATGTCACAAGTAACAGAAATAACCACAAATGTCAGAGCATGTCAGAACACCTCCAGGGCCCAGAAAACAGCTCAGACCTCAGAGGGTTAAAAGGAAAGGAATGAAATGGACATGGACCACTGAAACCCAGTTAAGCTTTGAGAGTCTCATATATGCTCTGCAACATGCCCCTGTACTAGCTCAACCTGATCTGTCGCAACCCTTCCAGGTTCAAACAGACGCTAGCTCAATTGGCCTGGGAGCGGTTCTAACCCAGAACATCAGTGGAGAAGAGAAGGTGATTGCGTATGCCTCGAGAGGATTGAGGGGAGCAGAAGTGAATTATTCAACCTCAGAAAAAGAGTGCCTTGCAGTGGTTTGGGCTGTCGAAAAGTGGCACCACTACCTGGAAGGAGTGCCATTTGTGGTGTATATGGACCATGCTGCCTTAACCTGGGCATTTAACTCACCCAAAACAACCTCTCGGCTAACTAGGTGGACCTTAAGGCTCCAGCGGTTTCACTTTCAGGTCCAGTACCGGAAGGGACGGATGAATGTAGTGCCTGATGCCTTGTCGAGAGCTCCACATTGTGGTGTCCCCTTAGCAGTGTATGTTGACGAGAAATCCTCCCATTGGAATTTGGATATTCCAACAACCATGGCAGAAATATTAAAAGCCCAGAGTGAGGATGTTGAGGTGAGTGAGTTAAAGGGGAGGCTCGGGATCACAGATGACGTCAATCGCATCAGATGGGAAGTCCAGCAAGGGGTGTTGTACAGAGTGTTGCCCTTTGCTGCTGGCACAAAGTACCAGTTAGTGGTGCCCAAGACTCTAACCACAACCTTCATCAATTACTTCCATAACAATCCACTGGGGGCACATCTGGGACGAATGAAGACACTTCTAAAAATCATAGAATTCGCCTGGTGGCCAGAAGTGCGCAAAGACGTGTGGAAGTATGTGAAGGAATGCACAGTCTGCCAGAGATACAAGCCCAGTAACACCAAACCCTCCGGTTTCCTTCAGTCCACGGAAGTGGAGGAGCCTGGGTACATGTTAGGAGCTGACCTTATGGGGCCCCTTCCCAAAAGTAAAAAGGGTAATGTGTATCTTCTGGTAGTAGTTGATTATTTCACCAAATGGGTGGAACTGTTTCCCATCAGAGATAGCAAGACGTACAGAATCTGTCAGATTCTGCAAGAGGAGGTGTTTACGAGGTGGGGAGTTCCAAAATTCCTCCTATCAGACCGCGGGCCCCAGTTTTTAAGCCAGTTGATGGAGGATCTTTGTAAGAGATGGGGAATAACAAGGAAGCTCACTACCAGCTATCACCCTCAAACGAATCTCACCGAGCGAGTCAACAGAATCATTAAGACCATGATTGCCTCCTTTGTAGGTGAAAGCCATCGGGACTGGGACAGGTGGCTGGCTGAATTTCGTTTTGCTATTAACACAGCTCGCAATGAGTCCACGGAACACTCACCGGCTGAGCTGGCACTGGGCAGGCAATTGAAAGGTCCCTTAGAACGACTTGTTGCTCATCCTCCAAATCCGGGACAAGCAGGATATTCCCTCATAGAACGACAACAACAACTCCAGCAGGATGCACTAAAGGCAATGAGGAAAGCACACACCAAACAAGCCAGGTATTATAATGCACGACGGAAATTTGTACAATTCCAAGAGGGAGACCTGGTTTGGGTTCGTGCTCATCCTATGTCGAAAGCAGATGATTTCTTTTCATCTAAACTTGCCCCTAAATGGGAGGGCCATGTGAAGATAAAAAGGAAGTTGGGGCCTGTGAACTATCTTGTTGAATGGGGTTCAGGGGAAAAGTTGGACAATGTAAATGTCGTGAACCTTAAACGATACTTTGGGGGAGATCTCCAAAATAGCCTCCGGCAGGGGGGGGGGGGGGGGGGGGGGGGGGGGGGCTCTGTGACACTGCCACAGTAAAGCCCTGCAATATGCTCACTTAAGTAAAAAAAAAACAAAAAAAAAAAAAACGTGTGAGATATCTGTATGTGCCATGCCAATATGTTTATTGTTTATTTATTTCTTGGCATGTATGTTGATTTTGAACATTTGCCTATGCTTATTTTTGAGGGGACTTTTGTTCATCTCTAAGGACTCTTATTAAGCTGAGGGATAAAAGAGAAAAGGGGGGCGGCCATTTTGAAAAGTGTGTTTGGTGAGGTGGCATGGTTCTTTTGGGCTAACCTAGCTCTGAGTAAACTGTCTAGAATGTTCTCTGAGAAGAGAGACTTTGTGTATTAGATGTTGGAGCTATTTCATATGTGCACGCCCTGGTCTCGGATATACCTGGTGGACTATACTCTGGGGCTTATTTTTCAGCTGGAGGATAACCTGTTTTGTGGGGCCTTGAACCATTGGATTTGTATTTTTTGCTCTTTTTTGGGGACACTGTTTTTCCTGAGGACTTTAACTTGCCTACATACCTCAGCAGGAAAGGACTGAGACGGGACTGTTGAGTATTATTTTTGTTATTTATATTTTGCTTGGACTTACTTCTCTTGAACTTTCTTTATTTGGACTATTTTGTTTGAGTTTTACACAGAGAGTCAACAGATTTATGTTATGTTTGCATGTGCTTTACAATGGTCTAAATTGCCTTTATATTTACAAACCAATGTTGTTTGGGGGTCTTTGATGTCTTTACAATCATGCTGTTCTGTGTAGTATCTTTGAAATCATAAGATTAAAAGGAAACAATAGTCAACTCCCTTTGAGATAATTCTTCAACCTTTTATTAAGAGTTGGAGTTGTTACAACAGCAACAGCATAGCAACCAACCAGAACACCCTAGCAACCATCTAGCAACAGCGTAGCAACAGCAACAGCATAGCAACCAACCAGAACACCCTAGCAACCACCTAGCAACAAACCAGAACACCCTAGCAACCACCTAGCAACAGCATAGCAACAGCAACAGCATAGCAACCAACCAGAACACCCTAGCAACCACCTAACAACAGCATAGCAACAGCATATCAACCAACCAGAACACCCTAGCAACCACCTAGCAACAAACCAGAACACCCTAGAAACCACCTAGCAACAGCATAGCAACCAACCAGAACACCCTAGCAACCACCTAGCAACAGCATAGCAACAGGCAACAGCATAGCAACCAACTAGAACACCCTAGCAACCACCTAGCAACAGCATTGCAACAGCAACAGCATAGCAACCAACCAGAACACCCTAGCAACCACCTAGCAACAGCATAGCAACAGAAACCGCATAGCAACGAACCAGAACACCCTAGCAACCACCTAGCAAAAGCATAGCAACAGCAACAACATAGCAACCAACCAGAACACCCTAGCAACCACCTAGCAACAGCATAGCAACAGCATAGCAACAGCATAGCAACCAACCAGAACACCATAGCAACCAGCTAGCAACAGCAACAGCATAGCAACCAACCAGAACACCCTAGCAACAGCATAGCAACAGCATAGCAACCAACCAGAACACCCTAGCAACCACCTGACAACAACATAGCAACAGCAAAAGCATAGCAACCAACCAGAACACCCTAGCAACCACCTAACAACAGCATAGCAACAGCATAGCAACCAACCAGAACACCCTAGCAACCACCTGACAACAACATAGCAACAGCAAAAGCATAGCAACCAACCAGAACACCTAGCAACCACCTGACAACAACATAGCAACAGCAAAAGCATAGCAAACAACCAGAACACCATAGCAACCACCTGACAACAACATAGCAACAGCAAAAGCTTTGCAAACAACCAGAACACCATAGCAACCACCTAGCAACAGCAACAGTATAGCAACCACCCAGAACACCCTAGCAACCACCTAGCAACAAACCAGAAAACCCTAACAACCACCTAGCAACAAACCAGAACACCTAGCAACCACCTGACAACAACATAGCAACAGCAAAAGCATAGCAACCAACCAGAACACCCTAGCAACCATCTAGCAACAGCATAGCAACAGCAACAGCATAGCAACCAACCAGAACACCCTAGCAACCATCTAGCAACAGCATAGCAACAGCATAGCAACCAACCAGAACACCCTAGCAACCATCTAGCAACAGCATAGCAACAGCAAAAGCATAGCAACCAACCAGAACACCCTAACAACCACCTAGCAACAGCATAGCAACAGCATAGCAACCAACCAGAACACCCTAGCAACCACCTAGCAACATCATAGCAACAGAAACAGCATAGCAACCAACCAGAACACCCTAGCAACCACCTAGCAACCACCTAGCAAGAGCATAGCAACCAACCAGAACACCCTAGCAACCACCTAGCAACAGCATAGCAACAGCAACAGCATAGCAACCAACCAGAACACCCTAGCAACCACCTAGCAACCACCTAGCAAGAGCAACAGCATAGCAACCAACCAGAACAACCTAGCAACAGCATAGCAACAGCAACAGCATAGCAACCAACCAGAACACCCTAGCAACCACCTAGCAACCACCTAGCAACAGCAACAGCATAGCAACCAACCAGAACAACCTAGCAACAGCATAGCAACAGCAACAGCATAGCAACCAACCAGAACACCCTAGCAACCACTTAGCAACAGCAACAGCATAGCAACCAACCAGAACATCCTAGAAAGCAACTGGCAACAGCATAGCAAGCAACCAGAACACCCTAGCAACCACCTAGCAACAGCATAGCAACAGCATAACAAACAACCAGAACAGCCTAGCAACCACCTAGCAACAGCCTAGCAACAGCAACAGCATAGCAAACAACCAGAACACCCTAGCAACCACCTAGCAACAGCATAGCAATGGGCAACAGCATAGCAACCAACTAGAACACCCTAGCAACCACCTAGCAACAGCATAGCAACAGCAACAGCATAGCAACCAACCAAAACACCCAAGCAACCACCTAGCAACAGCAACAGCAATAGCATAGCAACCAACCAGAACACCCTAGCAACCACCTAGCAACAACACAGCAACAGCAACAGCATAGCAACCAACCAGAACACCCTAGCAACCACCTAGCAACAGCATAGCAACAGGCAACAGCATAGCAACCAACCAGAACACCCTAGCAACCACCTAGCAACAGCATAGCAACAGCAACAGCATGGCAACCAACCAAAACACCCTAGCACCTACCTAGCAACAGCAACAGCATAGCAACCAACCAGAACACCCTAGCAACCACCTAGCAACAGCATAGCAACAGAATAGCAACCAACCAGAACACCCTAGCAACCACCTAGCAACAGCATAGCAACAGCAACAGCATAGCAAACAACCAGAACACCCTAGCAACCACCTAGCAACAGCATAGCAACGGGCAACAGCATAGCAACCAACTAGAACACCCTAGCAACCACCTAGCAACAGCAACAGCATAGCAACCAACCAGAACACCCTAGCAACCACCTAGCAACAGCTTAGCAACAGCAACAGCATAGCAACCAACCAGAACACCCTAGCAACCACCTAGCAACAGCATAGCAACAGCATAGCAACATAGCAACACCCTAGCAACCACCTAGCAACAGCATAGCAACAGCATAGCAACCAACCAGAACACCCTAGCAACCACCTAGCAACAGCATAGCAACAGCAACAGAATAGCAACCAACCAGAACACCCTAGCAACCACCTAGCAACAGCATAGCAACAGCAACAGCATAGCAACCACCTAGCAACAAACCAGAACACCCTAGCAACCATCTAGCAACAGCATAGCAACACCCTAGCAACCACCTAGCAACAAACCAGAACACCCTAGCAACCACCTAGCAACAGCATAGCAACAGCATAGCAACCAACCAGAACACCATAGCAACCACCTAGCAACAAACCAGAACACCCTAGCAACCATCTAGCAACAGCATAGCAACAGCATAGCAACCGCATAGCAACCAACCAGAACACCCTAGCAACCACCTAGCAACAGCATAGCAACCAACCAGAACACCCTAGCAACCACCTAGCAACAGCATAGCAACAGCAAAAGCATAGCCACCAACCAGTACACCCTAACAACCACCTAGCAACAGCATAGCAACAGCAACAGCATAGCAACCAACCAGAACACCCTAGCAACCACCTAGCAACAGCATAGCAACAGCAACAGCATAGCAACCAACCAGAACACCCTAGCAACCAACCAGAACACCCTAGCAACCACCTAGCAACAGCATAGCAACCAACCAGAACACCCTAGCAACCACCTAGCAACAGCATAGCAACAGCAAAAGCATAGCCACCAACCAGAACACCCTAACAACCACCTAGCAACAGCATAGCAACAGCAACAGCATAGCAACCAACCAGAACAGCCTAGCAACCACCTAGCAACAGCATAGCAACAGCAAAAGCATAGCAACCAACCAGAACACCCTAGCAACCACCTAGAAACAGCATAGCAACAGCAACAGAATAGCAACCAACCAGAACACCCTAGCAACCACCTAGCAACAGCATAGCAACAGGCAACAGCATAGCAACCAACTAGAACACCCAAGCAACCACCTAGCAACAGCATTGCAACAGCAACAGCATAGCAACCAACCAAAACAACCTAGCAACCACCTAGCAACAGCAACAGCATAGCAACCAACCAGAACACCCTAGCAACCACCTAGCAACAGCTTAGCAACAGCAACAGCATAGCAACCAACCAGAACACCCTAGCAACCACCTAGCAACAGCATAGCAACATAGCAACACCCTAGCAACCACCTAGCAACAGCATAGCAACAGCATAGCAACCAACCAGAACACCCTAGCAACCACCTAGCAACAGCATAGCAACAGCAACAGAATAGCAACCAACCAGAACACCCTAGCAACCACCTAGCAACAGCATAGCAACAGCAACAGCATAGCAACCACCTAGCAACAAACCAGAACAGCCTAGCAACCATCTAGCAACAGCATAGCAACACCCTAGCAACCACCTAGCAACAAACCAGAACACCCTAGCAACCACCTAGCAACAGCATAGCAACAGCAACAGCATAGCAACCAACCAGAACACCATAGCAACCACCTAGCAACAAACCAGAACACCCTAGCAACCATCTAGCAACAGCATAGCAACAGCATAGCAACCGCATAGCAACCAACCAGAACACCCTAGCAACCACCTAGCAACAGCATAGCAACCAACCAGAACACCCTAGCAACCACCTAGCAACAGCATAGCAACAGCAAAAGCATAGCCACCAACCAGTACACCCTAACAACCACCTAGCAACAGCATAGCAACAGCAACAGCATAGCAACCAACCAGAACAGCCTAGCAACCACCTACCAACAGCATAGCAACAGCAACAGCATAGCAACCAACCAGAACACCCTAGCAACCAACCAGAACACCCTAGCAACCACCTAGCAACAGCATAGCAACCAACCAGAACACCCTAGCAACCACCTAGCAACAGCATAGCAACAGCAAAAGCATAGCCACCAACCAGAACACCCTAGCAACCACCTAGAAACAGCATAGCAACAGCAACAGCATAGCAACCAACCAGAACACCCTAGCAACCACCTAGCAAAAGCATAGCAACAGCATATCAACCAACCAGAACACCCTAGCAACCACCTAGCAACAGCATAGCAACAGCAACAGAATAGCAACCAACCAGAACACCCTAGCAACCACCTAGCAACAGCATAGCAACAGGCAACAGCATAGCAACCAACTAGAACACCCAAGCAACCACCTAGCAACAGCATTGCAACAGCAACAGCATAGCAACCAACCAAAACAACCTAGCAACCACCTAGCAACAGCAACAGCATAGCAACCAACCAGAACACCCTAGCAACCACCTAGCAACAGCATAGCAACAGCAACAGCATAGCAACCAACCAGAACACCCTAGCAACCACCTAGCAACAGCATAGCAACAGCATAGCAACCAACCAGAATACCCTAGCAACAACCTAGCAACAGCATGGCAACCACCCAGAAAAACCTAGCAACTGCATAGCAACCACCCAGAATACCATAGCAACCGCCTAGCAACACCATAACAACAACCCAAAATACCCTAGCAACCACCTAGCAACCGCCTAGCAACACCATAGCAACACCATATCAACCACATAGCAACACCATAGAAACCACCTAGAACACCCTAGCAGGGTTGTAAGCAACACCCTAGCAACCGCCTAGCAACAGCATAGCATAGCAACCACCCTGAATACCTTAGCAACTGCCTAGCAACAATCCAAAACACCCTTGCAAACACCTAGCAACCACCCAGAACTCCCTATCAACCAACCAGAATACCCTAGCAACCACCTAGCAACACCCTAGCAACCGCCTAGCCACAGCATAGCAACAGCAACAGCATAGCAACCAACCAGAACACCCTAGCAACCACCTAGCAAAAGCATAGCAACAGCATATCAACCAACCAGAACACCCTAGCAACCACCTAGCAACAGCATAGCAACAGCAACAGAATAGCAACCAACCAGAACACCCTAGCAACCACCTAGCAACAGCATAGCAACAGGCAACAGCATAGCAACCAACTAGAACACCCAAGCAACCACCTAGCAACAGCATTGCAACAGCAACAGCATAGCAACCAACCAAAACAACCTAGCAACCACCTAGCAACAGCATAGCAACAGCAAAAGCATAGCAACCAACCAGAACACCCTAGCAACCACCTAGCAACAGCATAGCAACAGCAACAGCATAGCAACCAACCAGAACACCCTAGCAACCACCTAGCAACAGCATAGCAACAGCTTAGCAACCAACCAGAATACCCTAGCAACAACCTAGCAACAGCATGGCAACCACCCAGAAAAACCTAGCAACTGCATAGCAACCACCCAGAATACCATAGCAACCGCCTAGCAACACCATAACAACAACCCAAAATACCCTAGCAACCACCTAGCAACCGCCTAGCAACACCATAGCAACACCATATCAACCACATAGCAACACCATAGAAACCACCTAGAACACCCTAGCAGGGTTGTAAGCAACACCCTAGCAACCGCCTAGCAACAGCATAGCATAGCAACCACCCTGAATACCTTAGCAACTGCCTAGCAACAATCCAAAACACCCTTGCAAACACCTAGCAACCACCCAGAACTCCCTATCAACCAACCAGAATACCCTAGCAACCACCTAGCAACACCCTAGCAACCGCCTAGCAACAGCATAGCAACCCCCCAGAACACCCTAGCAACCGCCTAGCAACACCATCACAACCACCCAAAATACCCTAGCAACCACCTAGCAACCGCCTAGCAACACCATAGCAACCGCCTAGCAACACCATAGAAACCACCTAGAACATCCTAGCAACCGCCTAGCAACCGGCCAAAACACCCTAGCAACTGCCTAGCAACCGCCTAGCAACCACCTAGCAACAGCATAGCAACCACCCTGAATACCTTAGCAACTGCCTAGCAACAACCCAAAACATCCTAGCAACCACCTAGCAACCACCCAGAACTCCCTAGCAACCAACCAGAATAGCCTAGCAACCACCTAGTAAAAGCATAGCAACCACCCAGAACACCCTAGCAACCGCCTAGCAACAACCCAAAACACCCTAGTAACCACCCAGAACACCCTAGCAACCAACGAGAATAGCCAGGCAACCACCTAGCAACAACATAGCAACCACCCAGAACACCCTAGCAACCACCAAGCAACCACCCAGAATACCCTAGCAACCACCTAGCAACAGCATAGCAACCTCCCAGAACACCCTAGCAACCGCCTAGCAACAGCATAGCAACCCCCAGAACACCCTAGCAACTGCCTAGCAACCACCCAGAACACCCTAGCAAGCGCCTATCAACCACCCAAAACACCCTAGCAACTGCCCAGAACAACCTAGCAACCGCCTAGCAAACGCCTAGCAACCACCCTGAACACCCAAGCAACCAACCAAAATACCCCAGCAACCACCAAGCAACAGCAGAGCAACCACCCTGAATACCTTAGCAACCGCCTAGCAACCACCCAAAACACTCTAGCAACAGCTTAGCAACCCCCCAGAACACCCTAGCAACCGCCTAGCAACAGCATAGCAACCCCCAGAACACCCTAGAAACTGCCTAGCAACCACCCAGAACACCCTAGCAACCGCCCAGAACAACCTAGCAACCGCCTAGCAACCACCCAGAACACCCTAGCAACCAACCAAAATACCCCAGCAACCACCAAGCAACAGCATATCAACCACCCTGAATACCTTAGCAACCACCTAGCAACAACCCAAAACACCCTAGCAACTACCTAGCAACCACCCAGAACACCCTAGCAACCAACGAGAATAGCCAGGCAACCACCTAGCAACAACATAGCAACCACCCAGAACACCCTAGCAACCGCCTAGCAACCGCCTAGCAACCGCCTAGCAACCACCTAGAATACCTTAGCAACCGCCTAGCAACACCATAGCAACTGCCTAGCAACCGCCTAGCAACCACCTAGAATACCTTAGCAACCGCCTAGCAACACCATAGCAACCACCTAGAACACCCTATCAACTGCCTAGCAACCACGCAAAACACCCTAGCAACCGCCTAGCAACACCATAGCAACCACCCAAAACACCCTAGCAACCGCCTAGCAACAGCATAGCAACCACCCAGAACACCCTAGCAACCAACCAAAATATCTTAGCAACTACCTAGCAACAGCATAGCAACCAACCTGAATACCTTAACAACCGCCTAGAAACCACCCAAAACTCCCTAGAAACTACCTAACAACCAACCAGAATAGCCTAGCAACCACCTAGTAACAGCATAGCAACCACCCAGAACACCCTAGCAACCACCTAGCAACAATTGTTTTGGCTTTATAGCAGAGTTAAGTTATTTTCCATCTAAAGTTAGTTTTGATTGATTTGCTTCCGTCGCAACGATCATTTGTTATTAAATTAGGGGCCGCTAAGACGACACCATTCCCTCAACACAGACTTTAAACGCGAACCTGTGAGAAACGCTGATGGCGTTCACATGCGCATTTAGAATGGGTTCTATAGTTTTGTGCGTTTGAATATACGCAGGTTTGGAATACCCTAAAAGCCAAGCCTAAACAAAGTACTTGTCTTTCCTTATACATTTTGATAAAGAATTTTATTTTATTTTGTTGCTTTGGGGTAGGAACGCGAAACGAATTTTCCCGACAACGCTTTATCTGTATAGTGGTAGTGGGATCCTCCATAGGGAGAGACTAGTTGGCACTTCAGCACTGCGTTGTCATCGGTCCAGGCGAAGGTCCTTCGTCAGATCTGGATACGGCCTGGATCCGGCAGGCTGCAGGAAAACCTCGGGATAAACACAGACACTAAAATTAGCGTAGATGCCATTCTTCTCATGATGTAACAAGTACATCAGGATTTATGGGAAGTGTTCCCGGTTCCGGCTGACCTAATCTATGCAGCCTAACATTGAATTATAGAAGTCTATAATGTATTATGTGAATGCTAGGTCAAAGAGATGTGTTTTTAGTCTAGCTTTGAACTGACAGAGTGTGTCTGCTTCCCGGACAATGGTAGGAAGGCTGTTCCAAAGTTTTGGTGCTAAATAGGAAAAGGATCTACCGCCAGCAGTCGATTTTGATATTCTAGGTATTAGTAACTGGCCGGAATTTTGAGATCGCAATAGACATGACGGACTATAATGCGTTAAGAGCCCGCTCAAGTACTGCGGAGCTAAACCATTTAGTGCTTTGTAAGTGATCAGAAATATTTAAAAATTTATGCGATGTTTAATAGGCAGCCAATGCAGTTTTGACAGAACTGGGCTAATATGGTCATACTTCCTGGTTCTGGTAAGAACTCGAGCTGCTGCGTTTTGAACCAGCTGTAGTTTGTATATTAAGCGTGCAGGGCAACCACCCAGTAGGGCATTACAATAATCTAGCCTTGAGGTCATGAACGCATTAACTAATTGTTCAGCATTTGTCAATGAGGGCATATGGCGTAATTTAGATATATTTTTAAGATGGAAAAATGCAGTTTTACAGATACTAGACACGTGACTTTCAAATGAAAGATTGGTATCAAAGAGCACGCCCAGGTTCCTAACCGACGACGAAGACTTAACAGAGCAGCCATCGAGTGTTAGACAGTAATCTAGGTTATTACGTGAGGGAGTTTTTTGTCCAATAATTAGAAACTCTTTTTTTTTCAGAATTTATAAGTAGGAAATTACGAGTCATCCAATTTTTTATATCCGCTATGCATTCCGTTAATTTTGTGAATTGATAAGTTTCGTTAGGTTTTGAAGAAATATAGAGCAAGAAGAAATATATCATCGGCATAACAGTGAAAGCTAATGCCATGTTTCCTAATGATATCTCCTAATGGTTGCATGTACAGAGTGAACAGCAGTGGTCCTAGTACTGAGCCTTCTGGTACGCCATACTGAACTTGTGATCGATGAGACATCTCATCATTTACTGCTACAAACTGATAACGGTCAGATAAGTATGATTTAAACCATGCTAGTGCATTTCCCGTAATGCCAACATAATTTTCTAATCTATTTAAAAGAACGTTGTGGTCAATGGTGTCAAATGCAGCACTAAGATCGAGTAACACTAATAGCGAGATACAACCACGATCGGATGATAAGAGCAAATCATTTGTGACTCTAACGAGAGCTGTCTCGGTACTACGGTACGGTCTAAATCCGGACTGGAAATCCTCGCAGATATAATTTCTTTCAAGAAAGG
This sequence comes from Scardinius erythrophthalmus, assembly GCF_964197995.2. Lineage (NCBI taxonomy): Eukaryota > Metazoa > Chordata > Actinopteri > Cypriniformes > Leuciscidae > Scardinius > Scardinius erythrophthalmus. The sequence continues at coordinate 38,864,460 of NC_138240.1, forward strand.
AACACAGTTGTGAGGATACTGCCTTTTCTAATATCTTTGACAGAAAAGGTAGATACGAGATCGGCCTGTAATTGACTAATTCTGTAGGATCAAGTTGCGTTTTTTAACAAGCGGTTTAATCATAGCCAGCTTAAAGTTTTTTTGGTACGTATCCTAGAGACAAAGATGAATTAATGATATTAAGAAGAGGATCTAGGACCTCTGGAAGCATCTCTTTCAGTAGCTTAGTTGGTATAGGGTCTAACATACATGTTGTCGATTTAGATGATTTAATGAGTTTAGTAAATTCTTCCTCTCCTATAGCAACGAATGAATCAAATTTTTCCTCAGGGAGACTACAATGCACTGCCTGATGCGATACTGTAGTAGACAGTTGCATAGTTATAATTTTGTCCCTGATATTATCAATCTTATAAGTGAAGAAGTTCATAAAATCATTACTGCTGTGTTGCTTGGAAACTTCTGGGCTTGAAGCTTTATTTTTCGTTAGTTTAGCCACTGTTTCAAATAAATACCTAGGATTATGTTTATTTTATTCTAATAGGGTTGAAAAATAAGCAGATCTAGCAGTTTTTAAAGCCTCTCTGTAAGTAATTGAGCTCTCCTTCCATGAAATGCGAAATACCTCTAGTTTTGTTTTCTTCCAGTTGCGCTCCATTTTTCTGGCTGCTCTCTTAAGGGCCCGAGTGTGCTCGTTGTACCACGGCGTTGGACTATTTTCTTTAATCTTCTTTAAGCGCAACAGAGCAACTGTGTCTAAAGTGCTGGAAAAGAGAGAGTTAAACGTTTTTGTTGTAATATCTAGTTCTTCTAAGCTATCTGGGATGCTGAGATGATGAAACTGATCAGGAAGATTATTAATAAAGCAATCTTTAGTAGCAGAAGTGATAGGTCTTACATATTTGAAACAAGGAGTCGGCTTTGCAGCCTTGGCTAAATGCAAATTACACGAGACTAGGTAATGATCAGAGATGTCATCGCTCTGCTGCAGAATTTCAACGGCATCAACATCTATTCCGTGTGCTAATATTAGATGATTACGACGATGAGTAGGTCCTGACACGTGTTGTCTAACTCCAATTAAATTTACAATGTCTTTAAATGCCAATCTCAATGCATCTTTTCATTATCGATGTGTATATTAAAATCACCAACAGTTAGTACTTTATCTGCAGTCAATATTAATTCTGATAGAAAGTCCGCAAATTCTTTGATAAAGTCTGTATGGTGCCCTGGTGGCCTGTATACAGTAGCCAGCACAAATCTCAAACGTGATTTATCGTTTACACTATATATTTTTACATGAAGCACCAATGCTTCAAAAGAATTATATTTAAAACTTGATTTCTTAGTGGTTTTGAAACTATTACTATAAATTACAGCAACACCACCCCCTTTGTGTTTCAGACGAGGCTCATGTTTATAACAGTAATCTTGCGGGGTGGACTCATTTAAAGTAATGTAATCGTTTGGTTTTAGCCAGGTTTCTGTCAAACACAGCACATCTAGGTTATCGTCTGTAATCATATCATTAACAATAAGTGCTTTTGAAGTAAGGGATTGAATATTCAGCAACCCAAGCTTTATCATTTGCTCATTTGTATTATATCTGTTTTTTATTTGTTGAACATCAATAAAATTTTAACACTTAGATTCGTTTGGAAGTTTTTTTGTATTTCCTAATTTGAGGGACAGACACAGTCTCTATATGGGTGTTTGGTGTTTTAACCCTCTGGGGTCTGAGGGGTTTTTGGGGTCCTTGAGATGTTCTGACATGCCCTGACATTTGTGCTTTTTTCAGTTGCTTATAAACATATTAATGGCAAAGGTGTAAATTCACTCTATTTAGCACAAACAGGGCTACCATAATATGTGAACAACTTGCATGTACATGTTTGTATTTTTGATAGAATAATGTTTATGCATGTTTTTTTCAAAAACAAAAAACTAAAGTTTCTGAAATAAGGCCATAAAACACATTCTAAATATATGTAAATAAGACTTTTGACTAATGGATGACGTTGCCTAGAATTTTTTCTTCAAAATTATGTGAAAATCATCCTGCCTAATCATTCACATAACACAATACATTGATTTAAATCTTGTAAAACACTTTTTGTTTGGAAAGGCCATATACGGGTGGGCGTGATTCACACCTGCGGAGTCAATGGGGCCCGCATAATGAGGCTGCATACGTAATGAGCCTTTCATTCAGGTGTGTGACTGAGCCACAAGAATGCAAGGACAATATATAACTGGTTTGTTGTTTTTTTCCACAAATTTTGCTTGCAAATTGTACAATATCCAAGGTAAACATTTCTAGTAATTGTGCAGTTAATTGTTCTCATACTGTATTTTCAGATTTGGAATATATTCTCTTCCCAAATGTGTCACTAATAAAGCATAATAAAATTATTTAAAGAGAAGGCTTATAATGACCTTTTAAGATTTAGTTTACATCTATCCTTATATATATATATATATATATATATATATATATATATATATATATATATATATATATATATATATATATATATATATATATATATATATATTATTTTTTTTTTTTTTTTTTTTTTTTTTATGAAAAAAATGTTAATTGTTATACAATTACAACAACATTTAAAATTGTAACAATATTTCCAGTGTAATCTTTCTTTGTATTCGCGATTCATATTAAAACAGTATTTTTGCCAGCTGTAGTAGCTCCACAACAGCGCGCATCTGTGCGTTCATTCATTCATAGAAACGCGATTCATATTTAAACAGTATTTTTGCCAGCTGTAGTAGCTCCACAACAGCACGCATCTGTGCGTTTGTTCGTTCATTCATTCATACACAGAAACGCGATTCATATTTAAACAGTATTTTTGCCAGCTGTAGTAGCTCCACAACAGCACACATCTTTGCGTTCATTCATTACGATTAGAACAAAGCAAACAGAACTGACCTAATTCCTCAGCGGGATCGGTTTGCTCCTCGAAATGATACTTCCAGAACTTCTGAGGTAAATTTTTGCAGGATTATTATCAAGATTATTCCTCACAGCATCGTAAAGTACATAAGTCTGAAAGTGAACTCGCGGTGTGTGTTATCCAGCTGATGTGGGCGTTTCACAGGTTTGTTTGGATCGCCTCACATTTGCGTTTGAATAGCGCGCGCTCTCCATGGGCGGAGCACATTAAAACTTAATTAGCTGAGATGAGAACGACTGACATCTCTCTCTTTGCATACATATTACATAAACTGTGAATATTTGTTTTTAATAAAAATTACTTCATTTAAAAGAAGAGAATTCAAGCTTCATGCCTGTGTGACTGTATGCCTGTTTGACTGAGTATTCGCTGAGTTAGTTCATTTTCGGACGCGTTTCAGAATTGACTTCACTGACGGAGAGTAGGCAGAACTCGCATCATGTTTATTTTTCTTTATTTGGCGAAAAGCACAACACTTTGTTTTTATTATGAGCATACACAAAAAAATACACACTAAACAGGATCGATTGATGTATAACACAAGCATATAAGATAAAAATGAATATTTTTGTTTTATTTATTTTTTGCACTCATACGGAAAAAAACGAGCCTATCGCTCCGGCGCGATAGCCGACCTCAGTGGGTTAACTGAGACAGAGAGAATCAGCCAATCAGAGCAGCAGCTGCAATCAGCCCACTGCCATATGCAAATGAGCTCCCCCCTCACCACCATACAGTATCCCTCTGAGGTGAAATCTGACACCGCAATGAAAACCTATAAGCAGAAACTTCTGACAAACAATCCAGAGACTCTGTTTGCAGATCTGTTCAAAACTGGAGAAGTCTGCAACCTCATTTTCTTCTCTGATCACCCCAGCGCCTGGCATAAAGCCATTATCAACCATTACCCCTCTGTAAAGAAAGAAGGCATCTGCAATGGCTGGAAAGTCAAAATCAGAGAACCACATGACCCTGACATCACAGTGATGACTGTGAACATCTATAAAAATGGCACAGTCATGATACAGGGGGACCTGAAAATATTCCAGGTGGACTACAGAACAATAGGTCAAATTGTGAAACATGAGAAAGCTGTCCTATCTGAAAGCTTGTCATCTGAGCAGAATCCACTGAACAGCACCTCAGATCTCAGACCCACTCCTGCAGAAAGTGTTGAGCACATCTCACCCTCCCTGCTCAGAGCTATCCCTCTCCTACAGGAGCAGTTCACCAAGCTGGAGATGGAGATGGTGCAGCTCAGAGAAACTGTGCTGAAACAGCAGCAGTCAGACACATGTGCAGCTCACACTGAACTCCAGCAGAACACTGAGCACTTAACACAGAGACTGTCAGCCCTCACACAGCACATGAGAAAGCTTCAGACAGAGAAGGACAGCTATCAGTGTGAGCTGACCGCACTGAGACTCCAGCTAGAGGACAGAGAGCAGTCCACAGCAGAGATGAGGCAGCAGCTGAGAGAGATACAGGAGGAGAGAGAGCAGCAGAGCAGTGAGATCCAGGCCCTGAGAGAGCAGCTGAGAGAGATCCTCCTGGCCAGAGAAGAGCCAGAGCAGACCCACAGAGCTCAAACACTGCCCTCCAGCCCAGAGTCGCCGAACACAGGGAGTCAACACCCAGCCCTCAGCGCAGAGAGACCCGACCCAGCCCGCTCACAGCCATCACAGCGCCCCCTGTCAGGCTCCTCAGCACATCAGCCCTCGCCTCACAGCAGCCCAGCACCAGCCAGCACAGAGGAACCTGAAATAGCCCTACTCATCGATTCAAACGGCAAATTCATCGATGTTAAGAAACTCTTCCCCCAGCACAGAGCTGTTAAACTCTGGTGTCCCACCACTGACAAAGCCCTGGAGCTCCTGACAGAGTCCCAGCTAGGCCGGCCCAGCCACATCATCATCCACACGGGCACCAACGACCTGCGGAGCCAGCAGGACCGAGTGTCGGACTCCCTCAGAGCCGTCGTGGAAAAAGCTAGAAAAACCTTCCCCAACTCCAAAATCCTGTCCACTTTACTTCAGAGGAAAGATTTCCATCCCAACACAATCAATAAAATAAACTCCAGCATCTCTAGACATTGTGCCCTCCTGCCCAACGTCCACTTGGCCCACCATCCAGACCTGTACACTGAATGTCTATACGACCACGTCCACCTTTATAAGAACCTGGTACATATCCTCACCAAGAGACTCAAAGATGTCACTCTAAACAGGACCAATCAGACCAGCCCCAGATGGAGCAGAACCAGCCCTAACCCAGTCAATCCATCGAGACACACTCCAGCAAACTACATCCCAGCCCACAGCTCATCCAGAGCCCCGACCGGAGCATCACCCAGAGCTCCGCCCAGAGCTCCACCCAGAGCTCCACCACCCAGAGCTCCAGCACCCAGACAGGACCCCTACAGAGAGAGACCGTTCTACAACAGCCCCACAGCCCCAGCAGCTGAAGCCCGTCCACAGCAGAGCCCGGCCCAGCCAGGCAGACCGAGCTACGCCCAAGCTGTCCACGGAGGAGCAGACCGAGCTAACGCTGAACTCCACGACATCCAACACATGCTGAGTATCATCTGCTCTCACCTACTAACACACAGCGGACAGTGGTAGAAAAACAACAACAACAAAAAAAAAACACACCTACCTTATTCTGTGGTATTAATGTACATTTAATATGGAATTGTTGATGTTTTGAGTTCCTACCATAACTTTAATTCCATAATTCATTGTTTTTATTTAATCTATAGTAATTTTGCATCATTTCTCTTTTCTCAAAATAGCAAACAAACCATACACATTATTTTAAAAGTTAAAGGGGGGGTGAAACACTCAGTTTCAGTCAATCTCATGTTTATCTTGAGTACCTATAGAGTAGTATTGCATCCTTCATATCTTCAAAAAGTCTTTAGTTTTATTATATTTATAAAAGAAAGATAGGCTGTACCGAGTCTTTCCGGAAAAAAACGAGCGGCTGGAGGCGTGCCTTGTGGGCGGAGCGCCGATAGCTAACAACACACAGACATTTGAAGCAGTTTTACTCACCGCCTGCGATTCCAACGCACGACCGTGAACCTTTATCGTTGGGACTGCTCCATCCTTAAGCATTAGACGATCTGCAAATCCGGCGTCGAACTGGGCCTTGTTTATAAAACCTATGCAGCGCTGCCGATGATTTCCTGTTGAAGCGCGTTGGTGCGCGCTTTTCCGAGAGAAATGCTCATATAAGGAGTTCCACTCTCGTCTACGTCATTAGATCCACGATAAAAAAAAACAGCCGAAACTTGTACCAACCCGGAAGTAAGATCTTCGGCACAGAAATTCTCCGTTATTCGTTCCAAAATATTTTTTTTAAACTTTGGCCATGTTTAGCATGAGAATCCATCTCTTTAACACTGTAAACAACTCTGAATACATGAAACACCATTGTACCCCCCCTTCAATGATGAAATCACTTAGTTTTTCTACGTGGAATATTCAAGGTCTAAACTCCTCAGTCTTTGGCCTAAAAAGTAGAAATTCTGATTTTATGAAAGAACTTCAAGACATAGATGTCATCGTCTTACAGGAAACCTGGTGTAGAGGAGATGCGTTCACTGGCAATCCCTCAGGATACAGAGAGATAATATTACCATCAGTCAAACTCGCATTAGTCACACAAGGGAGAGACTCGGGAGGGATGATAATATGGATTAAATCTGAACTGTCCATAGAACAAATTAAAAGAGAACAACACCACTTGTGGTTAAAAATACAAAAAGGAATGGTATCAGCATCTAAGCCTGTTTTCCTTTGTGCAATTTACATTCCACCCCTCGAGTCTCCGTATTTCCAAGAGGAAACTTTCCAAAACATGGAAAGAGAAATCAGCCATTTCCAGGCCCAGGGAAATGTGCTGCTTATGGGTGACTTAAACGCCAGAACAGGAGCAGAACTAGATTTCATCGAATCACACGGTAGCAGATTCATCACAAGTAATAACACCTTGTACCCTTCTTACCCCAGCAGACTAAACTGCGATGAAACCGTGAACGCTCACGGACGGCAGCTGCTGCAGCTCTGCCGAGGACTGGCTCGCTACATCGTCAACGGAAGACTGCGAGGAGACTCGCTCGGCCGATACACCTACAGCTCAGCTCTGGGAAACAGCACTGTAGACTACACCATCACAGATCTCGACCTTTCTTCTCTGAGAGCATTCACAGTCAAACCCCTGAAACCTTTCTCAGACCACAGCCAAATCTTCCTCTATATAAAGCAATCTGAAACATCACCCAAACCAATTAGGACACCATATCAAATGAGCAAAATAATGTCTTTCAAATGGACTGAAAACAGTGCCAGTAATTACAGCACTGCTGTCGAATCCTCAGAAATACAATCCCTCATACATTCATTCCAAATACAGGTATACCCTAAAAAACAATTCGGCATCAATCAGGAAGTACAAGACCTAAACAACATATTCTACAAAACAGCACAAAAAAGTAATTTGACAATTGTTAAACCAAAGAAAAAATATTTAGAGATTGACAAATGGTTTGATTTGGACTGTAAGGCTCTGAGAAAAAACTTCAGAAATGTATCAAATCAAAAACACAGACAACCAGATAATCCGGACCTCCGCCTTCTTTACTGTGAGGCACTAAAACAGTATAAAGCCACACTCCGGCGGAAAAAAACACAGTTTTTGCAAAACCAGTTTGAAGAAATCGAAAAATCTATAAACTCACACAAATTTTGGGATAAATGGAAATTGTTTTACAACACAAATCAAGAAGTTCTGGCAATTCAAGACAGGGAGAAGTGGAAAAACCACTTCCAAGAATTATACAGCCCAACTGAAATTCAAAATTATAATCAAAATTAAATTATTAATAAACTAGACAATTTGGAAAGATCAATTAAAGCAAATCAAAACCCTTTAGATTTCCCCATAACAATGAACGAATTGGAAGAAAAATTAGGAGTCCTTGAACGAGATGCTGAAACACACAGACCAAAGCTTCAGACTGGCCATGCTAAAACTGTTCAATGATGTTCTGTGTGTAGGGTTCTTCCCTGAGATCTGGAACAAGGGCCTCATCAGCCCCATCCACAAGAGCGGAGACAAACTAGACCCCAACAACTACCGAGGCATCTGTGTGAACAGTAACCTGGGGAAGGTTCTCTGCAGCATCTTAAACGCCAGACTTTTACACTTCCTTATGAAGCACAATGCCTTGAGTAAATGTCAAATTGGCTTTCTTCCAAAATGCCGCACATCCGATCACATTTTTACATTACAAACACTAATTGACAAATATGTACATCAAAACAAAGGACAAATTTTTGCTTGTTTCATTGATTTCAAGAAAGCATTTGATTCAATCTGGCACGAAGGATTATACCTAAAACTTATCGACAGTGGAGTAGGGGGGAAATTCTATGATTTGATCAAATCGATGTACACAGCCAGCCAATGCGCTGTTAAAATTGGAAACCAAAGAACCGAATTTTCCCCCCAGGGGCGCGGAGTGAGACAGGGATGCAGTTTAAGCCCCACCCTCTTTAACATCTACATCAACCAATTAGCCGACACGTTAGAACATGCTCCCTTTCAAGGTCTCACTCTCCACGACACAGAGATCAAGTGTCTTCTCTACGCAGACGACCTGGTCCTCCTGTCGCCCACTAAAGAGGGGCTTCAGGACAGCCTGGATCTGCTGGAGGATTACTGTCAGTCCTGGGCCCTGACTGTCAACCTCCAGAAAACTAGAGTCATGATGTTCCAGAAACGCTCCAGATCTCAGGGACCAACACACACATTCACACTCTCACACAGAACCATTGAGAGCAAAAAAACATACACTTACCACGGCCTGAAAATAACTCCAACTTTTTAAATTGGGAAAAACATCCGATTGAAACTCTACATTTAGATTTCTGCAAAAGAATA
>NC_138240.1:38878383-38883383 GCF_964197995.2 Scardinius erythrophthalmus
CATTTGCAGACCTTATGCCTTTTTGATTCTTGAAGTGGTAATCTACAAATGAAGTGTAAGACATTTACAAGTGATGAATAGTTTACACTTTAGATTAGGGGATGCAGAAAGAGTTATAAATCATTTACAACACTTTCTGCATCCCCTAATCTAAAGTGTAAACTATTCATCACTTGTAAATGATTTATTCATGCGTTTACACATCTATAACAGGTGTTGAACACTGTAGTGTGTACTGCAGTGTAAGTGCTGACTGGTGAGGGTATAGACAGCTGTCTTCTCTGAAACGCATGGAGTCTTTAACCACTGTGCATCTGATGTGAGCAAAACATGCAAAAAAAATGTAACATCATTTATTAAACATTTATAAAACGCATAGTAATGTTTAGTAAATGATTAGTTAATCATTAACTAATCTATTGTAAATGACATATAACTGAATCTACAAAACATAATGAACATATCACTAATTAATAATTTATGAATGATTAGTCATGTTTTTAAATGATTAGTTAATCATTAACTAATCAATTGTAAATGACTTGTAACACAATTTACAAAACATACATAAAATGTTAGTATGTCACTTGCTACTTATTTATGAATGTTTTGTAAATGATTAGTTCATCATTAACTAATCACTTATAAATGACTTACAACTGAACGTTATTATAAAGTGTTACCATATTTGGTAAAAGGAAAAAAAAATCTGTACATTTATTTATTTTTATGCAACTTTAAATGTGCAAATAAAAGAGAATTCATTGCTCAGGACATTGTTTATTTTTGTAATGATAGTCATAATTTCTACATGAAACTATCTTCTATACCTTTTTTTCCCCAACTATTTACAACATATGTTAAACATATCAAAATCAACATAAACATTTAAATGTACAGTACATAAAATAAGAAAAATGATGTAGACTTTTATTCAGCTGAGTGGGAGACCCTGGTGTGTTGCTGGACCGGGATGGGCTCCACAATAGAGACCCTGGTAAGGCCTTTCTGCTGGTGGGACATCATCTGGGATGGGCTCCAGAGTGTTTGACTGCATATTTTCACTATACACTAAGTTGTCTACCAACAGGTTTGAAGGGCTGACTCATGGAATAAATATTGAGATACTTTACACTAAAGTACTTTTAATAAACACTAATACCGCATTGGTGAAAAACTACTAAAACCTTAGTTAAGCAAAACAATTTTTCATTATCTTGCATACTCTAATGTACTTAAGGTATCAAGAGTAAAAGTAAAGGAATTCTTCAGGAAAAAAAAACCTTGTCAGGGTTTTTATGATGTTTTGCCTTTCTATTACTGCATGTTGCATTTTACTTCTGAATATTTTCAAGGTTGATACATTTAAACTATACTTTTGTGTAGTTTAATGTAAAACAATGCATCATATTGTAAAATAACAATTTTGTAGTGTTGCTGTCCCGTGTGGGAAAATTACTTTGAGTATTAACGAAGTATGTAGTTCCTTACATACCACCACTGGTTATTTTGAAAATTAAAGTAACAAAATGTAGGCCTATTGTCACAATATTAACAAATTGTTGCTAACTACAGCTCCGTCCCATTTCAAAGGGCGCATCTGAAGCACTCGGACCGGTCTAGCCTACGGAGGATTGTTCTTGTCGCCTAGCAACAGTGACTGACAGCTGCCGATGAAGAGCGGGAGTAACATTCGCTCTGGACTTTTTCTATTCAAATGGGTTTTATATTCAAATGGGGTTAAAAACCTGTGTAAATATATTTACCATGGTCCATTTATGACAAAATCGCATCAAGGTAAGATATAAATGAACATTTGAATCTTCTGCTAAGCTGAAAGTATGACCTGAAACATCCTTAATACCATGTCCTCCAGTAAAATATAAAACATAAAAATGACAATAGCCAATTCTGGCTCCATAGCATATCAAATTAATTATCAGGATGGCAGCATACTCTCGCACCGTTGCTTGGCGCCTGGAGCGGTAATCGGGAACACCTGGCTGCGCAATTAGGAAATCCTACGGAGGCTACATGGTGCGTCCTTCGGAGGACGCATAGGCTGCATCCTTGAAGTCTTCAGTCCTTCAAAGGATGCAGCCTTCACATTGGGACACAGCTTACGTCAACACACAATATAGAATAACTTTTTTCTTTTTTCTTTTTTCCTAACTCAACACACCAAGTAAATTCAGAATAGCATTAGACTGGTACTCTAGTGATGATGTAATTGACCTAGCCCATCATCACATACCCCCCTCCTCAAGACAGCCACTCTTCAAGAGAGGCGTGACAAAAAGTCTTGGAGAGAAAGATACCACCGTGTAACTCTTGCATTACTATCTCTCATTTTATTGATCCATTGCAAAGCCCTATGATCAGTCTCAAGAACAAAGTCTTTGCCAATCAAATAATACTTTAAAGTGTCCAGGGCCCATTTAATGGCCAACGCTTCTTTTTCAACAGTTGAATAGTTAGTCTCCCGAGGAAACAACTTTCTGCTAATGTACTGTACTGGGTGTCGATCTTGTCCTTCACCCAATCCCAGTCCAGATGCATCGGTTTGAACTACAAAAGGAAGGTCAAAGTTTGGGCTCTGTAGGACGAGATCTTTGCATAGGCAAGCCTTTAAATCTTGAAAAGCTTGCTCACACTCTGGGGTCCACTTGACCTTTATGGGGCTACTCTTCCTTGTGAGATTCGTTAATACTGCAGCTGGCAAAATTTGGAACAAATCTCCTGTACCAGCCCACCAAGCCCAGAAATGATCGAACACTCTTCTTCGTCGTTGGGGGTACACACGACAAGATAGCTTGCACTTTATCCACTTGAGGCCTGATTGATCCTCCACCCACGACGTAGCCCAAATAAGAGACCTCCTGCTTGGCAATCTGGCACTTTTTGGCATTGACAACCAGACCTGCGTGATGGATTTTATCGAACACTTCAGCAAGATGTTCCAGATGTTTTATCCCACGAGTCGCTGTAAATGACTATGTCATCGATATAAGCTGCTGCAAAACTGTCCACTCCTCTCAGCACCTGATCCACCAAGAGCTGAAAAGTTGCTGCCGCCCCCTGCAGCGTACACACGGCTCAAAGTTTGCTTAAAGGTGTGCACATTCTCCCGTTAAGTTTGTTTTTTATAGATCACAACCTTTGCGTGGGAACTGGCGTACGTACGTTTCCAGCCCTGTTTTGTGCGTACGCACGCTTTATAAATGAGACCCCTGAGCTTTTTATGAACTCAAAGGCGTGGGTGCATGAGAAAATGAATAAATAAATAAAAAGTAGCTGAGTGCACGGGTGGCGCGTTAACAGGCTAGCGAATTACTAGCGTGTTGTGCTAGTAGTAACGGAAGCTGGCGATGTCAGGTTAATCTGAGATGTTGGGTAAGCTGTATTTAGTAGTAGTATAAACAACTAGAAATGATGGTTCAAAACAAAGAAATACGAGGCTAAGACGGAGCTTACAGCACCGAAGCAAACACACTCACAGTAGGCAGCAAGGCAGACAGGGATGGTTGGAGAGGGAAGAACCAACTGAAGTGAGGGTAAGAAATGTATTTTAACGTTGTTTATTTTTCACTTGTACTTAAAAATTAGTGATCTACAAGAGAAATTATGTATATTTGTATTTTCATAAAAAATGTAGAAAGTTAATATTGAGCTGAAATGTAATGACCCAATCAAGAGTTGTTTCATTAACGGTTTGGAGACACTGCTTTCATTGCTGTTGGAGACACAAGAGTTTGATTGGGACATGGAAGTGAGAAGCTGTGTCAAGAGATTGAAGATAAACTGTCTGAGGATAGGAACTGTCCAGGTTTGGAAAACATTGTATTTGTATATTTTTCTGTTCTTGCGTTTCTATAGTCTTTACTGGTTTATTTATTTATTTTCCTGTTAGTTTAATTGTGGCTTGTTTTATACAACAACTGTCACAGTTGTGTTCTGCTTAGTTTGTTTTCATTGGACTTGTCTGCCTGTCTTCATGTTATGTGTCATCATCATTATCAGTTCATCTGTATCATCTGAGTTTAGTTAATCATCATCATCATCATCATCATCATCATCATCATCATCATCATCACCTGTGTTCTGTTAATCAGTGTTCATCTGTGTTAGTATTTAAGTTCCTTCAGTTCAGTCAGTCTTGGTCCGTTCTCCGTTGTATTTAGGTGTGTGTGAGAACTTTCTGGCTGCCTGTACCTGTTTGAATTATATTATTAGTAAATGTTTTGCATTGGAACTTTTGACTCCTCATCTTCTTCTGCCTGCACCCTGACACCAACGATGTGTGAATATGAGGAATTAGTTAATTGCTTTTTTATTGTCACTGGAAAAGGGTGAGTAACATTCAGCTACATTCCACACAAAGCTTGAATGGTGTTTATCCCACAGCTCTTCAGAATTAGTGATTTGAATCAGAACCATTTCTAATAAGGACTGTCTTTGTATTCCTTACAGGTCTAAAGGGACTTGTTTTATTTTAAGCCTAAACGTTTGAGTTCTTTGGATTTGTGCAATTTATTTTATTTATTTTACAAATACACATTATTTGAACATTGAATTAAGAACTTTTTTGTTCTTAATATTGAACCATTTAATAGTTTGCCCTGTAGTCATATACAAGCACATCATTTATTGACTGTGGTAAATTAAATTTCTGTTTAATACTCCTGAAATTGTTGCTTTTGTATTTATGCCTTCACCTCATGTATCCAGTTTAAGACTTGTTTTTCTGTCCATTGTATCAATGGCCCCATTTTTTGTGTTCCCCCATCCCTTGTATTTCTGACCGCTCTTGTCCCTGCATTTTTTCTAAGCCTATTTTTTGTTGCTTTTTGTGTTTATGATTTAATGTCTTCTATACATCTTTCATTTATGTTCCTTACCCTCTTAGCCATTATGCTGTTTAATGGCCCTGTCCCATTCACTATTTTATGACCATTTCCATGTACTAAAACTGTTGTGTTTTGTATTGAAATGTACTGTGT
>NC_138241.1:7500-97500 GCF_964197995.2 Scardinius erythrophthalmus
TTGGTAAATGGGCCAGGCAGAAGCCGTGGAACAACCAACTCAGATGGAGCCATTAGAGGTGGGGACCTAAGCAGAGCCGAAGACCCAAGACCACTGCACTGGAGGGCAAAGGCAGAACCATAAGGGTGGAGGGACAAAGCATAGCCGTAGGATCGGAAGACTGTGGTGCAAACAGGGTGATAAGTGACCAATGTGGAGTCAGAGGGATGAGGGAGCCCGATACAGCTTGAGTGATAACTGCCCATGGTGGAGTTGATAGGTCGACAGAGTGAAAGTTAAAGTCCGGGGCTTGGCACGAAGACAGAGGATCAACACCTATTAAATGTTGGTAATCTGGAAGCCAAAGGCGGATCCAAGGATTAAAGGGTGGCCAATGAAGGATGAGCCAAAGGGCTGAAAGGAGCCAGCGGACAAAGGCCCCATTAACTAGATGGCATGGGTAGAGGAAGTGGGAGAAGGAGCATCAATGAGAGGCTTCATGCTGAGTAGGAAGGAAATCATCCTGGACTGTCTATACAGCTGGAGGGAACGGCCAACACAGGATAATGAGAACACAAAATAAACCAAAACAGAATATAAACCTGACAAGTACTTTAAAATAATAAAAAAGAAAGAGAAAAACAAAAACAAAAAGAAAAAATAAATAAAGGGTTAGGATTTTACAAATAGGGTATTACAAATTACACAAAGTGGCATATGGCCACAAGTACAGTCATTAAAAAGGGTAGTAGAAACAAAAAGGCTTTAAAAAAACAGAACATCGAAACAGAAATTTGGACCATAAACCTGTGATGTAGAGTCAGAGACGTTCAGATCCATTTGCAGTATTATTTAATAGAGAATGGTCAGGCAGGCAGTACTCAGAGAACAGTGCCAAGAATGTCAAAGGAAATCCAGAATCATAAACAATACCAGGCAGAGGTCAGGACAGGCAGCAGATGAAGAAACGAGAAATCAATAAACAGTCAAGGGTCAGATAACAGGGAATCAATCAATGTAGAGTAACCCTAACCCAAACTTTACAATATTAGAAGGGGCAAACAATGGCATAAAAGGCAAACCGACAATGCAAGAAACAAGTGAAATGCATTTAAAAACATTAAATAAAGACCTGCATATACCATAAATGCAAATACACAGACCAAATTTTTTTTTCACAAAATAGAAATAAAAAGGGACAAAGACAAACATAATCTTGAATGGAACCAATTAGTACAATATGAAAAAAAAAAAAAAAAACCTTAAGAAAAAACAAACTTTGTCTTGGTGAGTGGGAGGCACACCCATATATTGTAGCTTAAGTGACTTTGATATGCACCTGCAATTGATAGACTGTTGGGTTGCAGGGATTAAATCTATCCTGGACACGTCCCACACACCCAAGTCCAACTGTTGAACACTTAAAAAGAAAGAATTCTCCACATTCATGAAAGTTCATGAAAATTAATGAAGTAGCCAGTGAACCCGATAGCCATTGCATCAAGAAAAAAAAAATTCAAATAGGTTAAATGAAATCGCAGCATCAGATAAAAATACAAATGGGTACAAGAGCATAGAGAAAAATCACAAAGCAGAAAAAGGGCATAGTAAGACAGCCACTAATACTAACATACAAAAGGCAGTCAGATAATAAAAACAAGTGCATACATATACAACATACACAAACAGTAAAGACAAAAAAAATGTATGCAGTACATTTCAATACAAAATACAACCTTTTTGGAAAAATAGCAATGGGCATAAAATAGTCAATGGGACAGGGCCATAAAACAGCATAATGGCTAATAAGGCAAGGAGCATAAATTAAAGATGTATTGAAGACATTAAATCATAAAAAAAATAGGCTACAAAATAATGCAAAAGACAAGAGCAGTCATAAATGCAAATGCAAAGACAAGGGATAGGAATATAAATACAAAGATGGGAAAATGCACAAATACAAAAGAGCCATTGAGACAGCAGACATAGACAAACAAATCTTAAATTGGATACATGAGGTGAAGGCATACATACAAAAGCAGCAATTTCAGGAGTATGGTGTTGTACAAAGCAAATTACTTATACAGCTTTATACAGTATAAATAAAAAAAGGCATTAGGGTTAGGTAACATTTGTAACACAGTAACATTTGTGTAAAAAGTTGGTGAGATGTTGAATTTCAGCCAATAAAAATGCAAGCCCTAAAAATAAAATGCATTAAAATGCAAGCACGGTTAATGCATTGCATTTTTTTTTTTTTTTTTTTTTTTTTTTTTTTACAATTAGTGCATTTCAGAAAGCTTTTTTGTTACAAACACATTTGTCAATACTTTTCTATACATGCATAAGGAAATACAACAGGCAATAGTAATAATACTTAATAATACTAATAAGTCAATACAAAAAGTAGGGCTGTGAAACAAATCGTGATTAATCGCATCCAAAATAAAAGTTTGTTTACATAATATTAGAGTTAGGGTTGTACGGTGTATAATTATTCTGTATGTATATATATATATATGTATATATATATATATATATATATATATATATATATATATATATATATATATATATATATATATATATATATATATATATATATATATATATAAACACCTATGCATGTATATGTTTAAGAAAAAATTGTTATAAAAAAATGATGCCATATATATATACAGTATATATATATATGTGTGTGTGTGTGTGTGTGTGTGTGTGTGTGTGTGTGTGTGTGTGTGTGTGTGTGTGTGTGTGTGTGTGTGTGTGTGTGTGTTATGTCAGTAAATCCAGCTTAACAGAGAACAGCTACAGCAAGAAAACTAAAAAACCCAGAAAACTAAAAAAAAACAGTGTGAGGTGCATTAGGACAGGTTTAGGACAAGTGCAGAGAATGATCAAAGGAGGCATAATGATAACACAGATTTCTCCTCTAGATTTCTCGCTTTGATAACATTCCAAGGACTTAAACTGGTTGACAATTTTCAAGTGTGCCACTTTAACTTGATGTGCATTGCATAACTTGCATCAAAACATTGACTAACTTTGTTTTCACCAGTTTCAGTTTGTACAATTTCCGGAATTACAATAGCCAGGATGCTTAACAGAGGACAAAATGGCTCTTTAGTTCAATTATTACTATTTAACCCATTCTGATTCAACACTGTACAAAAATAACTTGCATTTAAATTAAAACATTTAAACCATTAAACAGAAATTAAATTTGTGACAGTCAAAGGATGTGCTCTTAAATGCCTACTGGGCAAACTACTAAATAGTTCAATATTAAGAACAAATAAGTTCTTAATTACATGTTCAAAAACTTAAGTGAATCCAAACCCAAAGGAATCAAAATAAAACAAGTCTCTTTAACCTTTTAGGTACACAAAGACAAAGTCCTTATTAGAAATGGATCAGATTCAAACTATTTTTGAAGAGCTGTGGGATAAACACCATTCAAACTTTGTGTGGGATGTACTCACCCTTTTCCAGTAGCAATGAAATGAACCAATTCCTCAGATTTACACATCATTGGTGTATAAAACAAGCCACAATTACACTAACAGGAAAAATAAAAACAGATAACCAGTGAAGACCATAAAAACACAAAATCAGAAAAATAGACAAACACAATATATGCCAAACCTGGACAGTTCCTATCATCAGACAGTTTGTAATCTATTGATGCAGCTCATCACAGTCCTCAATTAAACAACTCTTGATTGGGTCAATACATTTAAATAGAGATGGGATGGTTGATACCGGGACTCCGATGCGGTTTTAAAGTCGGCATGAAATCAAATTTGACAAATCTTCTTTTTATATGTAATATTGTAGTGTTTATTATAAATGATTTATCTGTGCACTTCATTACTTTTTTTTTAAATTCATGTACCCTTATAATCTTTAATCAAATACATTACCCTTCCTTCCACCCTCGAAACGACCTCTCTTTTCTTTCGGTCACGTGCCATGGCGAAAGGGTGCGGCCAGAGCGGATCAGTGTGCGGCTAGAGCGGATCAGTGTGCGGCTATCGGAAATCCTCCACAACTGAATGTAAACTGGCATTCAAATCTGCCTCCATTTTGTTTGCAACGCCCAACCTCCAACTATCCAATCAATTCCCGAAGGACGAAATCAAGCCCCACCCTACATTTTTTCTAATTTCAGAAGCCGTTTCACTCGGATATACATCACAGCAAGGAAAAAATGACAATCTCAACTTCCGTTTCATGCCGACTTTAAAAGCACTATTGTATCACACACTGTATTGAAATGACAATACCACATGATTGATGACGTTTGAAGCTTTGAAAGTAATGCAGTATCGGATGGTCGGGACAGCTGGTTTAAAAAACAAAAACAAAAACACTACACTTCCCTATAACACAAGTTATATTTCTTAAAAACAGAACACTCAAAATATTTGATCACATACTTGTATATTTTACATCATTGATCAATATGTGAATCTGTTGACCAGGATACACATCACATTGTCATGGAACAGAAGGATTCACACAGGTAAAGTGGATAACAGGTTTTAATTGTAGAAGTATTATATCACAGCGATGGAAAATAACTGAAGAATATAGAGTACTGGATTGATCTGGAAGTTAAAGAGTCTTATCTGATGTAGATTCTGAAATGACGACTGACGACTGACGACTGACGACTGACGACTGACGACTGACGGTATCTCAAAAGAAAGGAGTCAGGTAGAGTTCTCTGAGGGAACAACGAGACCAGACAATGGTGAACTGCAGAGGGAAGAGTTTAATAGTTCTGGATGATGATCAGTGAAGATTGGTGACAGGTGAAGGTGATCTGTGATTGGGAAGTGCATGCAGGTGAGGGCCAGGGAGGATGATGGGAAATGTAGTGAGGAGGTGGTGACTAGCTGGAAACTGTGACACACATGTGTTGTGGCCTCATTGACACAAATTAATTTGCTGTGGGATAAACGCCATACGAGCTCTGTGTGGGATGTAGCTGACTTTTACTCACCCTTCTCCAGTGACAATGAGAATGCCACAATTAGACTAACAGGACAAATAAAAAACAAACCAGTGAAGACAATAGAAACACAAGAACAGAAAAATAGACAAATACAATATATACCAAACTGGAGGGTTGTTCAATAAACAAGATTAAAATACAAGCCAGGCTTATTTTGGTTAGTCAGACTTATAGTCGGTTGATTCTGTTTCATAAAGCAAACTTAAAATAGTTCAAACTTATTTACTCTGGCAGTTTATGCTGGGAAACTAACCTGGGGTGTGTTTCCCGAAAGCATCGTTGGCCAACTATGGTCGCAAGTTCATCGCAATGTCCATTGAACTCTATTGGTAACGAGGGAACTTGTGACCATAGTTGGCTAACGATGCTTTCGGGAAACGCACCCCTGGTCCAGGTCAGGCTATCTGTCAGGCTAAGCCTGAGTTGTTACACAATAATATTATCACTGACACTCTCGCATTCTATTGTTTTAATTTATTAACCACTAACAGTCCAAAAATAAATATACAGTATACAGAAAATCAACTTAAATAAGGCTACAATGATGTAAGATTTAATTAGATTGTTTTTAAAATGTATGAATACATTTCTCTCTGGTTTTGTTTGGCAGCTGTAATACATTTTACGGTTATTAGAAGAACATTAGAATATTTCAATCTCAAAAAAAAAAAAAGATTTTTAAAGCAGATGTTTAAATCACAAAATTTAAATAAATAACAAAAGCACAGACTAAATTTTAACTGGTAAGATGAAGCTGAGCTTAGTAATTGGCCTACCATATATAAGCCTACATTACCCCATTACAATAGTCACTTTACAGTTATTGCTATCATAAAATAAACACTTAAAGGGGTCATATAATGCCATTTTTGTACAAGCTAATATGCTTCTTTATGGTCTAAATTAAAAGTTTGTAATATACTTTAATAAAAAATTCTCATTAGTATTGTAAGAAAACACTAAATTTACCTGGTCAAAAACAGCTCTGTTTTCAGCACGCCGTTTAAGTGCATGTGTCTTTAAATGATAATGAGCTTTGCTCACCCCGCCCCTCTGTTCTGTGTGTACACCGTTTTTAATAATAACACAAAAACCATAATGCGTTGTTCATTATAAACGTGGGATTATGAATTATATTGAGAACGTCGTACATAGAAAACATGCCATGTACCTGAGTGTAAACAGCTGCATTCATCGTGAAGCGTGCAAGCGATTTGCAAAGATTAATATAAAGGTTAATAAAACGTTTCACTCACTTCAGTTCTTCTGAAGATGCAACAACACGAATAGTTGGTTCGGATCCTTTTTCCAGAAGCAGCTTTTAGCAAAACCAGCTTTATACTGACCTCGTTTGTACAGCAGTCTGGTGTGTGAAATGATTCGCGCACACATGACAGCATTGACGTTGATCGTGGGGAATATTCCCTTCGAAAACAAAACTCAGCCACTGCGTCTTCAGCGGTTCGGATTTATGAACATCAACATGACTGCTGTGATCGTTTTTACACCCAAGAACAGAACACCACAATCGCTTAGACGCCATTCTGCTCAAAGACAGTCAGAGACAGTGCTCCAGCGAGACGCGCGGACTATGATTGACAGCTCGCTCACGAGCGAGGGCGGAGTCTGTGTTTGAACTGCTGCTGTCAATCAACAATCGTGGGAGGGGTGTCCGACCGTGTGACGTCACACGGTCGAACGGCTTGATTAGAGACAGGAGGAAACATATAAGAAGATTTAAAAAAAAAACACTGGATGGATTTTTATCATTTTATGATGGTTGTGTACAGGCACTGCCAACACACATTTCAGTACAATCAACTTGCAAAAGTGCATGTACCATTATATGACCCCTTTAAGTATGGCAGAAAATCAATGACAAAAGAATCGATGCTGGCGCGCGCTGTAAATGGCTTTCGCAAGAGGATAAAAGATCTACACGTGATGAACCGGGAACTCGCGAGCTCATTCAAACCCTGCGCGCCCTGATCATTCTCCACACTCTCGCGCTTGATTTCTTCTCTCCTGCTGCTTCGAACACTTTTATTTTTGGCAGTCGAGGGGCGGGACTTACTGTTTTAATAACCTCAAATGTCATTGTCCCTTTTTCCAGAAGTCAGTTGTGATTGGACGCCTGTCCAATGACACGTTATTCACTTGACTTCAGACATGAGACATCACTTAATTTGTTTTATTTATTTATATTAATGTGTAATGTGATTTAATGCATTGGTAATATAGAATAGATTCTTACCAGATACTTTATTAACAGGAAGTCTTACTAGTGATTGCATTGTGTTGTTAAAAGATATTTTCAGACATTTCCATGATTATTAGCATTGTAAATCTACCAAAATTCTTATACATTTTTACATAATATAAATGGTTAATTATATTTTCTATTAAATGTAAAAGGGGTTCTGGCTTTTTTTCAAGTTAAAGGGGGGGGGGGGGGGGGTGAAACACTCAGTTTCAGTCAATCTCATTTTAATCTCCAGTACCTATAGAGTAGTATTGCATCCTTCATATCTCCAAAAAGTGTTTAGTTTTATTATATTTATAAAAGAAAGATAGACTGTACCGAGTCTTTCCGGAAAAAAAGCAAGTGGCTGGAGGCATGCCGTGTGGGCGGAGCGCCGATAGCTAACAACACACAGACATTTGAAGCAGTTTTACTCACCGCCTGCGGTTCCAACGCACGGCCGTGAACCTTTATCGTTGGGACTGCTCCATCCTTAAGCATTAGACGATCTGCAAATCCGGCGTTGAACTGGGCCTTGTTTATAAAACCTATGCAATGCAGCACTGCCGATGATTTCCTGTTGAAGCGTGTTGATGTGTGCGGTCTCGCTCTCCTCTGGTCGACGTGTGCGCGGGCGCGCCTTTCCAAAAGAAATGCTCATATAAGGAGTTCCACTCTGGTCTACGTCATTAGATCCACGATCGAAATAAAAAACAGCTGAAACTTGTACCAACCCGGAAGTAAGATTTTCGGCACAGAAATTCTCCGTTATTCGTCCAAAATATATTTTTTAAACTTTGGCCATGTTTAGCATGAGAATCCATCTCTTTAACACTGTAAACAACTCTGAAAACATGAAACACCATTTTACGGGGGGCTTTAAGATACAGTACACAGCATTAATTATAGCTTACAAATGCCTTTTCAGAATTTGCTACAGAATAGAGCAGGGGTCGGGAACCTTTTTTGACCAAAGAGCCATTTTTTCATTTTTGGATAATGCATTTTTCCAAAAGAGCCACAGTAGGAAAAAAAATTGCCTATATATATATATATTATTAAAGTTAATATTAAAGACGTGCTTTTTTCAATAAAAAATTCAACCGTAGTAATTATTATTAATATTATTTAATTATTAATATTATTAACAAATATTCAGCAAACAATAAATAAGTTGGAATATGGAATTAATTCTGCAGGGCTTTCACTGTGAGGTTGAGTACCAAGTGATGAGCATATACCATTTTGTGTGCGTGTGAGAGAGAATGAATGCACACAGTACTATCTGCTGTGTTTACGTGAATACTCGACTTAGCATTTTGATATATTTCTGTGTTTATTTGGCCGTTTAGGCGCGCAACCGAAGACAAAAGCTGCTTGTCCGTGTTGCGCTCGGAGCGCGCGCACAGTATCCTGTCAGTTCTCTTTCGCGACTTATCGCGCTTTTAATATTTCTTTTCAATATAAAGCACATCCTGTTCTTTTCTTTCTCATTCATTCATGTTTTGTTTTTAATAACTTTAAACAGAATCGTCAACTGAAATCTGCGCAGATTATCAAAAATACGACACATTTATAGGACATAAAGGGTCTCTGCGGCAAAAGTGAAAGTAGCCTACCAGCGGGTGAAATGTCTCTATGCGCAGCAAAGCACCCGTTTCAATAAAATGTTATATTAAAGTTTATAAAGTCTACTTTTACATTTTTGCTGCTGTTCTAGAATGGTTTTCGCCAGCTTGAATCCCAGTGCAGGAGCTGTAGGTTACCACAGAAACGTAAGCGGTTAGTTGATTGCTGTGGTGACTCGTGACACTCGCGAACAGCACTGAACACGCACTTTTGCCGGTACAACTTTAATATTATTATTATCATAAACTTTTCATTAACTTCAGTAGGCTGTACTACAACAAGGGAATTGTAATTGGTTGCTTTTTCTGCAGAGAGCCGATCTCTGTTGATGTGTTTTAATTGTTTTTCATCGATGGTTTGTTGGTAAAGGGTTAGAGACCTCGCGAGCCACATGATTTTTGCCAAAGAGCCAGATGTGGCTCGCGAGCCATAGGTTCCCGACCTCTGGAATAGAGGAACAAAATGGAACCCAGCAAATTATTAACCCTCTGAGGTCTGAGCTGTTTTCTGGGCCCTGGAGGTGTTCTGACATGCTCTGACATTTGTGCTTATTTCTGTTACTTGTGACATTTTCATGGCTAAAGTCTAATTACACTGTATTCAGCTCAAACTCTGCTAAAATAATATATCAGCTGCATGTGTGTAAAAGTTTGTTGTTTTGAGATAATGACATTTATGCGTGGTTTGTGAAAATACAAAAAAAAATTCTCACTGAAATAAGGTCATGAAACCCATACTGATTATTTCTTCACAAGACTTTTGAAAATTGTATGACGTAGCCTAGAATATTTGCTCTAAAACGATGTGAAAATCACCCTGACTGCTCATTCAGAGAAGACAATATATTGATTTAAAAATTTTACGACGTGTTTTGTGTGATAAAGCCTTATGCGGGACCTCATTAATATGTAAGCTTTTCTCACCTGAGAAAGACAAAGAACCTCCCCCTAACGGCCCTATTAGGAGCTATCAGGGCCCTATCATTCTGAGCAACCTTGCACAATACTGTAAATGAGGAGATTTAAAAAAGAATGGCTTTTAGATTGTTTGATTTATTTACAACACAACATAATCCAAAGATACAAAACAAATGACAAAAAAGCATGTATTGAACACACTGATCCAAAGACAGAGACCTTTGTGCCATTCCTAAAAACATTGTACATACCTTTAATTTCCAAGGTGTTTGATTTTCACTTTACCATGTTCATGTACAGAGAGACTCATGTGAATGTTGAAGTCAGCAGGTGTGGCATCTGGGCCCTGAAAGAAAAAAAAAAGTGAACATACTGATATCAAGAGAAACTATAGGCCTGCACGATTTTGGGAATACATTTTAGATTTTTCTGGTTAAAATTGCTTTTTAAAATTCACAGAATACACACACACACACACACACATAAATATTTCCAACAATATAATATAATATAATGAACATTAGGTTTGTTGTGCCTTGTAGGCATAGGCTATGAGCAGTGCTGCATAAAATAATAACAATAACCATAGCAGCCTATAAATCTTATAAAATATATCAGTAACAACTAAGCTAGAGAAAAATATATTGATTATCATGTTACTTAAAATGTTTCCATTCGTTATGATGACATGAAATGAGATAATAGTAAAACATGAAGCCGTTTGGTGCTTTTCAAACGCAATGGCGATTTGAATATGATACATTCAAACGCGATCGCGCTCAAATATAAAACATTATGGTTACCATACATATCTACATTTGAGCAGATATCCACAAACACAGTAACAGTAAACACGGGTGTAAATATTATAATATTCACCATATAGGCTAGGCTAGCAACAGTTCAACTGCAATGTGAAATTTATGCAACAATAACAAACTAATATGTAAGAATTTCTTACCTTACATCTTTCTTGTCTTCAAATCGCGTTCTTCTTCTTCTGAGGTAATTCCAATGTAAGCTCACGGCGCTCGACGAAAAGCAGAGACTTGTGAAGAGTTTTTGTGTTTTGTTTCTGAGGTAATGAGCGCGATCGCGTTCCACGTGGAGATTTGCATGTCAATCTCTTTTGCGCGAGTGGGCGTGTTCAAATTAAAAATAATTAGGAAGCTTTTGAGAAGCTGGACATCTTGTTGGTTTTATACAAATTACTTAAAAAGAGAATATTTGTTTTCAGTTTGAATCCGATCATTTAAAAGTACACACTTAAGTGTTTATAAAGGTATATGGCTCATACATTTGTGACAAGTATTCGCTGAGTTTTGTTTCAGTTTATAGACGTGCTCAAGAAAAAAAAGTTCACCGCGACAATGTTAAGAAAATCCCAAAAAAAAAAAAAAAATCCGGTTTGCCGACCTCAGTGTCACGGATACATCAGCGTCAGCGCCAGCTCTCTACACTCCGCCCACCCGATCAGCATCCCCGGAATACTAATCACCTGCACCTGTCTTCACCACCTGTCATCAATCTCCTGCCACTTCCCGCACTCCTTTTATTCACCTCCAGTTCCCTCAGTCCCTTGTCAGGTCTCGTTGATACCTACTCAACTTACTGACTCTTCTATACTCCTGCTTATGCAAAACCCCTACTTACCTTCATCGACTTACCTGCCATCAGCCAGTCCTCTGGATCCTCCGTCTTCGTCTGCCATCCTGCTGCCGTCATCAAACCCCATCTTGTCATCTACAATCCTGAAACAGATAAGAGACTCAGTCAGATCCATATCATCCATAAACTCTGCAACCGTTATTCATATCTCTTCAAACTCACCTGCCGTGACTGTTCCCAGTGTTAATAAACATCATTGCAACTTACCAGTTTGTTCTGTGCTGTTTTGTGACAGAAGACCTGACCAACATGCACGAGCCAACAGATCACGGCGAAGAGGAAATCCCCATTCAGAACGCCGGTGTTTCACATGTCATTCCACCATCACCCGTCATCCATTCTTCTTCATCTGCCTCTGTCAGTCCCATGGCCCGGCCAGCGCCCTTCTCAGGCGAGGAGGGGGAGTGCAGCGGATTTTTACTTCAATTCGAGCTATATATGGAAATGAATGCTTCACAATTTCCCACTGAGAGAGCGAAGGTCGCTTTTTTCATCTCTCTTCTCACTGGACGCGCTCTGCTTTGGGCACGTGCGCTTTGGGACGCAAAAGGTAGTTTAACTCAAACACTTAACAATTTCATCAGCCATTTCCGAGAAGTATTTTCTCCAGTCTCCAATCCACTAACCATTCATGATCAGTTGTTCCGTTTAAGACAAGGCAAATCCTCTGTTTCTTCGTATGCACTTCAATTTCGCACACTGGCAGCTTCCAGTGGATGGAATGAACCGGCTCTCATTACCGCTTACCGTCAAGGATTAGAGCCCGAGATTCGTTTGCAACTGACCATTCATGATGACATCATTGGGTTAGAAAATCTCATTCAACGTTCCATCAGGGTGGATCAACGTCGCACCGCATGTCAGCTCGATCTTTCTGCACTGCCTCCTCCTCGACCTGCATCATCTGCCAGCCCTTCAGCACCAGAAGCCATGGATATTAGTTCTGCACACCTATCATTTGTTGAACGTAAGCGTCGCATGGACCATAGTCTATGTCTCTACTGTGGAGCCGCGGGTCATCTGCTCATCACCTGTCCAGTTCGACCCCCACGACCGGCGGTGAGTACAGTACGTCTACAGTCTCCCATTTCTCAAATGCAATATACTACTGTTCAGATCTCTTACCTCAAACGATCTCTTTTAGCGCAAGCTTTAATTGACTCTGGGTCCGCTGGAAATTTTATCTCTCTCTCCACTCTGCAAAAACTTCAAACCTGTCAGCGAGCCATTCCTCAGACTCTTCAGGTTCAAACCATCCTCGGGAAACCGCTCGGTCGTGGGAAGATCTGTCACAGCAGTCCAACCATCATTATGAAGATTGGTTGTCTTCATCAAGAGGAGTTGTCCTTTCTGGTGCTGGAGGGCTCTACGGCAGAAATCATCCTGGGACGCCCGTGGCTGGAACTACATTCCCCGAACATCTGCTGGGCTACGGGAGAGGTTTGTCAATGGGGAAACAGCTGCTTTTCCAAGTGTCTGACTCAAGTCAAGAAACTTCGTCACTCATCTTCTTCAGTTCGGGAAATTCCTATGGGTTCGACCTCCATCGAAAGTCCAGCCACTGATCAACACCATGAAATCCCAGCCATCTACCGGGCGTTCCAGGATGTCTTCAACAAGCAACTTGCCACCAAGCTTCCACCACAACGGCCATGGGACTGCGCGATCGACCTGCTGCCTGGGGCGGAGCTGCCGCGTGGTAAGATCTATCCACTGTCCATCCCGGAACAGAAGGCCATGGAGGAGTATATTGAGGAGGCCCTACGTCAAGATTACATCCGGCCATCCACGTCCCCTGCCGCTTCAAGCTTATTTTTTGTAGGCAAGAAGGACGGAGGCTTGCGCCCCTGTATTGACTACCGGACCCTCAATAACTCCACTGTCAAGTATCGGTATCCCCTTCCTCTGGTTCCAGCAGCTTTGGAACAACTCCGTGGTGCTCAGATATTCACGAAACTGGACCTTCGCAGTGCCTACAATTTGATAAGGATCAGAAAGGGAGACGAGTGGAAGACTGGGTTCATCACCCCTGCAGGCCACTATGAATACAGGGTCATGCCCTTCGGGTTGTCCAACGCTCCCGCAGAATTCCAGGGGTTTATGAACGAGATCTTCAGAGACTTCCTGCATCAATTCTTCATCATCTATATAAACGATATTCTCATCTACTCCGCCAACCTGTCTGAGCACCACCGCCATGTCCAGTCTGTCCTCCATCGTCTGCGCAAACACCACTTGTATCTGAAATTGGAGAAATGTGAGTTTCATCAAAGTACTATCCATTTCCTGGGGTATGTAATTACTCCTCATGGAATCACCATGGACCAGAGGAAGGTGGATGCCGTCACCAACTGGCCACAACCCTCCAACTTGAAAGAACTTCAGCGTTTCCTGGGGTTTGCGAACTACTACCGCAGATTCATAAAAGGTTACAGTCAAATCAGTGCACCCATCACCTCTCTTCTGAAAAAAGGGGCCAAGTCTCTGTCCTGGACCACCGAAGCCCTACTAGCCTTTGAGAAGTTGAAACACTCCTTTAGTTCCGCTCCTACTCTCGTCCATCCCAACCCAGATCTGCCATTTCTCGTCGAGGTGGATGCTTCACGCACCGGGGTAGGAGCGGTTCTGTCGCAGCGGCAGGGGGAGCCTCCTCGACTCCATCCATGTGCCTTCTTCTCCAAGAAGATGTCCCCGGCGGAGCAGAATTATGACATCGGCAACCGGGAACTGCTGGCAATCAAGCTAGCACTTGAAGAGTGGAGACACTGGCTGGAGGGAGCACAACACCCCTTCGAAGTCATCACGGATCACCACAACCTGGAATACCTCCGTGAAGCCAAAAGACTCAACACTCGTCAAGCCCGCTGGTCATTGTTCTTCACCCGTTTCAATTTCAAAGTAACCTATCGTCCTGGGGACAAGAATGTCAAAGCTGATTCTCTCTCTCGTCTGCATCAACCTGATATCGTCAGTTCTACTCCAGAATCCATACTCCCTCCAGCCATGATTGTCAGTCCTATCCAGTGGAGCTTAGACGATCACATTGCTGATGCTACCCGTACTGAACCTGCTCCGCCGGGAGGTCCTGAGGGACGGACTTACGTACCCACTCGTCTGCGTCTGTCCCTCATGGACTCCATCCATACATCTCCGGGCTCTGGGCACCCAGGCAGCCAACAGACCCTCTCGCTTGTACAACAACGGTACTGGTGGCCCAATATGACCCAGGATGTCTCCCGATTCGTGAAGAGCTGCTCAGTCTGTGCCATGGCCAAGGTCCCTCGACATCTTCCAGAAGGTAAACTGGTGCCTCTTCCAGTACCCACCAGGCCTTGGTCTCATCTCGGGGTAGATTTCATCACGGACCTTCCTTCTTCTGACTCTCACACCTGTGTCCTCGTTGTCGTTGATCGATTTTCGAAAGCCTGCAAACTGATTCCTCTGCCTGGTCTGCCTACTGCCTTTGAAACGGCTGAGGCTCTCTTCACTCAGATATTTCGACATTTCGGAATACCAGAAGACATCGTATCTGACCGGGGTCCACAATTCATCTCCAGAGTATGGAAAGCCTTCTTCAATCTTCTGGGAGTCTCAGTCAGCCTAACGTCTGGATATCACCCCCAGTCCAACGGCCAGACTGAGCGAAAAATACAAGAAATCGGGAGATACCTGCGGTCATATTGTCATGATCATCAAGACTGCTGGAGCAGGTATCTGCCCTGGGCCGAGTATGCACAAAACTCCCTTCAACAGTCCACCACTGGTCTCACGCCTTTCCAGTGCATACTCGGCTTCCAGCCGCCTCTGTTTCCTTGGTCAGGTGAGCCTTCCGATGTTCCAGCAGTCCATCATTGGTTCCAGGAAAGCGAGAGGGTCTGGGACTCAGCACACGTCCATCTGCAAAGGGCTGTTCGGAGACACAAGAGCCAGGCCGATGCAAGAAGATCAGCTACCCCATTATACCAACCTGGGCAAAAGGTCTGGCTCTCAACCAGGGACATCCGTCTCCGACAGCCCTGTCGCAAGCTGAGTCCCAAGTACATTGGTCCGTTCGCGATACAGAGGCAGATCAATGATGTCACTTACTGGTTATCACTCCCTCCTCACTACCGCATCTCACCTTCATTCCATGTTTCCCTGTTAAAGCCATACACTGATCCTCTTCTTCCTCCTTCCACAGAGTCTGGCGCTGATGTGGTACCTCCTCCTCCAGTGGATCCCGAAGTCGACAACATCTACCGGGTCCAGGACATTCTCAACTCCCGACGACGGGGCGGTCAACTGGAGTATCTCGTGGACTGGGAAGGTTTTGGTCCTGAGGAGAGATGCTGGGTTCACCGTGATGACATTCTCGATCCCACACTCTTACAGGACTTTCACTCTGCTAATCCCAATCGTCCGGCGCCGAGAGGTCGTGGTCGTCCCCGTCGTCGGTCTTCTCTGCCCTCAGGAGCTGGCCGTGGAGGAGGGGGTACTGTCACGGATACATCAGCGTCAGCTCTCTACACTCCGCCCACCCGATCAGCATCCCCGGAATACTAATCACCTGCACCTGTCTTCACCACCTGTCATCAATCTCCTGCCACTTCCCGCACTCCTTTTATTCACCTCCAGTTCCCTCAGTCCCTTGTCAGGTCTCGTTGATACCTACTCAACTTACTGACTCTTCTATACTCCTGCTTATGCAAAACCCCTACTTACCTTCATCGACTTACCTGCCATCAGCCAGTCCTCTGGATCCTCCGTCTTCGTCTGCCATCCTGCTGCCGTCATCAAACCCCATCTTGTCATCTACAATCCTGAAACAGATAAGAGACTCAGTCAGATCCATATCATCCATAAACTCTGCAACCGTTATTCATATCTCTTCAAACTCACCTGCCGTGACTGTTCCCAGTGTTAATAAACATCATTGCAACTTACCAGTTTGTTCTGTGCTGTTTTGTGACACTCAGAGGGTTAAACCCAGCAAAGTAGATATTACAGCATTATATAGTGATATTAATCATCTAACTTTTTGTTGGTGAATAACCTAATAGGAGAAAGTATGAGGCAAGTACAGTACACAGCATGAATGATTACACTCCATCTGAACATAAAATATCAACAACAAAAACAAAACAAAAACTGCCAGAACCCCTTTTACATTTAATAGAAAATATAATAGGGATGGGTCTCGTTAAGCTTTTAACGGTATTACTACTCTTACCGATACTCCTTATCGATCCGGTTGTTTAACTGTATTCTTATCGGTTCTTTTTGTTATATTAAAGGAAAAAATAATAATTTAGAACATAATTAATATTGCTTTATATTTTGAAATGTTAAATAAATATCCATAGCAAAAAAAAAAGCAATGCTTTAACAAAACAAATAAAACATGTATGTTATGCAGAAGGGTGCAGGCTTTTGTGTTTTATATACAGAAGACATAGGACAACAAAAGACATGGTCAAACACATGGTCAAACAAAAAAAAAGTAGCCTACACAATAAAACAAATATACAAATTATATACCCAGTGCTAATTTCAGTAATGTCTACTGACATTACTGTTCAGGAATAATATGGGCTAAAAAGACATCTAATAAAGTCAGATGTAAAATAACACTGCATAGTTTATCATAGATACATTAAAGCTTATAAAAGCCAAAATTATTCATTCAAGAGCTGCGACTGATTTTCTCTTTGCCTTTTGTTATTTGATTCACATTAATGGAGCAATCGTCAGCAGGTTTATTAGACTGCTGCCTCTTTAAGACCAAATGCAGATCTAATCATTATTACGCATTGTATTTTCTCCCAACTATTTACGCCCATTTAAGACACATAAACTGTATTTAAGTGAATAAACTGTTTAAGTGAATCTCCAAGATGGCCATTTTGACATATTTGTGTGTATATTTGATCGTTTAGATGCCCACACGAAGCTCAAAATATACGTTGCTTGTCTCGTTGCGGTGTGTTTGCAGGAGAGAATGCGGCTTTAGTTTTTAATGGTTATACCTCAAATATCTTCTTTTTTATAAATCTAAATCTAAAATAAAATTAGTTTAATATCAAAGATGTAACCGTTTGAATGTTTAGTTCTGTCCTCATCGTCACTCATTAAAGGTGCCCTAGAATGTGTTGAAATAATATTTTAATTTTGTCTCTGATATCTACATAGAGGGTATGGCTTATTTAAGGGCATTTAAAATGTCCAGATATGGTTTTACAGATCCATTTTCAACCATAGAAATTGGCCATAGAATGAAATGGTCTGTTTTTACCTTATTTGGAAGGGTCATGAATAGTAATGAGGAGTTATGCTCTGATTGGCTGTTTCACTGCGGGCTAATAACAGTAGCTCAGAGTGACAGCAAACAGGTCCCTGATGTCCAGCGTGACAATGGAGAGATTAGGCGTTCAACCATACATCAGAGTCCTGCGCGGGTCCGATTTTGTAAATCCGCACCCGCTCGTACCCGCATTGCATCAAACCGCATCTGACCCGTTTTCCGACAGCAGCACTACTTAAAATCCGCACATGACCCGACCCACTTAAAATAGAACCGACCACCCGACCCGCACCTGAAATAAAATAAGTTTAGCCAATCACATTATAGACACAATTACAAAAAATGTTTATTGCCAGGACATACAGAAGTTATTACACAATTAACACAAGGACAACTTCAGCCGAAGCTGTCTAAAGGCCAGTACATGAAGAACATGGTTACGTTACCACAAAACTGAGAAGCCTTATCACATTTTACCAATCGAACAGACGCGGCTACAACACTATATCGGCCACGCAATTTCGTCTAGCCTACATCTGACAATTTTGGTTCAAACACGCCCTGCACACCACACATACTTAACTGTGTTAAATATGAAAAATACTGTTCGATAGAACTGATTGGTTTGTTACCACAGTTATCTGCGTGCTTCCTCTGCTATGAAGTTCCACATCTGCGGCTATCCAACACGAAAATGCATGCAGCAAATAAGCCTTTCACAATATTTTCTTCAGATAACTCCAGATTTCTACCACACACATGCATCCATCTCGACGACTGCAAGCAGATCGCGCGCGCGGTTATGATGAATTTTTGAAAGTGAAAGTAGCCTAGGTAACATTATAGGTACTGGGAGGGCGCAGTTCCGCCTGGCATTGAACATGGGCTGGCATATGCAAATTTTTGCATATTAATGATCCCGACTGTTGCGTCACAGTCGGTGTTATGTGGAGATTCGTCTATTTTTCAGGGGTGTTTTTCAACTCAACTCAACTCAACTTTATTTATAAAGCACTTTCAACACCACAAGTGGAACCAAAGTGCTGTACAGAAGATATAAAAAGAGAAAATAAAAACAAAAACATAAAAACAATGCAAACAAATGACACACAACTTACAAAGCATTATCAAATGCTAAAGAAAACAAAGAAGTTTTAAGTTTTCACTTAAAAAACACCCAATGAAGGACACATTTTTACAGACAGAGGAAGGTCATTCCAGAGCCTAGGAGCTGCAACAGAGAATGCCCAATCACCTTTACATTTTAAACGGGATCGCGGAACCATGAGAAGCAATTGATCATTTGAGCGCAAAGATCTACTGGATTGACAGCGGCTGATTAAATCAGTAACATACTCAGGCACTATACCATGCAGAGACTTAAAAACATACAACAACGCTTTATATTGGATTCTGTAGCGTATAGGTAACCAATGTAATTTAATTAACCTGGAGTAATGTGCTCTCTCCTCTTAGTACCGGTGTTTTTCAAAAACGAGATTTAAATAAGAAGGAGAAAACAATGGTGTTTGAGACTCACTGTATGTCATGTCCATGTACTGAACTCTTGTTAACTATGCCAAGATAAATTCAATTTCAAATTCTAGGGCACCTTTAAGCAGGGCTGTTGTGTTGTGCGCGCCGTGGCTCCACGTGAAAGTTCTCTCTCTCTCTCTCACACACACACACACTCTCTCTCTTTAGCAAAATTGCATCACAGACAAATGGGTCAATATTAGGGATGCAACGGTACACGGTAAAATCCCGGACCGTTCGGTCAGTCCTGCACGGGACAATCTACCCTCGTGTACCGCGGGACTTCGGTTTTGCCATTGAGTTCGCGCTGATCCTTTTAGTTTTTGCTTTAGGCGCCGTTCACATATCGCGCCTAAAAACACGTAGAAAACGCTAGGCGCGCCGCGTTCTCCTTTTTCCAAAGCGCAAGGGCGGTTGTGCTCCGGAGGCGTCTGTCGTTGCTAAAGCAACCATCAGCTGCGCTCTGGTTGGTTCTTGTCACGTGACCTACGGTGCGCTTGCGGCATTCTGAGAAGTTGAGAATTTTGTGCTTGGGACATCGTTAGTGCCAACCAGACAGTGTTGATAGACTCATCTTTTTGCACAAGAATCTCTCAATAGTAGATGAGTAAATAACATTGCACTTTGTATCCTGAAGGCAGTATTTTTTTTATTATATTATTTTGCTCTGCTTTTTTTTATTCAAAGCACAAGCTAATTTATGTTTGTTAAAGGTAAAAGTGCACTTTTTCTTTCACATTGATCACTTCATATACCAGTTATCAAGATTTGGAATTGGGATCCACTTGAATATTTTGAAGTGTGTTTGTTTACATTTTGTATTTCATATAAGTGATAGTTGAAGAGGTTGTATTATTTAGTGTTGTTCAGTACAGACTAGAGTGTTCATTTATTCCATACATTAATGTTCTTCCTACTGTGACATTCTGTTTATGCTCATAAGAAAAATAAAACATATTTTTGGGATGAAATAGCAGTCTCTTTCTGCACAAAACGTACCGAAACCGAACCGAGACCGTGGCCCAAAAACCAAGGTACGGACCGTACCGTGGGCTATCTGTACCGTTGCACCCCTAGTCAATATTATTATATATAGAAGTGGCTGGCAAGATTAAATTTGCAAGATAATAATTTCTGAAAGGAGCCGTATGTAAGATTGTGGCCAAAACTGGTACTGCAATCACTTTCAAATTACTGTATCCCCTCCCCCTCCCCCCTGACTCGAGGTTGCCAGATAGGCTGCAGGATCCAGCAGGAACGTAGGCTACAGTTTGTAGCTGCACCTGTGGTAACTAGAGCAGAGCTGGCAACCCGGATGCTGAAACACAACTAACTTCGTGATTGATAGATAGGTGGAGGGTGGGGCATCAGGCCAAAACACAAGATGACAACATCAACATCAGTTGAGGGCTGCAACTTCACTTTTTAAATGACAATATCCTGGCCGGACTACTGTTGTCAGTGATATAAGTATTTGAAATGAACATGATTTCTTAATGTCTAGTGACATATCAGGGCCATTTTATGATTAATTGAAATAAATTTCTTACATACAGCTCCTTTAATAGCAATAATAAATAGCGCGTGTACTTTCTTAATTTCTCCAGTACCGACAGCAGAACCGATAACGGCCGAGCTTATCGATCCAGCGGACTTTCATAATTCAGCACTGGGGCCCGTTTAATACCGGGTTTCGGCACACATCCCTAATAATGACCCACTCGAAATTGACATAATAGTAATACATTGTCACATTCACCATCTGTCATCGTCCTGTCGTCGTCTACACTACAGTTCCCAGCATCCTCCTTGTTTCCACAGCTGAACTCACTCCCTTCATTACCCACCTGTTCATCATCATCATCATCTGCATCACCTGTCTTGTGTTCATCTGTCTGTGTATTTTAGTTCCTTCTATTCACTCATCACTTGTCAGTCAATGTTTGTTCATGTTATGCTTTCAGTCCTGCGTTGAGCACACGCTCCCTTTTTGTTTGTATTTGTTAAATTGAGAATTAAAACTTTTGTTTATTCATCCTCGAGTTCGCCTCCTACTTCATCCACCCAGAAGCGTGACAGATTGACCGACCCAAAAAAGAAGAAAGAGGATGGGGAGATTTATTGCGGGGTTCTTCGTCCCCAGAGCTCGTAAGCTGGTGTCGAACAGTGCAGACCTGGCTTTGAAGTCGTTCGACCCAGCCCTCATGTCAGTCAGAAAAGCCATTGAATACGCCAGTCCAGCCAAGCCTGCACTACACGCCAGTCCAGCCGAGCCTGCACTTCACGCCAGTCCTGCCGAGCCCGCACTTCACGTCAAATCTGCTGAGACCAAAGCAGTATGCGCCGTGCCCGCACTTCACGTCAAATCTGCTGAGACCAAAGCAGTATGCGCCGTGCCCGCCGCCGAGCTAGAGACTGAGAGCATCACGCCTGCAGAGAGGTTCTTCTCGCTGGTTCCGCCTGGCTTGGATCTCTCTTCTCCGCTGGTCCCGTCCAGCACTGAGCCTTCTTCACCGCTGGTCCCATCCAGCATAGAGCCTTCTTCACCGCTGGTCCCGTCCAGCACAGAGCCTTCACCGCTGGTCCCGTCCAGCACAGAGCCCCCTTCACCGCTGGTCCCGTCCAGCACTGAGCCTGCACCGCTGGTCCCGTCCAGCACAGAGCCTTCTTCACCGCTGGTCCCGTCCAGCCCAGAGCCTTCTTCACCGCTGGTCCCGTCCAGCCCAGAGCCTTCACCGCTGGTCCCGTCCAGCACCGAGCCTTCACCGCTGGTCCCGTCCAGCACCGAGCCTTCACCGCTGGTCCCGTCCAGCCCCGAGCCTTCACCGCTGGTCCCGTCCAGCCCCGAGCCTTCACCGCTGGTCCCGTCCAGCCCCGAGCCTTCACCGCTGGTCCCGTCCAGCCCAGAGCCTTCGCCGCTGGTCCCGTCCAGCCCAGAGCCTTCACCGCTGGTCCCGTCCAGCACCAAGCCCTCATCGCTGGATCTGCCCAGCACAAAGCCCTCATCGCTGGATCTGCCCAGCACAAAGCCCTCATCGCTGGATCTGTCCAGCACAAAGCCCTCATCGCTGGATCTGCCCAGCACCGAGCCCTCATCGCTACCCAGCACTGAGCCCTCATCGCTGCCCAGCACCGAGCCCTCATCGCTGGATCGGCCCAGCACCGAGCCCTCATCACTGGATCAGCCCAGCTCAGAGCCCTCTTCTCCGCTGGTTTCGCCCAGTTCAGAGCCCTCTTCGCTGATGGTTTCGCAGCGCTCAAAGCCCTCTTCGCCGCTGGTCCCATCCAGCTCAGAGCCCGGGACTTTCCCCAAGTATTTTTTGGGGGGGGGCCAAAGGGCTCCGTCCTGGCCACTCGAGGGGGCTTCTCCTCCATGGCCACCCGAGGGGGCTTCTCCGCCATGGCCACCCGAAGGGTCCGCACCGCCATGGCTACCCGAAGGGTCCGCACCGCCATGGCCACCCGAAGGGTCCGCACCGCCATGGCCACCCGAAGGGTCTGCACCACCATGGCCACCTGAAGGGTCTGCACCGCCATGGCCACCTGAAGGGTCTGCACCGCCAGAGTTTTGGTAGATTTACAATGCTAATAACCATTAAAATGCCTCATTACAGTCTGTAAATATCTCTTAACAACATGATGCAATCACTAGAAAGACTTTGAAGTGAATTACGGGTCATTGGTCAAGCGTCCAATCACAACTGACTTCCAATGACATTTGAGGTTATTAAAACTGTAAGTCCCGCCCCTCGACTGCCAAAAATAAAAGTGTTCAAGCGAGCAGAAGCAGCAGGCGAGGGGAGATCAAGTGCGAGAGCATGGGGAATGATCATGCGCACAAGGGCTTGTATTGCGTGCTGAGGAGATGTCATGCACACGTGCAGGGTTTGAATGAACTCGCAAGTTCCTGTTTTATCACGTGTAGATCTGGGGCCGTATTCACAAAGCATTTTATCTTACCACTAGGAGTACTCCTAAATCGCACTAAAAGATTTTAGCTAGGAGTTTTCTCTTAAAAGTTATTCACAACGCCTTTCAGACCTACTTTTAGTAAAGAAAAATGACAACTCCTAAACTAAGAGTGAGTCTTCGTTGCTATGGATGACGTCATTACTCATGCACGAGCTTGACTGAAGTGTCCGCCTTGATTGGCTGATGATTGTAACGTGGGAATGATTCCAAACACCTCCCCTACGATGATGAGTGACAGGTGAAGTTGCGTGCGCTACACAAGTAGTGCGAAGGACGGAAGATGATGAATAACTGAATAAATAGCCTAAATGAATAAAGAGTAAGGCAAAACAAATAGCCTAGTAGCATAATGAACCATATGGATTGATGCAATATCTTTGCAACATTATTGAATTAATCTGTCACTATATGCCTCTGCCTACGTTTGCAAAGAGAAGAACATTTTAATTTGATTCACAATAAAACGTTACAATTAGTTTACATGCAATGAGTAGCCTAGTTTTGGTTGTTGTTGGTGGCATTATTGCATCCCTAGTTATGCCTACAATGCAAAATTGTTCCCTTGCGATTGGAAGCTCCTGTAGCCGCCGCATACGCATTTCAAAACATCGCAACGTGAAATGCCACAAAAAGCGGTTTGTGAATAGGTCTTAGTGAGTTAGGAGTCCTCTCGACTTCTTTTAAGCTGTCCCAGGCTTAGGTGCTACTTTTAGGGCTAAAATGCTTCGTGAATTACTCTTAGTCAAAAAAATTAGGAGTCCTAAAGTTACGAGTGACACGCCCATTATTTTTAGGAGTTGCTCCTAAATTCGCCAGTTAGGAGCTACTTTTAGCCTTAAAATTCTTTGTGAATACGGCCCCTGGTATCCTCTCGCAAAAGTCATTTACAGCGCGAACCAGCATCAGTTGTGTGCTCGGTTCTTTTTGTTATTGATTTATCGCCATACTACATTTTTTTTTTATACTGCATGACATTCAAAGCTTCTAACGTCATCAATCACATGGTAGTGTCATTTCGATACAAGCATCGGTACAGTGTGTGATACAATAGTGCTACAAGGCTTAAAGGCAAGGTAGGCAGGTTTTTTCTAAAAAACTTTTTCCCAAATTTGTTTACAGTTTTTGTCGATTGTTTACACACATTTTCTGGTACTTGAGACACAATGACCACAACATGTAACTCATTCACCAACCCCCTGAGCCAATTCCGCTAAACTACAAGCACAATTCCTGCTTTACACTCAAATTGCAGTTCTAAAACACACTTTTTTCAAAACACTACACACAATTCTCTGCTTTTGGCACAATTTTCATGCAGAAAATCTCTTGTTTTCACAAGGAACACACTGCCATTCAAATATGCACACTGACTGTTCACATGGGCAAACACCCGTCACACAGTTTTACAATTAGCAATCAGGGGCCGTATTCACAAAGAATTTTAAGGCTAAAAGTAGCTCCTAACTGGCGAATTTAGGAGCAACTCCTAAAAATAATGGGCGTGTCACTCCTAACTTTAGGACTCCTAATTTTTTTGACTAAGAGTAATTCACGAAGCATTTTAGCCCTAAAAATAGCACCTAAGCCTGGGACAGCTTAAAAGAAGACGAGAGGACTCCTAACTCACTAAGACCTATTCACAAACCGCTTTTTGTGGCATTTCACGTTGCGATGTTTTGAAATGCATATGCGGCGGCTTCAGGAGCTTCCAATCGCGAGGGAACAATTCTGCATTGTAGGCATAACTTGGGATGCAATAACGCCACCAACAACAACCAAAACTAGGCTACTCATTGCATGTTAATTGTAACATTTCATTGTGAATCAAATTAAAATGTTCTTCTTTTTGCAAACGTAAGGCAGAGGCATATGTGACAGATTAATTCAATAATGTTGCAAAGATATTGCATTAATCCATATGTTTCATTAGGCTACTAGGCTATTTGTTTTGCCTTACTCTTTATTCATTTAGGCTATTTATTCAGTTATTCATCATCTTCCATCCTTCGCACTACTTGTGTAGCGCACGCATTCTCAGACCTGTCACCTGTCACTCATCATCATAGGGGAGGTGTTTGGAATCATTCCCGCGTTACAATCATCAGCCAATCAAGGTGGTCACTTCAGTCAAGCTCGTGCATGAGTAATGACGTCATCCATAGCAACGAAAACTCACTCTTAGTTTAGGAGTTGTAATTTTTCTTTACTAAGAGTAGGTCTGAAAGGCGTTGTGAATAACTTTTAAGAGAAAACTCCTAGCTAAAATATTTTAGTGCGATTTAGGAGTACTCCTAGTGGTAAGATAAAATGCTTTGTGAATACGGCCCCAGAGCTTTAGCATAAAAGGGCAACAGGTCAGCTCTTCAATGGGGCAATGGATGCCAACATTGGATTTTTTTTTATTAATGTAACTGTATAGTAAATTCTTCCGTTGTTTTGTATGTAGACCACTGTATGTCCTACTTTGTGTTGGTTGGGATGTACACTGTGTTCATTGTTTTTGTGGGAAAAATAAAATATATTCGTTACCATGTATTTGTGTGTTCTGAGTATAAAAACAATATTCTCAGATGTTTTACAGCACACTTATGTATGTACTGTCTGTAGAAAGTGTAACACTGAACAAAAAAAGGCCTAAATCATTATGATGAATGGAGAAGAAGTGTTTTCCATTCATCATAGTGTTTTACATTGAGCACATCAGTGTTCAACTGGCTCTTATAAATGTCTATTCATATGATGGTTTGTGTGTGTCATTTGAAAACAAAATACCATTTTGAGAAGAAATAACAATGTTTTGAATGTAAAGTTTCATTTTGCAGGAGAATTGAGGGGTTTTGCCCATTGTGTGTGTGTTTTTGGATTTGTGTGTAGAGTTCTGAGAATATGAGGCATGCTTTCAGAAAATGTGTGTAAACAATCGAGAAAAACTGTAAACTGTCTTTATATACCAATACATAATTATCGAGTGTCTGTAGTCCTCTCAGGGCTGCAATAAACACAGCTACTTATTTCCATTCGGAACGAATGAAATGATTGGCTGGGTGACTGTCACTCTCCCTCGCTACCATGGCTACCACCCCCGCTGCTACAGGAGCTGCCCACATGCGCACACCTGCAGGAGGGGAAGAGGCATGGAAGCTAGGAAGAATCACAATTATGGCAGAGAAAAAGTGTTAAAAAGTTTTTTATAAAAAAACCTGCCTACCCTGCCTTCATGCCTTGTAGCACTATTGTATCACACACTGTACCGATGCTTGTATTGAAATTACACTACCATGTGATTACAGTTTTTTTGGATTGCTTAGGCACGATTTTCAAAACAGAGCCCGTGTTTTCAAAACACTACACACAATTAGCACAACCACACACCCAATTAGCAAAACACTACACACAATTAGCACAACCACACACCCAATTAGCAAAACACTACAGATCCTTTGCATAATTAAACACTCTTGTAAAAACTATACACTTCTGTTTAAAAACCACACTTTGTTACCATATGAAACACACACGTTTCACATTACTATACTCTGTTTGCACGAGTTACACTCTGCTGTGATAAACCTAAAACACTTTTAGCACTTCTACTTCCCTATGATTAGAGTAGGCTACCATCAACAAAGTACAAATATAATGTAAATTCACCAAACACTACACAAGACCAATGTTGCAGACTGAGGAATGCGCATGCGTCGCGTCTGAACGCGTTGTTGTCTTTGGAGCTCTATCGATTTGATTTATAATTCTTGATTTTACTCTTTAAACTTACTTACAACAAACATTTTCTACTTTTCCTCACTGAGAAGCACTACTGCTCAAACCTCATAGTTACAACGCGGACTGTTGAGCAGACGTGTCTCAAGCCTGTTAGTGATTCTACGCTGGATACTCTTATAGGTTACTCCCGGGGATCACGGCTGAACGCGTCTTCTCAACACTCACTTACAAACATTTTTCACCTATCGTGCGTCTACTCTACACCCGTACCACTTAAAAGACGGATTATATCTAAGACGCTTGTCAGAAATTAGTATTAATTGATAGCATCACTGGTAGTGTCGTTGCTAACTTACTGTCCATCTGTTAAAATGGCGAATATATCAGATGTATGTAGTCTACCTTTTGGTGCAGGTGAGGACACATTTGAGCTGCACGCGGTACAGTCTGAGCTGGAAGCTGTTGAGAAACAGATCCACGACCTTTTAGTGAGACAGGCCGAGCTGAGAGACCGGCGTTTGGCTCTTGAAACATCACGCGCTGATGCTCACAAATCAGAGATTAATGTTACTAACCCGCTGACTCCGACCTCGTCTACTCCGTGCGTTACTCTGCATCGGTCCCAAGCCGCGCCAAGGTCGCGATCAGCCATGGTCTCGTTCACTCCGGCTCCAACACGCCACCACGAAGCCTGGATATTTCCGCAGCGGAAGACGCGAGTCAGGTCTAGACCAAGACCCTCTCCGACCCTCCCGGTTTTCGAGTTATCCACACAAAACCGCTTCTCCCCTCTTCGCGAAACAGAACGCGATGCTGTGATCATCGGTGATTCCATTGTTCGGCACGTCCATGCTACATCAGGTAAAAATAAGGTGCACAGTCACTGCTTTCCTGGTGCTCTTGTTTCTGAAATCGCTGCTCGCGTTCCCGAGATTCTGAACGATAACGAGCGCGTCGGAACTTTGGTATTGCACGCGGGAGTGAACGACATCAGGCTGCGCCAGACGGAAGTTCTGAAGAAAGACTTCAGGAATCTGATCGATACGGTACGCAGCACATCGCCTGATATAACGATCATTGTGTCAGGACCGCTTCCCACGTACCGTCTAGGACATGACAAGTTTAGTAGATTATTCGCGCTAAATGAATGGTTAACGTCATGGTGCAATGAGCAGAAACTGCTCTTTGTAAATAATTGGAATCTGTTTTGGGAGCGTCCTAGGCTATACCGTGCTGATGGCTTACACCCAAACAGATTCGGATCGGATCTTCTGTCAGATAACATCTCCAAAACGTTAAATACCTTTTGACTAGTAACCAAAAGTCCAAATCATAGTCTCTGCTGCACCAAATTAACTGATATAAATACTAGTGTAGAACATTGCATAGAAACTGTGTCTATTCCTCGTTTAGTGCGATCAAATAATAAATCTACTGCAGGATCTAGGAAAAATCTAATTGTTATTAAAACAGAAAATGTTGCTATTAGTAAACAAAAACAATTTCTAAAGCTAGGTCTTTTAAACATTAGATCACTCACACCTAAGGCAGTTATTGTAAATGAAATAGTCACAGATAATAGCATAGATGTACTTTGCCTTACTGAAACCTGGCTTAAACCAAATGATTATTTCGGTCTAAATGAGTCTACTCCATCAGGATACTCCTATAAGCACGAGCCCCGTCTGATTGGTCGTGGCGGCGGTATTGCAACTATCTATAGAGACATTCTCAATGTTACTCAGAAAACGGGTTATAAGTTTATTTCATTTGAAGTACTTGTACTAAATGTTACGCTCTTAGATGATAGAAAAACATCCCTATTATCTTTAGCCTTGGCTACCGTATATAGACCACCAGGGCCTTACGCTGATTTCCTAAAAGAATTTGCAAATTTTCTCTCAGATCTATTGGTCAATGTCGATAAAATATTAATTGTTGGAGATTTTAACATACACGTAGATAATCAAAATGATACGTTAGGGGCTGCGTTTATAGACTTATTAAACTCCTTTGGGGTTAAGCAAAACGTTACCGGACCGACTCATCGTTTTAATCATACACTCGATTTAATTATATCACATGGAACCGATCCAACCGATATAGATATCATTCCGCAAAGTGATGATGTAACTGACCATTACATGGTAACTTGCATATTACGTACCCCGGTAATATATCATGCTGCGCCGCGTTATCGATTAGGCAGAACAATCCTTCCATCCACCATAGATAATTTTTCAAATTGCTTATCGGATCTGTCTCAGCTGCTGCCTGAACCTAAACAAACAGATGAACTAGACGAACTAACCAGCACTATGAGCACCGTTCTCTCTGGAAAATGGGATATTGTTGCACCTATGAGACTAAAAAAGGTCAGAGAGAAAATTAAAGCACCATGGTACAACAATACTACTCGTGTTCTAAAGAGAGAAACCCGTAATTTAGAGCGTAAATGGAAACAAACTAATTTAGAGGTTTTTAGAATCGCTTGGAAAGACAGTACGTCACGCTATAAAAAGGCCCTAAAAGCGGCCAGGGCTGAGCATCTCCGCAAACTAATAGAAAATAACCAAAACAATCCTAGGTTCTTATTTAACACCGTGGCTAGACTAACAAATAAACAAGCGTCACCTGAACAAAATATTCCGTTACAGTTTAGTAGTAATGATTTCATGAATTTTTTCACTGAGAAAATAGAAAACATCAGATCCACAATTGTAAACGTTCAATCTTCAATCGCGCCTTATAATTCAGCCTCGATTATCACCCCGCAAGAACAATTACAGTGCTTTACAACTATAGAACAAAAAGAGTTAAATAAATTTATCATTTCCTCTAAAACAACAACATGTTTATTAGATCCCATACCAACTAAACTATTGAAAGAAGTGTTACCTATAGTGGAAGAGCCTCTCCTCAATATTATTAACTCGTCTTTATCTTTAGGTCATGTTCCAAGAACATTTAAATTGCCAGTTATAAAACCACTCATTAAGAAACCACAATTAGACCCAAATAACCTAGCAAATTATAGACCCATTTCAAATCTTCCTTTTATGTCCAAAATATTAGAAAAAGTTGTGTCTGCCCAACTGGGCTCTTTCTTGCAAGAAAATGACACCTATGAAAAGTTTCAGTCTGGGTTCAGGCCGCATCATAGCACTGAAACTGCGCTCGTTAAAATCACAAATGATTTACTCTTAGCTTCTGACCAAGGCTGTATCTCAATACTAGTTTTACTTGATCTTAGTGCTGCGTTCGATACTATAGATCACACAATACTCTTAGATCGGCTACAAAACTATACCGGTGTTCAAGGACAAGCATTAAGCTGGTTCAGATCATACCTATCTGACCGCTACCATTTTGTCTATTTAAACGGAGAAAAATCAATCATAACTCCAGTAAACTATGGAGTGCCGCAAGGATCTGTGTTAGGCCCTCTATTATTCTCAATATATATGCTGCCACTTGGAAATATTATAAGGAAACATGGAATTAGTTTCCATTGTTATGCTGATGACACTCAACTATATATTTCATCACGGCCGGATGAAAACGCTAAATTATCCAAATTGACAGAGTGTGTTAAAGATATAAAAGATTGGATGACGCACAATTTTCTTTTATTAAATCCAGATAAGACAGAGGTAATACTTATCGGTTCAAAAAACCGCCCACAAAACCTCCTTCAATACAACTTTAACATAGTAGGGTGTCCTGTTACTTTATCCTCTACAGTAAAAGACCTGGGTGTTATATTAGATTGTAACTTGTCTTTTGAAAATCATATTTCATATGTTACA
Organism: Scardinius erythrophthalmus; assembly: GCF_964197995.2. Classification (NCBI taxonomy): domain Eukaryota; kingdom Metazoa; phylum Chordata; class Actinopteri; order Cypriniformes; family Leuciscidae; genus Scardinius; species Scardinius erythrophthalmus. Next base: position 38,276 of record NC_138241.1, read on the forward strand.
AAAACAGCCTTTTTTCACCTTAGAAATATTGCTAAATTACGTAACATGCTATCTGTTTCTGATGCAGAAAAGCTAGTTCATGCATTCATGACCTCGAGACTAGATTACTGTAATGCTTTATTAGCTGGTTGTCCTGCATCCTCAATAAACAAGCTACAGTTAGTCCAAAATGCCGCCGCTAGAGTTCTTACTAGATCAAGAAAGTTTGACCATATAACACCAATTTTATCATCACTACATTGGTTACCTATAAAGTTCCGTATTAATTACAAGGTATTGCTACTGACTTATAAAGCCCTAAACGGCTTAGCTCCAGTTTATTTAACGGATCTTCTATCGCCCTATAATCCATCGCGCTCTTTAAGATCACTAAATTCGAGGCTTCTGGTCATACCTAGGATATCCAGATCCACCAAAGGAGGGAGAGCATTTTCACATTTAGCACCAAAACTCTGGAATAGCCTTCCTGATACTGTTCGTTGCTCAGATTCGCTCTCCCAGTTTAAAACTAGATTAAAGACGCATCTCTTCAGCCAGGCATTCATATAATATTTTAATCTTACAGTTAAATCCGGTCTCTACTTCATAAACGCCAGAGGAGAACTGGCCCCCGACTGAGCCTGGGTTCTCCCAAGGTTTTTTTTTCTCCATTAGGTCACCTAATGGAGTTTTTCGGTTCCTTGCCACTGTTGCCTTTGGCTTGCTCAGTTGGGGATACTTAATTTGATTAATCGATTCAACAGTGCTATTGATCTGCATTACCAAACGTGGATGTTCTACACCAGAACATACACTGATGTACTATTTTATTTAATACTGTGAAGCTGCTTTGATACAATCTGTATTGTGAAAAGCGCTATATAAATAAAGTTGACTTGACTTGACTTGAAGAAACTCGTTTATTTCTCAACACGCCCAAAATGTTGACATGGAGATTCATAACAAAATGTCACTTTACATATTGTACTGCAAGTTTACTGTAAAAAAAAACAACAAAAAAAACACTAGACATTGTCTCTTCGCCTAGCTGGATCTGGCCAGAGAATTTCATCAACATCGCAGGCAATGTTGTCATTAGCAAGACACCTTGGAAAGAAACGTCTTGAATGGCGAATCCATCCTTGTATTGCTGCTACCTCTATCTGGTCACAGGCCTCCTCCATGGCTTGGATGAGGGGTACCTCAGCCTGGAGACGGAGATCATACACCTTCCACCGCCATGCCGAAAAAAACTCTTCTATAGGGTTGAGGAATGGAGAGTATGGTGGAAGATATAGGACGGTGAAATGTGGATGTTGCTGAAACCAGTTCTGAACCAGAGCAGACCCAGCCAACACGTTTATGTGGGGCCCATATGGGTTACAAATGGGCGACAGGGGTACAGAGTGGGCATGGGCTCAAAATGGGCTTCTTATCTGGGGCCCATATGGGTTACAAATGGGCTACAGGGGTACAGAATGGACATGGGCTAAAAATGGGCTTCTTATCTGGGGCCCATATGGGTTACAAATGGGCTACAGGGGTACAGAGTGGACATGGGCTCAAAATGGGCATCTTATCTGGGGCCCACTTGGGTCAACTAAGTAGGTCCAACATGGGCAAACCCAGATGGGCTCCCTATGTGAGACCTAGTCAGTTCACTAATAGGAAATGAGTATGTAAGTGAAAAAATCATTGTTCCTGTGTTTTGTTCATTTGAACTTATTGATTTCATTTATCTGTGTATTGACCATGTGCTTCTGTGGGGGTTTTTCTTTTCTAACAGCTGAAAAAGGGACAGGAAGACTGGATAATAAAATATCTTGCACCTGGACACGAGAAAGGGTCCAGGCAGGAGAATACAGGGGTCGTTTAGCAATAAACGTGGGGTCCCCTGCCCTCCCCTTAGGGGAAGCAGGAGGTAATCTAGCAGGAGGCAATTTAGGTCATAAATGAAGGCCTTTTGAACTATCAAGAATCAAAGAACAGTATAGTCTGCTCAGGGGGGGGGAATAAGAAACTAGTCCAAACCAGTTGAAAATAGAAGGTGTCTTTTCTGTAAAATTCCACTAAACAGAAAGGTGTGGTCAAGATGCAGGGGACCTGTATAAAATGTCTCAGTTTTATGATGTCTTCAGGATTGTCTGTTTTTCATGGCTGGGTGGCTGCGGTCTGTGAAAAGAATCCTCAGAGAATAAAGCCTTTTTCTTCTTTATTACAATTTTGCCTTTTGAGTGTTGTCTTACACCTGTGATGCTGTTTTTCCCAGTGAGATAAAAATTGCTATTACAGCTGGTGTCAGAAGAGGGATCCTGTGCGGACGCTTCTTCTCCTGGTCCTGAGAATGGATTTGACGGGAAAGTGCACGACCTCGGCAGCAACAGGCGGCCGTCTCATACCTCGACGGTTTGAGATAGAAACTCAACAGATTACGAGAGAGAGAGGCAAAACCCCGCACTCAGGACCATTGGAGGAAGCTCCCACCAGGACTATAAAGAATCCGCGGATTGCGGGAGAAACAGAAAAAGCATCTCTGGGTAAGACACGGCAAATTGTTTTATTGAAGTTAAGTGTAATTTGATAATTGTGGGTGAACATGAACCATGTTGGCTGAGTTCTGCTTTTGGTACGAGCGAGGTGATTGGTGATTCAGTTAATCACAAATTGATTTTGAGGGAGAAATCGATCTGACAGATTCAGACCGGTTTCTGCCACGCTTGGCTCGTTAGTGGACGGGGATCCACCGTGATTCAGATAATCACAAATTGCTGAGTGATTGTGTTCTGCTCAAAATTTATGTCAGTTAATTAAGCGCAAAGCGCACGTGAGAAAACTTTGAGTAGAACGTAATTACCAATTGAAACCCGACCGATCTTGGGGTGACGAAAAGATCGGGTCTGTCGAAGACGTTTGACAGATACTGTAAGGCACGTGTCGAACTGTGAAATCCAAAAGGGAAACTCAGCCAAAATGGGATCATCAAGCAGTAAAACAGATAATTTTTATACACCAATTTTCTGTCAGATGAGAAATAATTATGGTGGTAAATGTATGACTGACATACAGAAACTGATCAAATATCATGATTTCCCTGAAGCGGGAACATTGAGTAAAATAAGACTTAATGTCGTGAAAGAGTCAGTGGAAAAGAACGCAGGAAAACAGAGAAGCTGTTGTATGCGTGTCAAGCATATTTGTGTGGATTGCGAAACGACTATATTGTGTTGGGTAGAAGAAGCTGATAGACGGGAACGAAAACAAATACAAAAAGAATTAGCATTTAGTGCTGAGAATGTTGTGTGTGTAAAAACAGTTCCATTGGAACAGAATGCTACTAATCAACCGAATGTATGTGCTTTTCCACATGTGTCCGAGGTGGCAACAGCTCCGCCACCAGCGTACAACACAAATCACTATCCCGTGGCAGAGATTTCGGCCCTAAAGGTCGATCTTGATCTGGACCGCTCTCCATTACCCCCGAGAACCGCAGAACAACTGGCACAGGACAGAGCGCGAATCGAACTGGAGGAAGCCAACCGAAGAGCAGCGCAAGCAGAGGCAGCGCGAGCAGAGGCAGAGGCAAGAGCAGCGCAAGCAGAGGCGGAGACCGCAGAGCGAGTTGCACAAATGGTAACAGCAAGGCTTCAGGGACAGCTACCAGCACCGCCAGTACAGCAGGGGGAGGCAGACTCCTCACCACAGGCCGCGGCAAGCAGCGAAGACGACGGAGAGGGGGAAGTTTCCGGGAAGACAGTTCCGGACACCCCGAAAGACGATAGACCGGGGACAAGCGGTCTGCCAAGGCTCACAAGATCACAAATGAAGCAAGAAAAGGTCAGTTTCACAGCGGCAAAGGTTAAAGTGTCGAATGTGACTGCTCCGATGGTTGAAGTTGCGGGCACGGACGGCCCAATGCTAGTTTTCAGAGCATGGACTATGTCAGACATGAAGGATGCAATGGCACATCTGCCAGATCCGCGAGACGCGGGCGAGAACTTTGCCAGCGAACTGCTCGCAGTGTGTAGGGAATTCAGCCCCACCACACAAGAACTGAAACGATTGCTAACGATAAGAATGGGCGCTGCGAACTGGGGCAAAGTGGCTGGCAAGCTGACAAAAACAGACGTTAGAAGAGTGCACGCCGACTGGGACCATGTCAGCAACGAACCGTACAGGAACGAAGTGGAAAACTTCTCAAAGCACATCATAGAAGCTTTCCCTGCGCGTGTGGACACCGAAAAAATCACGTGCTGCGTCCAGGAAAAGAACGAGACGGTGAGAAGCTATTATTTCAGACTTTTTGAGACATTTGCAAAGTACAGTGGCATAACTGAACCAGGCGACAGGGGAACAAAGGCAAGCACGTGGGAGAAACATCTGATGGGCTATTTCCTACAAGGTCTGAAACCCGAGATCAGGAGGGGAGCGAAAACCAGCTACGTAGGCTGGGAAGACGGTCGTCTGAACAGAATGCTGCAACACGCCATTCACGCCGAAAGAGACATCGAAGAAAGGAGCGGGAGGAAAAATCCCGTCACAATGGTAGTTGTGCAGCAACAACAATCGCAACAACCCAATAAGCCTGAAAGTTCCGGTTCAAACCACGCTAATCGAAAAGGACAGAGAAGAAGAGCTGCTGGGGGAAGATGGAGCTGTTACATTTGTGCAACGAATGACCACATGATCAGAGACTGTACAAAATGTAGATTCTGCAAGAAGGAAGGGCATTGGAGCACCGCGTGTCCGGTCATGAATGCTGATTGAAACGAGGGGGCTGGAGAGCGGGACGGAGAGAGTTCGATTCTTGGTGGCGGATCTCTGGCTACAGCAAAGGGAAGTGAAAATATTCTTACTAACACATGCACACACGACGCAAACACAAACACATACACTGATTCTTTTTCTGCTTCTTGCAATGAAGAAACTGCTTGCAAACCACTTTGTGTGTCTGATGAAACTGTGAACAAAGCTGTGAATGATGAGTGTATGAGATTGTACAAAAGCGCAGGGTTTTCTGAAATGCCTATTTATCCATTACGGGTCAAAGGGGTAGTTATTGAGTTCTTAGTCGATTCTGGAGCGAGCCTGTCAACATTACGACCATGTGATTTACCATGCATTCCGAATTTAACCGGAAAAGTGTTTGAGAGCACTTCAGCCTCAGGCCATTTGATTTCTGACCGGTTAACCGAGCCGTTAGAGTGCGAAACGGAGGGTGGACGCTTTTTCAAACACGAGTTTGTTTGGTCACCCGGCTGTCCCGCACCTCTGATGGCCCGTGATCTAATGTGTAAATTAAATTTGTCTCTCTGTGCCGATCAGTATGGAATTAGCATAGAGGAGACATCACAAATTACTTGCACTAAAATTGAGCCGAAGTGGGCTTATGTCTGGCAGGTTACAGATATTGATGGGGCAGAAAAGATTTTGAAATTGGCAAAGAATCGCACAAACCCAGTCAATACAGAGTTTATGACAAATGAGAAAATGCATTGTACTTCACATGTGGTGGCCGAACGTGATTCAGATTTTGAGAAAATGTGGTTTACTGCTGTGCAGGATGAGAGTGTGAAATTTGACAAGATTTTCTGGACAGAGAATGTGTGTGCGTTGTCTGCAGTGTTGTCTGACAGTCAGAAGGCTTGCTATCTGATGACGGAGAACACTGCATGCCACTTATCTGTCTCGAAGGCCATAAGCCAGCAATGGAGAGATGTAGGGCTGTTTGTGAAAAAGTGTTTATCAGCCACAGACTGGGTGAAAGTTGACACACACACAGCAGAGAGCAAGAGTGTGGGGGCATTTAAGTCAAACTGTGATTTTAAACTTGAGGTCAAAAGAGACATGATTGCTATTGGGAAAAATGTGACAGCACAGGGGGGTATTTCTGCTTCAGAAATCGATATTTCTTTGGCACAAATACCACCAAACCTGTGGGCAAAAACCAAATATGACGTAGGCCTCATTAAGGGATGTGAACCAGTTGTGATAACACCAAAATCTGATTTCAGACCATGTAAAGCGCAATATCCCTTGAAACGTGAGGCAATAGAGGGCATAAAACCAGTGTTTGATGCTCTGCTGAAGGAGGGAGTAATTAGACCTTGCAATGATTCACCTGTCAGAACCCCCATTTTTCCTGTAAAGAAAACACAGAACCCAGGTGAACCATTGCAATGGAGATTTGTTCAGGACCTCCAGGCGGTGAATTCAGCAATCATCGCTCGCGCCCCCCGGGTACCCAATCCTTATACCATTCTAACTCAGATTCCAGAAAATGCAACATACTTTACTGTGGTAGATTTGGCTAATGCTTTCTTTAGCGTTCCAGTTGATGAGAAAAGCCAGTTTTGGTTTGCATTTGATTTCAATGGCAGGGGGTACACATTTACGAGATTATGTCAGGGTTTTTGTGAGGCCCCAACTTTATACAATGAAGCGCTCAGAAGAAGTATTGAGAATTTGACTTTGTCAGAAGGAACAGCACTGTTGTCATATGTTGATGACCTTTTGATTTGTTCAGTGAATGAAGCTGTGTGCAGGGCTGACAGTGTGTCTCTCCTCAAGCATCTCGAGAGGGAGGGCCACAAGGCCAGCCTTTCCAAGCTGCAGTTTGTAAAACAGGAAGTGACCTTCTTGGGGCATGTTATCAGACCGAATAGCAAAGCATTGTCACAGAAAAGGGTGCAGGGCATAAAAGAAGCCCCAAAACCTGTAACAAAAAAACAGATGTTGTCATTTTTGGGGATGTGTGCTTACTGCCGAACATTTATCCCCAATTATGCCATTTTAGAACAGCCCCTACGAGCCCTTACAACAGGGAAGGGGTTGAGGTCATGTGACAGACTTGTTTGGACAAGTGAAGCTGAGATAGCATTTGATAACATGAAAAGACAGTTGTGTATGGCTCCTTCGTTAGGCCTTCCGGTCGTTGACCGTCCGTTCACGCAAATGGTCGATGAGAGAAATGGCTTTATGGCTTCTGTGCTCCTGCAAAAACACGGTGATCGTTCCAGACCTGTAGCCTATTTTTCCAGCAAACTAGACCCTGTAGCGGCAGGGCTGCCACACTGCCTCCGGGCAGTGGCGGCAGCTGAGCTGGCCGTGATGGCTTCAAGAGAGTTTGTGGGCTATGCTGATTTGACCTTAGAGGTCCCGCATGCGGTGTCTTTGATTTTGCAGGAGCAGAGAACATCACACTTGTCTACAGCCCGATGGCTGAGGTATCATACGATTTTGCTTGATATGCCAAATATCACTGTCAAAAGATGTACAAGATTGAATCCGGCGACTCTTTTGCCCACACAACAGGACGGCGAAGAGCATCACTGTTGTTTGTCGGCCCTCGAGCAGGTGTGCACACCACGTCCAGATTTGTTAGACATTCCGCTTGAAAATTGTGACAATGTCCTCTTTGTGGATGGATCTGCGTCGAAAAATCCACAAACAGGACAGAATAACGTAGGTTATGCGGTAACGACTGAATTTGAAACTGTAAAATCTGGCAGACTGCCATCTCATTACTCCGCACAGGCAGCTGAGTTAGTTGCCCTGACTGAAGCATGCAGACTAATGACTGGTAAATGCGTGACGATTTACACAGACTCGCGTTATGCTTTTGGGGTCACACACGACTTTGGCGCTTTGTGGAAACACAGAGAATTTTTGAAGTCAGACGGCCGACCCATACTGAATGCTACTTTGGTGTCTGACCTTTTGGAGGCTATTCTGCTTCCAGACAAGATTGCCGTTTGCAAATGCGCAGCGCACACTAACGATAAGACTTCTATCTCAACAGGCAACGCCAGAGCAGATATGGCGGCAAAAACAGCGGCAACGACCCAGACTGAAGTAGAGACCAGCGCCGCCACCTGCGTATCAATTGACATTAACCTTCATAACAACATTTCTCCTTGTTTACAGAGCATGCAGTCTTTTTCCACAGGAGCTGAGAAAAACAAATGGATGCCGCCTTGTGGATGATGTATGGACATCTGTTGGGGGGAAGCCGTGCCTGCCAAGCCACTTTTTCCAGCATTATTCTAGATTGACACATGGGAAAGATCATGTGTCAAAGGCGGGGATGATTATGCAAATGAGAGAATTGTGGTTTACCAAAGGGTTCACAATATATGCTGAAAATTTTTGCAAAAAATGTGTGATTTGTACCGCATACAACATTGCATGGGGCATCAAAACACCGCTGGCAAGCCAGCCAGCCCCAGACGGGCCATTTGAATATTTGATGGTCGATTTCATTGAACTGACCCCTTGTGGAAAACAGAAATATTGTCTGGTTTTTGTTGATATGTTTTCAAAGTGGGTGGAAATTTTTCCCACCTCAAAACAGGATGCTGCGGCAGTGGCGAAAGCGCTGCTAACCGAGATCCTGCCCCGATGGGGCGTGCCAAAGAAGATAAGCTCAGATAACGGGCGTCATTTCGTCAATGAGACGATCAAACAGGTGGGTCAGTTCTTGGGAATCGATCTGAGAACACACTGTGCATATCACGCTGCCAGCGGAGGTGCGGTTGAACGTGAGAACCAGACGGTGAAGACCAAACTGGCAAAATGTTGCGAAGAAACGGGATTGTCATGGGTGAAGGCACTACCCATTGTACTGATGTACATGAGAATGAGAAAGAGAGTAAAAACGAATTTGAGCCCATTTGAAATTCTATTTGGTAGACCACCATTCATGGGTATAGTGGGGGAAAAAAGGCGGCTTCCATCAACAGATGTGTGTGAGAATGAAATGTTGAATTACTGCAAAGAAATGTCGTGTCTGCTATCTGCTGTTTCTGTGCAGGTAAAGGCAGCTCAGAGCAAGGTGGCAGAGACGTTCCTGCACAACGTCAGACCAGGTGATTACATGGTGATCCGCGACCTCAGGAGGAAAAGCTGGAGAGCGAAACGGTGGCTAGGACCGTTCCAAGTCTTGCTGGTCACGTACACGGCGGTGAAGGTCGGGGAACGAGCGACTTGGGTTCATGCCAGCCACTGCAGGAAGGTTCCGCCCATATCGGAAGAGCAACAGGAGGAGGAGTCCCAAAGACAGCAGCAAGCTCAACAATAAGCCCTAAAGACAAGCAGGTGCAAGATCACTCAGAGAAAGTGGTGAGACCAGTGTGCAGAATAAAGCCATTTGTACAGTCAGAGACATTGACCATTGAACTAACAGAACGTAAAGATTTACTGGCAACAGATCCCCACATTCTAGCAGCAGCAACAAGCGGAGTGAAATACGAGCTGTGAGAAGGAAGCTGGGAGAAAAGGAGGGTTCTGATTGCACAGGCAGTATCAGATTGCACACTGCACATCAACAAAGACTGATAAGACTCTGAGTGGTAAAAACACAGTTGCAGAATTAGACAAGATGGATCATTCAAAGCCATGGCATCCATTCAGAATACCGGGAATGTGCGGACTTTGTAAAAGCACGTTCATCTTAACCTTGATATCAGTGACTATTTGTTCTGAAACATCTGTGCTGAACAGCATCATCAGACAGCGTGATAAAAGAGACACATTCACGGAAGTGGAGCTGGTGAAAGGACTGCACGGAAGCATCGTCACGATAGAGGAGGGATCAAGTGTGGCTTTCAAGTGTAACCCATTCCAAAAGAACTGTCTTGGGTGCGATGGACATAACCAAGAGCACGCACATTTCTACTTCTGCGAAAGCCCATGTAAGTGGACCGACGTAAAAGCATACGCTCATCACTACAGGACAGAATACGATGAAAGATTTCAGGTGTACGCTGAAGACAAAATGAGTAACAACAGATACGGGATGAGAGTGGAATTGAAACATGCGACACGTGCTGACCAAGGCAGGTACTACTGTGCCCTGGACTTGACTGAAACTGACTGGTATGAGACAATAGACATTATGGTAATCGAGGCAACCAGACCACAAGCAGCAACAACGACGGCACCTTTCTTGTCACCTGTGCCACCCGAGGTCGAACAGGCTACTGAAGAAGAACTGGCCTGGATGGGGGACGAAGACACAGGCAAAGGTCAGATAAATCCTGAAGTAAAGAAAGCAATGATGAAATGCCAGGGAAACAAGGCGTGTGCACTGGCACTTTTGCAGAAGGAGGAGCTACAGATCAAGACGAGCTGCTGGATGTGTCTTCAAATGTCACATGCATGGAAAGCTGTCCCCCTAGTGGCGGCTACTGTTAATGAAACTAAGTGTCTGATTCCTCAGCAGATGACTGATGTGCTAAAAGCTGCTGTGGAGCTAGAGAGAGGAGGGACACCAACGGAACAGCCAGCTGACAACTGCGATCATGTTGAGCAGTACAACAACACTGAGATTGCAATTCCACCTCTGAGAGTAACCTCCGCACAGGGAGATGTTTGTGTTTGCTTCAACAGACCGAGATCACTGAAAGTTGGGTGGTCTGATTGCAGGATCAAAGTCAACGTGCTGGATGGGACAATGGACAATTGCACAGCAAACGTCAACGACAAAGAGATCGCCTTTAAGTGTCCATTTGGTAAACTGTATCAAAGTTCACCTGCAGCAGTTTGGGTCTGTGGTGATAGAGCATATCACCGTATGCCAAAAAAGAACTGGTCAGGGTGTTGCTATCCAGCTTTAATGAATGTGGGTACTTCTGTGTACTTGCCAAACAAAGTGGGTAAAAGAGAAAAAAGAGATATTAACATTTTGCCTGATGCTTTGCCAAATAGGTATGCAGGATATACATTGGCAGACCCGTGGACAACACCAGGGGCAAACATAGGTTGGTCAATTTTCCTGGGGGTGGGAACAACTGTAGCAATCAACAAGATCAATGGGTTAGCATGGACGGTACTAGCAATAGCCAATAGCACAGAAAATGCCTTTACCCTAATAAACGATGAGATGAAATTAGTTCGCGAAGCCGTCATTCAAAATAGATTGGTTTTGGACACTCTCACGGCAGAGAGGGGTGGAGTTTGTAAAATGTTGGGAGTATCGTGTTGTTTTAACATTCCTGATTACAGTGACAACTTAACCAATATCATCGAGCACATGAGAGAAGCTGTAAAGGAGCCGCCTCAGGCTGCTGGTAGTGAGTGGATGGAGTGGCTGATGTCCGCATGGTCTGGGTGGGTTTTCAGAATAATTCAAACTGTCGTGCCAATTGTGGGTATGGGATTATTAATTCTGTTTTGTTTACCATGCATTATGAAGTGTGTTTCCAGCTCAGTGCAGAGATTAATCAAGGCGGGGACAGCAGCGCCAGTTCAAGCAGTGAAACTGACTCTGTATCCAATAACTGATGGGGAGCAGTGTGATGATTATGACAGTGATGAAGTGTATGCCGACATGGTTTAAATGTGTTTTCCTTTTGCCTTTCTGGGATCATGAAAGGGGATTTTCTAAACCTTGATTGTTTAGGGTTTGATATCATTGATTGACAGTTCTATTTACTGTGTTTTCTTTTATTATTATTACTGTTTCTTGTTTTATTTTTTTTTCCATTGTAAGAGTGATGATGTGTTCAGAAGGTTTAAAGCAGCGGCCACCCGTGTTACGAGGGGGCGTACAAGTGTAAGGGTTTGAAATGAGGGATTTCCTTTAATGTATTTTGTTTTTAAACCTTTTTTCTCTATTTTAAAACTGTGAAATCAGATACAGGGTAGATGAAGTTTTTCCATAATATTATTTTTTCCTTCATATAGGGTGACCGAGGGTCCGACCTGGTGTTGGGGTTGCGATAACAGTGTTTATCCAACTAGCCCGGCCTCATATGAATCTTTACTTGCTTGCTAAACAATTGAGGGCCTATCCCTTACAAAAAAAAGCCTAAACTTTTCCATCTCAGATTTTTCTACAAGCTTCAAGTAAAATGATCAGGTATATGAAAGTCAGTAATGAGGAGTATAACTGTGATGTAAAGAGAAACTTGAAGTTGTTGTATTCTTGGGAATTCAATAGTAAAATGGATTTGATTAATTTTAGAAAGTAGAAATGAATTTTTATTATTTTGTTGGTTATCAGAGAATGATAAACAGGGGGGAATTGTAAGTGAAAAATTAATTGTTCCTGTGTTTTGTTCATTTGAACTTATTGATTTCATTTAACTGTGTATTGACCATGTGCTTCTGTGGGGGTTTTTCTTTTCTAACAGCTGAAAAAGGGACAGGAAGACTGGATAATAAAATATCTTGCACCTGGACACGAGAAAGGGTCCAGGCAGGAGAATACAGGGGTCGTTTAGCAATAAACGTGGGGTCCCCTGCCCTCCCCTTAGGGGAAGCAGGAGGTTATCTAGCAGGAGGCAATTTAGGTCATAAATGAAGGCCTTTTGAACTATCAAGAATCAAAGAACAGTATAGTCTGCTCAGGGGGGGGAATAAGAAACTAGTCCAAACCAGTTGAAAATAGAAGGTGTCTTTTCTGTAAAATTCCAAACAGAAAGGTGTGGTCAAGATGCAGGGGACCTGTATAAAATGTCTCAGTTTTATGATGTCTTCAGGATTGTCTGTTTTTCATGGCTGGGTGGCTGCGGTCTGTGAAAAGAATCCTCAGAGAATAAAGCCTTTTTCTTCTTTATTACAATTTTGCCTTTTGAGTGTTGTCTTACACCTGTGATGCTGTTTTTCCCAGTGAGATAAAAATTGCTATTACAAGTACATACCCAGCCAGCACATGACCGACTTTCAACGATGAAATATGTTTTTTTAGTTAGTTAGTTTTATTTAAAGTTTGACAAGGCAGGATATTGAAGGACAAAACCCTGAAATGTATCAAACAGAACACATACTCAAAACAACCTTACCTAATTGAAATAAATTAAATAAATAAATAATAATAAATAAAACAACCAGTTAGAGTAAAACAGATACACAGAAAACCTGGAATACATCAGGCATCATGCAAAAAACAAACAAACTGTAAATTATTTATAAAACAGTGTAAGAGCACGAGGAATAAAAGAAAGTTCATGTCTTTTTGATTTACTCCTGGGCACAACAAACTCCCTACTCTGCCGTAGTAGGTAAGTAGGTCTTGGAGCCACAGACAAGAAACAATGCAGTGGTGATGAACTGTCCTTGAGTAGTTTTGTAAAAGTACGTATAGTGGCCTCGTCGCGCCTCTCACTCAGTGATGGGAGAGTAGAAGTTGGAACACCCATTATCCGACAGCAACGTTTTTGGACCCTCTCCAGCTCATCAGAGAGACCTTTAGGTAGTCCACCCCATACTGGGCTAGCGTACTCAAGGACTGGCCGTATAAATGTTAGATACACTTTCATTAAAACATCACAAGGGAGACCCGCATATTTAGCAACACAGAGATAGTGTATTCTAGGACGCACCTTCAAAATCATGTACTTAATATGGGCATCCCATGACAGATCAGAAGAAATTTGGACTCCAAGCAGTTTAAAAGTGGAAACTCTGCCAATTGCATGTCCTGATATTACGGGAGAGGAAGGGCAGGGAATGTTTTCAACTTTCCTGGCACTTATGACCATGTCCACTGTCTTACCTCTATTCATTGCCAATGAAAATTCCTGTCCCCAATCCGCCACTGAATCCAAGGCCCTCTGAGTTAATCCTGGTAGGGATCCCATTAAAAATTCAGTAATTGTTAAGTCATCAGCATATTTTACCGGAATTACTGAAGGAGGCAGAAAGGAATCCAAGCTGTTTATGGCGATGACAAAAAGCAGAGGGGATAGAAGACCACCCTGAGGAACACCAGCTGTAATTGGATAGGAGTTAGACACACAGGAGCCCCACTTCACCTTTTGCTCTCTGTTACTCAGGTAGCTCCTTACACTGAGCCAGAGCGGTCGTCTGACATTCATGTCAGCTAAAGCATAGAGCAGTTGACAATGATCAATTGTGTCAAAAGAGTTGAAGAGTTGGTTGAAATAATGTCAGTTTGTTGTTGAAAAAGATTAACAAAACCCTTTCTAAATCAACGTTGACATTTTTACAAGATCCCCAGCCAACACATGTGGGGCCCAAACAGGCTGCAAATGGGCTGATATCAGGGGCTCACTTGGGCTACCCAACTGGGAACCCAGCTAATTTTGGCCGCGGTTTCCATGGTGGCCCCACATGTGCTAGCCCAGATGGGTTGATGATGGGCTCTTGATGGGCTCCATATCGGGCCCATATGGGTAACCTAGGTAGCACCCATTTAGGGCCTACAGGAGTCTGCCCACATGGGTTGATGATGGGACCCAGATAGGTCTTATCTAGGGCTCTTATGGGCCACAACGGGTATATATATATGGGATACCATATTTGTCTGTTTGGGTTACCTTATTTTACAGTAAACCCCTAAATACAATCATTACATGTAATCCACTAAACTATACTAAAATGTTAAAGGTATTCAATGAACAGAAAGCAGTAGTTCACTTTTAAAGTTACTTTACTAAGCAAGTACAAGTATCACAAAACAAAAAAAGTAAAAGATTTAAAACACTTAAAACACTTCTAAATCAACTTTGAAATTTTTTACAAGATCTGTACGTTGAAACAACATACAACAGAAATATCTGCCTTTTAACATTATTGTGACAATTAATTAGCATTTCATAATTTTTTTATATAACAGCTCTTCAGTGTATATGTTAAAATATAATTATCATTATTAACAATACTAGTTTCAGACCTTTTGCCTTATGTGATTTTGTGTGAATTTACAATTTTGTCTGCTTGCCTAACCGTTTGCATTGCATTATTACATTTGTATTCATACACTGTCATGTCATTTGACTAAATAATAATACAGACTGCCAATAAAACTCAATACACCGATATGTTAAATCGCACAAACTATTGTTATTGGTTGTTTCGCCGTTTTACTTTGAGCATGATCGGTTAATCTGTCTGTCTTCCAGGAAACTGTCCAATGAGAATGTGCGCGGCTCTGCACGCCTATTTTAAATTTGAAAATACGTCCGTTACTCTCGGTTGTTGATTGAGCAGCTGAGTTGCTGCTGCCTTGCATTGATTACTCGGTGACCTGGATTATGTTATATGCCTGTTGAATTCTTAAATTTTGAGCGAATTTAAGTTGATATCAATGAGGAACAAAAGCTGGAATGTGAACAGAGGAAGGGGGTCGTACGTGGTCTGTAAAAATACTGGCGATATCAGGTAAGAAAACATTTTTCAGTCCTTAGCAGTGAGTTAAATTAACGTTTATGGACATGAGTAACGGTCATAGGCTTAATGCAACCTTATAGCAGCTACGTTAAATAAGTTATCTCTCTGTGTGTTTTTGTACTGCTGTAGCAATATAAGCACATATTTCAATGTAATTTAGTACCATCTGACATTGCTGTTTTGTTGTTGGTAATGTTGTGTGTTTAATGTCAGCTAACGTTAGTTTAAAAACGCATTAACGTTAGAGGTTAAAAAGCGTGGGAATGAGTAAAGTGATAAAACAGTAATTTATTCGTTAGAAGTATGTTTACATAACCTCTTCAAACACTGATAACAGTATTGAAAATATATTTGTTTACATTTTTTTTTTTTAGATCAAGCATTGGAATATTTTTTTTCTGGGGAGAACACCCAACTGAAAGACCCATTCACCAACTAACAGTAAGTTAATTTTACCCACTGTTCAAAAACCTACACTGGGTTTAATATATAGTATTAATATGATTTTCACCTTTAAAGTAAGACATTTAATGTTACTGATAGAAAGTCTGAGTAACTTTTTTGTCCTTTTGTCTTTTTTCTGCTGAAGTGGTGCACTGAAAGTGGATGCATGTCACCTTCATCAGTCCTTTCTTTAATCACTGGACAAAGGGAAAGACCCAAAGGGAAAGACCCTCAGACCCTCAGAAGTGTCATAATAGGATAAATGGCTGCAGGTAAAATTATTTGATGGTTTGATTTTGGTACCAATTGTTTCTTTTTTGTTGTTGTTGTTGTTGTTTTTTTGTGTGTGCTTCCCTTGCTATGATACAGATTTCTGATGGGATTGCCAAGCTTAAAGTTTACATTTTTAATCATGTAACAACTAACAGTCTCAAAGATGACATTACTAGGGCTGGATTTATTGGATGGGATGCGCGCTACAATGTTCCATTCATTCATCAACTGAAAACAGGATGAGGATGATAATCGATTTCCTCTTCAACTAACCAAGCCCGCGCCACCGCCTCTGAGCTTTTGGATTGCCCTTCATCTGGATTGGTTTGTGTGTGATGTCTGTGAGTGTATGTGTATAATTATTAAATATTAAAATTAAAAACAAATTTCTTGATAGCAAAAAAAACTATTTATGAAGCACCATACAGTGCTGAAAGGTATTTAGTAGTGGGAGGGGCACCCCGCCCTCTACCACTATAAAGTCTGGAGGGACCACGCCCTCGAGCACTCTGTAGTTGCAGAGGGAACAGAGACAGTTGTCATTTCAATTCGCCTGATGAGAACCTTGGGAAAGTTCGAAACGCGTCGCGAGATATGCCTGAATGACACAAAACCGTAAAAATGAGTACAGCTGCCATCATTTTGAAGGTGGGTGATGTAGCAGAGCTCTGGAAAATTTTCTCTTCGCCCATACAGGCGTCGAGTTGGTTAAAATGGCCACCATCATTGTTGTGGGTGATGATGTAGCAGAGCCACATAATTTTTTCTCCGTCCACTGTGACGTCGAGCGTCTCCTCATGTCCACATAGACGTGAGTTATAAGCCCCTCACCACATCTGACTAAAACCTACCAAAAAGTTTTTTTATTAAATTAAACCCTTGGTGGTATAAACCACGGCAATATAGCCCGTTTGATTTGAACCCTGGCGATTGCAGCCCTATATTTTATTGTTTTATAATTGTATATATATCTCTCTATGTCAGAACCGCTCACCTTTCTGGGCCTGGGGTTTTCCTTTAGTGGTCAGTAGAAAGTAGGCCAGTGCACAGCCATTTCTGGGGCCTCAGGGTCCTAGATCTTGGATTTCCTCTTCACCTAACCCTAACTCTAACCTAAGCCAACTTAATAATAAGTTTAAATAGGATTTCAGTAAGTTGGCTTTCTCAAGCCAACTTAATACATTTTTCATTAACCAATTTCCTGGATAAATACATAAAAAGTAAATATATAGCATAGCAATCACAACATAAGGTGCTTGAACTGGAGATATCATCATGAACCGAACCGTAGCCTACTCGCCTCACAGGCCTAGCAAATGTGAAATATATTTACAGAAAGCTGGTTTTAAACAAAACCATCCAAAACAAAATAAAACTATGCAGCCTAATAAATGTGCATTTCTCCGGTGCGTTCACTAGCCTACTGCGAATATCGCGAGTCAATAGCCTATCGTCAACTTCATCTTTGCAGCCACACAGAAATTAATAAACAACTAAAATGTCTTATTGCAATATTTTACATATTCATAATTATTACTTTTGCTGGTTCTTTGAGTCAGCTTTTTATGTTTATTGCGTTTTGGAAAAGAGCTCTTCACATACAAACACTGTTTCACCAAGGCACAGCGGCCCTTCAGCACATAAGAACAAAAGCACGGACTTACTAATTACGAAACTTTGATGTGGTTGAACTGGTGAAACAGTCACAAATTCCTCTGCAACTCAAACCTTCTCAGTACGAGTTATGAAGGAAGAGAACAGCATTACAGTTTTCAGCGCGTCCTCCTCTGATTGCTGTGTTGTGACTGAATTTACGACAGTGCAAGTATTCCACAGCGACTCTAGGGGTCGCTGTTTGACAAAAACAAATTTTTTGCATAGTCCAGCTTTAAATTATATTGGCCCACGGTGACCAATGGCAACAGATCTAATAAAACAACACAATTATAAGGATTTTACTGGCCATGGTGGTGAGGACCCTTCGGGTGGCCATGGTGGTGAGGACCCTTCGGGTGGCCATGGCAGAGATGACCCTTTGGGCGGCCATGGCGGAGATGTTTTTTCTGGTAGCCATGGTGACACTGGAAACCTCGTCGGAGAGACCTCCGCGGTCCCCCTAGCAGGTATACTGCGCCCCCCCAAAATTTTAATGGGGAAATTGACAGGAAAGTGGGGGTCCAGCAGCAAAGAGGGTCTTGGGCTGGGCAGGACCAGCGGTGAAGAGGGCTTTGAGCTAAGCGGGACCAGCGGTGAAGGAAGAGCTTTTGGGAAGACTGGCACTGGCTCTGGCTCGAAGACTGGCTCTGGCTCTTGCTCGAATATATTCTGAAACGCGTCCGAAAATCAACAATAACTCAGCGAATACTCAGTCAAACAAGCATACAGACAGACAGGCATGAAGCTTGAATTCTCTTCTTTTAAATGAAGTAATTTATATAAAAAACAAATATTCTCATCTTGTGAAATCTGCATTAAAAGAGAGCGATTCCAGTCGAGCTCATTACAGCTGATTCAGATGTAATGTGACTCCGCCTACGGAGAGCGCGCTATTCAAACGCAAATGAATGAGGCAATCCACGCAAACCTGTGAACGCCCACATATCAGCTCGAGAAAACACAAGTTTATTCAGATCATTACTTGTTTACACCGTCTCGCAGCGCTGTGAGGAATAACAATAATGAAAAAAGTACCTTAGAAGTGCGGGTATATCGAGGAGCGAGCTGAGGAATACTGTAAGTTTTTTTTCTTCTCACGTGAATCGGGTTTCTGATGAATGAACGGCAGAGATGCGCGCTGTTTACCACAGCTCGCAAAAAGACAGTTTAAATTTAAATCGCGTGTGTGAATGAATGATGATGTTTTAACCCCCAGAGGTCGACGGAATCGCCGGCGATACCAGCTCGCTTTTTTTTATCAGTGTAAAAGAAACTCATAAATACTCTGTTGACTTTGATTTTCCATAGGAGTTCCATACATCAATCGATTCTGTTAAATGTGTATTATTTTTGTGTATACTCACAATAAAAACATAGTGTTGTGCTTTTCGACAAATAAAGAAAAATAAACACGAAGCGAGTTCTGCCTTCTCTCTGTCCGTGTAGTCCATTCTGAAACGCGTCCGAAAATGAAACATAACTCAGTGAATACTTCTCACACATACACGTGATATATGTCTTTATGAAGCTTGAAATCTCTTCTTTCAAATGAAGTAATTTATATAAAAAACAAATATTCTCATCTTGTGAAATCTATATTAAAAGAGAGCGATTCCAGTCGACCTCATTAGAGCTAATTCAAATGTAATGTGACTCCGCCCACGGAGAGCGCACGCTATTCAAACGCAAATGGCTGAGGTAATCCGCGCAATCCTGTGAACGCCCCCCCCCCCCATCAGCTCGAGAAAACCAAAACACAAGTTTATTCAGAACATTACTTGCTTACATGGTCTCGCAGCGCTGTGAGGAATAATGAGGAATACGATCGAGGAATACGAGCTGAGGAATACTAGTAAGTTTTTCCTTCTCGGGTTTCTGTTTATGAATGAATGAACGGCATAGATGTGCGCTGTTTACCACAGCTGGCAAAAAACAATATTACGTGACAGTTCTCCATTATGGACGCGAGCTCTAAAAAAAAACACTAAAAGACTTTCAAACTTTCACAGAGACCTCAAAACAGAAAGTACAAATCCTTTCTTTAAAACGAATTTCATTTTGTATCAATTGTATCTTAATTTTAATAATTTTTTCATTAACACATTTCCTGGATTTAAAGTAAATAAGCCTATCGTCAACGAATGATGATGTTTTAGCAAACTGTATTGCTATACTGAGATGAGTAAAAATCGACTGAAATATGTTGAAATAAAATGTAGGCTATTTGTATAAGCAACGTAAACTGCAAATTAACATTTATATGCCCTAATATTTCATGAAAACAACTTTACAGTCAGGCGAAATATGAAAGACAACATTTTGTTTAGTAGATTTGGGTACAGTTTTTACTGTAGAATATACTGACTCGTCAAATAAGCTTTTGTTTAGCAATTTCTATAATGTAAAATAGCCTAATATTTTTGTAAAAAATAAAGTCATCAACTAAGATGTTAGCTGTTCCAATGTTGGCTATATTCAAAGTAATGAATACATAAATAAAATGTAGGCCTATAATCTTTTTTTTTTTTTTTACAAAGAAAGAGTACACTTGAAACATTGTTGAAATTGTAATTATTGTTGTAATTGTAACCTTTTTAATAAAATAGCAAAACATATGTACAAGATAGATGTAAGCAAAATCTTAAATGGTCAATATAAGTCTTCTTCTAAATATCTTTTGTCCTTGCATTGTGGCTCAGCCAGTTTCACACCTGTGTGAATGGCTCATCATTATGCAGAGTGGGTGGTAATTCAGGTGTAAACCACTCCTCGTTCACGCCCCCTCGCATATTGGCTTTCCAAGCAAAACCTGTTTTACATCAATTTAAATCAATGTATGGTTTTATTTGAACGATAAAGCAAGACTATTTTAACATAATTTTGAAGAAAAAACTATAGGCGACGACATCCATTGGTCAAAAGTCTTATTGACACATATTTACTATGTGTTTTGTGGCCTTATTTCAGAAATTTTAGTTTTTAGTTTTTTCAATATCCACGCATAAACATTATTCTCTCAAAAATGAAAACATGTACATACACGTGGCTCACATATTATGGTAGCCCTGTTTGTGCTTTATAGAGTGAATTTACACCTTTGCCATTAATATGTTTATAAGCAACTGAAAAAAGCACAAATGTCAGGGCATGTCAGAACATCTCAAGGGCCCAGAAAACCGCTCAGACTCCAGAGGGTTAATTAGCAAACTGTATTACTATACTGAGATTTAAATTAACATTATATGCCCTAATATTTCATAAAAACAACGTTACAGTCAGGCGAAATATGAAAGACAACATTTTGTTGACTAGATTTGAGTACAGTTTTTACTGTAGAATATACTGCCACATCAAAAAAGCTTTTGTTTAGCAATTTCTATATATATATATATATATATATATATATATATATATATATATATATATATTAGGGCTGTCAATCGATTAAATTTTTTAATCGCGATTAATCGCATATTGTCATGAGTTAACTCACAATTAATCGCATTTAATCGCACATTTTTTTAAATTGTTCTAAATGTACCTTAAATTAATACTTTTCAAGTTTGTAATACTCTAATCAATGTGGGCATGGATAAATATAGATGCTTTATGCAAATGTATGTTTATTATTGAAACCGTAGTCAATATAGAGCTTAAAGGGATAGTTCAGGATTTTAGACATGAATCTCTATAGCTTCCCCATAAGCAGTGTGGTGCATTGACCATGACTTACCCCCGACAGCGTCCTGTGAGCCGAGCTCCGGTCCAGTTTTGGTCAAGGTGAAATTAGTCCGGCAAGTTTGCTGGGGTCACGGCAATAAAGCTTTTTTCTTCTCAAATCAATGTGTTCAAAAGAGTGATATATTTGCAGCACAAAACCGCTGTCTATGTAGAGGTCAAACCTCGTAATGGCTTGGCACTATTTTCTTCCCCGTCATATCACTGCGCGCTGCCGCTACCTACAGCCAGCTGGGAGCCGCGCACGTGTCACTTTGTTTACAGCTCGTAAAGAGAACGATAACATGTCTGACTACAGCAGCGACGAAGACAACATTGACTTCGACACACAGCCAAAAGGATATCGTTTGGGATATCAAAAGGATAGCTTCTTTATCTTCGCCAGTTTGGAGTTCACATTGAAGCCCAGAGCAATGAGCCAAAGTCGCCTCAGAGCAACATCTGCCACAGGAAATCTTTGAAATGTGTGAGGAGAAAGCGCCACATCTTTGTTTGTACAGTCCGGATAGTCACAAGCCGCACCATTTTCTACAAAGCTTGTACAAACTGATCGCTCTTGGTGAGTAGCTATGTTAGCTCGTTCGTGTAGCTGTTCTGAGCACGTAAACACTGCTGTAAACACTGCCGAACAACTGAAAAAGTGGTGTGCGCCTGCGCAGCTCGCAGCTGGCTGTAGGTAGCGGCAGCGCGCAGTGTTATGACAGGGGAGAAAATAGTGCCAAGCCATTACGAGGTCTGACCTCTCCATAGACAACGTTTTAGTGACGCAAATATATCACTCTTTTGAACACATATTGATTTGAGAAGAAAAAAGCTTTATTGCCGTGACCCCAGCAAACTTGCCGGACTAATTTCATCTTGACCAAAACTGGACCGGAGCTCGGCTCACAGGACGCTGTCGGGGGTAAGTCATGGTCAATGCACCACACTGCTTATGGGGAAGCTATAGAGATTCATGTCTAAAATCCTGAACTATCCCTTTAAGGACGAGACATGTTTCTAAGGTCACAGATGTTTTTCAAAGAACTTGTTCATAGACACGTAGAAAGAACAAAAAAATGCCAGGTTACCATTACTTCTCTTTCTTTGCACTGAGCAATTTACTAACACAAACATGTTTAGATTTTTGCATGACAGGGCAGCTCTTCTGAAAATACTAAATGTACATTTATTATTTATTAGCCTATTACATTGTAGTTTGTCTCTCTCTGTGCCCATTTTGATGAAGCTAAATTCTCAATAAAACTGTTTTCATTGGTATATTTTACTGTTTCTGTTGTCAAACAACGGAATGAATTTGAAATGGTGACTGAAACGCGACCCATTAAGACATAACCAGCTCTCCCTTCCAAGACGTTAATCTGCACAAAAATTCTGATAATCGAGCCTTCGTCTGGTGAAATCAAATTCACATAAGATAAAGACAATATCTGTGCTCTGATTTCGGCTATACTTGTAAAAATAGAGAAGCAACATAAAAGCGCTGCTCCTCCACGCGAGACGCAGAGAGAGAGAGAGAGAGAGAGAGAGAGAGCGAGCGAGAGAGAGAGACGCGTGCTGAGAGAGCAGTACCGGCGGTACCGGTAGATTCTCAGAAACTAAATAAGGTTTGGGCGCTTTGTTGAAGGGAAAAAATCGCTAAAGGGGTCTGCAATGTCGCTAAGTTAGCAACACTGTGTATCTCCATTTCTCCAACTAGGGGTTGGGCCACGGGTCAAACAGAAAATACGCGCTGCGTTAATCGCACGTTAAAAAAATTAGTGCCGTTAATATGATTTTGCGTTAACGCGCTAACTTTGACAGCCCTAATATATATATATATATATATATATATATATATATATATATATATATATATATATATATATATATATATATATATATATATATATATATATATTGTTTAGTTTTTTTTACAAAGAAAGAGTACACTTGAAATATTGTTGAAATTTTAATTATTGTTGTAATTGTAACCTTTTTAATAAAATAGCAAAATATATTTACAAGATAGATGTAAGCAAAATCTTAAATGGTCAAAATAAGTCTTCTTCTAAATAAATCTTTTGTCTTTGCATTGTGGCTCAGTCAGTCAGAGTCACACCTGAATGAATGGCTAATTATGCAGAGTCATTATGCAGAGTGGGTGGGACATTGGACATTCCAAGGTGTAAACCACTCCTCGTTCACGCCCACTCGCATATTGGCTTTCCAAGCAAAACCTGTTTTACATCAATTTAAATCAATGTATTGTTTTATGTGAACGATAAAGCAAGACTATTTTCACATAATTTTGAAGCCAGAACTCGAAGGAAGAACATCCATTAGTCAAAAGTCTTATTCATGCATATTTATTATGAGTTTTAGCAACTTATTTCAGCAACTTTCATTTTTATTTTTTTCAATAACCACGCATAAGCATTATTCTCTTAAAAATAAAAAAATATACATGCATGGTGATCACATATTTTGGTAGCCCTGTTTGTGCTATATAGAGTGAATTTACTCCTTTGCCATTAACATGTTTATAAATAACTGAAAAAAGCACAAATGTCAGAGCATGTCAGAACACCTCCAGGGCCCAGAAAACACCTCAGACTCCAGAGGGTTAATGAATAACTACACAGGAACAAATGAGTAACACACTATTAACATTGTAGTAACTACTATTAACTAACAAGAAACTCTGATTAATGAATTAGTAAGTCATAGCATTCAGTCGAATGTGGTAGTTCACTATTAGCTAATCAATAACTACTATTTTTCATACCTCACTGAAGACTACTAAGAACTACTATATACAGGTTCATAATTAATATTAACCCTCTGAGGTCTGAGCTGTTTTCTGGGCCCTGGAGGTGTTCTGACATGCTCTGACATTTGTGCTTATTTCTGTTACTTGTGACATTTTCATGGCTAAAGTCTAATTACACTGTATTCAGCACAAACTCTGCTACAATAATATATCAACAGCATGTATGTAAAAGTTTGTAGTTTTGAGATAATGACATTTATGAGTGGTTTGTGAAAATACAAAAAAATATTCTCACTGAAATAAGGCCATGAAACCCATACTGATTATTTCTTCACAAGACTTTTGAAAATTGTATGACGTAGCCTAGAATATTTGCTGCAAAACTATGTGAAAATCACCCTAACTGCTCATTCAGATAAGACAATATATTGATTTAAATTTAAATTTTACGTGTTTTGTGTGAAAAAGCCTTATGCTGGACCTCATTAATATGTAAGCTTTTCACACTTGAGAAAGACAAAGAACCTCCCCTTACGGCCCTATAAGGAGCTATCAGGGCCCTATCATTCTGAGCAACCTTGCACAATACTGTAAATGAGGAGATTTAAAAAAGAATGACTTTTAAATTGTTTGCATTTATTTATATATCTTTGGATTATGTTCAACACAACATAATCCAAAGATACAAAACAAATGACAAAAAAGCACTCATTGAAAACAATGATCCAAAGACAGAGACCTTTGTGCCATTCCTAAAAACATTGTACATACCTTTCATTTCCATGGTGTTTGATTTTCACTTTACCATGTTCATGTACAGAGAGACTCATGTAAATGTTGAAGTCAGCAGGAGTGGCATCTGGGCCCTGAAAAAAAAAAAAAAAGTGAACATACTGATATCAAGAGAAACTATAGGCCTGCACGATTTTGGGTATAAATTTTAGATTTTTCTAGTTAAAATTGCTTTTTAAAATTCACAGAATACACACATACACACACACACACACATAAATGTTTCCAATAATAATGAACATCAGGTTTATTGTGCCTTATAGGCATAGGCTATGCGCAGTGCTGCATAAAATAATAACAATAACCACAGCAGACTATAAATCTTCCAAACTATTTCAGTAACATCTAAGCTAGAGAAAAATATATTGATTATCATGTTACTTCAAATGTTTCCATTTGTTATGATGATATGGCATGAGATAATAGTAAAAACATGAAGCCGTTTGGTGCTTTTCACCAAATATGATACATTCAAACGCGATCGCGATCCAAATATGATACATTCAAACGCGATCGTGATCAAATATAAAACATTATGATTACCATATCTACATTTGAGCAAATATCCACAAACACAGTAACAGTAAACACGGGTCTAAATATTATAATATTCACCATACATCTAGCAACAGTTCAACTGTAATGTGACATTTATGCAACAATAACAAACTAATATGTAAGAATCTCTTACCTTACATCTTCCTTGTTTTCAAATCGCGTTCTTCTTCTTCTTCTTCTGAGGTAATTCCAATGTAAGCTCACGCCGCTCGACGAAAAGCAGAGACTTGTGAAGTGTTTTGGTGTTTTGTTTTTGAGGTAACGAGCGCGTTCGCGTCCCATGTGGAGATTTGCATGTGAATGTCTTTTGCGCGAGTGGGCCAAATTAACTGTAACGAGGAAGCGTTTGAGAAGCTGGACATCTTGTTGGTTTTATACAAATTACTTAAACAGAGAATATTTGTTTTCAGTTTGAATCCGATCATTTAAAAGGAAACACTTAAATGTTTATAAAGGTATATGGCTCATAAATGTGTGACAAGTATTCGCTGAGTTTTGTTTCAGTTTATAGACATGCTCAAGAAAAAAAAGTTCACCGCGACGGAGAGGCAGAACGCACACCCTGTTTATTTTCTTTATTTTACAAAAGCACAATGTTTTCTTTTTTCTGTATGACCATAAATGACAGAGTAATTTAAGTTTATAGTGCTACAATGTGGAGAAAATCCGTCAAAACGCGCCGGCGCGTTTGTCGACCTCAGAGGGCTAATAATGCATAATATATAATAATGTAATGGTAACTCATTAGTAATTAATCAAGTGTTACTACACCTTTCTAAAGGAACTACTAATTATTTGGATCAGTATTCTCAAGTGAAGATCATGGGAACACACTAGTAATGACTAAAGTGTTACCAAATCCACTGGAAGGAATTACTATTCAAAATCTTACAAAAATCTCAAAAGCTTACAATGACTTCAGTCAATATTAGGGAGTTATCATGTTTTTCACTTTAGATACTGATCCACATAATTAGTAGTTCCTTTAGAATGATGTAGTAACACTTGAGTCATTACTAGTGGGTTACCATTACCTTTTATTATAAATTATGCATTATTCATGTTAATTATGGACCTGTAGATAGTAGTTCTCTGGAAGGTATGAAAAAAATAGTAGTTACTGATTAGCTAATAATGAACTACTACATTCATCTGAGCGCTATTACTTACTAATTTGTTAATCAGAGTTTCTTGTTAGTTAATAGTAGTTACTAGAATGTTAATAATGCGTTACTCGTTTGTTCCTGTGTAATTATTCATTAATGAAGGAACAGTATTCTAAAGTGTTACCAAACATTAATGTTCACAAAGGTATTGCTGAGGCCCACACACATTTTTTGCCTTAAATCCCAACACCACTCAAACTCCCACAGCAACTACATAATCCCCCCAGATTTCTGTCCAGAGGGAGAGCAAATATGTGTTCTGAACATCTGCCAAAAAAAGTAGATTTAATTCTCTCTGGTATATTTCACAGGTTTGTGATGACGACGATGCTTCATTTGCACTCAACATATCTGTGGTCAGGGAGGGAGGTCTTAAGAAGCAAGCCGGAATAGCCGTCGCAGGAGCATAGGTCTTCTCTGGTATTCCCATTGTTGCACAGGCTTGCACCGACCTAATGGGCCTTATTTATGGCTTGGTACTAAACAATCCAAAGAAACTGAAATACACCTTTTAAGGTTTTTCAGAAGATCTTTGTGGAGCTGGAGGATGGCAACCAAAAAATGTTCCGATCTCGAGGTCATCTTACGGGCATACATCATACAGACGTTGTTGAAGGTGGAGAACTGAAAAACTCACTTCTATCGTCATTTTGTTACTGAAGAAAAGCCGTTGCCATACAAAATGTTTTCATAATGTTGTTTACAGTTAAAGGTGCTCTAAGCGACCTCACGTTTTTTAGGCCAAACTTTTTTTTTTCACATACCACAAACATCTCCTCACTATCCGCTATCTGCCTGTCCCCTGAACACACTGTAAAAAAGCACGGTCTCTGCAGACACCACGGGCTCCACAAACTGCAGCAAAAACAAACTGAGCAACAAACAGAGCGACCCGCAGCACAAAACATAACAAACTGTTCCAGCCAATAGCCGACCAGAATGATGTAAGGGTGGGGTTCGGGGGTTAGTGCATGGATGAGGAGGAGGGAGGGTCTAGCTAGCCTCCGTTTTGCCTGATAATAATTCAAACATCAACAAGGGGTTACGCCAACCGAGATCGCTTACAGCACCTTTAATGTTAAAGAAAACGTATTTGTAATTGCACTTTTTTTATACTTGTGCTTGAGTGGAAGTTCAATATAATATTTTGGTTGCTGTGTTTAGTTGAAAATGATGAAACATGAAAGTTATGAAATGTAAAAAAAAATTTTATTTTCCACAAAATGTATTAGAGTATGATTTTGTGCTTCACAACTATAACACTAACTTTTTAAATATCCTTCTTGTATTAGTTATGTTAATGTTTAATAAGTTCATAATAAAGGATTTATTCATTTAAATAAGACACTGTTCCCACTTAAGTTCAGGTAGCTGCAAAGTTGCATTGTTAATGGTTAATAAGTGCATGAATAAGGATATATTAGCCTTCTTACAGTCTGATTACTGTCGATAAACATCCTATTAACATTGATAAGTGGTCTATAAACTGTTAACAAGTTTCTAATAAGTGCTCATAAATATCTTACGAGGAATAATACATGTGTTTTAGGACATTACTAACTCTCATTAATGTTAATAAACATCTTATTAAGGTTCATGAGGTATAAATAACTTTACAAGTTTTTAATAAGAGCCTATAATTATCTTATAAGCAATAATAAATGTGCTAATTATGCTTTAATTAACACTTGTATTAACTTACTTGTATTATGTTTCTAAGCATCCTATACGGTCTAATATGTGTCTTATTAAGGGCCGAGTGTCCTCGTTGTACCACGGCGTTGGACTATTTTCTTTAATCTTCTTTAAGCGCAACAGAGCAACTGTGTCTAAAGTGCTGGAAAAGAGAGAGTTAAGAGTTTCTGTTGCAATATCTAGTTCTTCTAAGCTATCCAGGATGCTGAGATGATGAAACTGATCAGGAAGATTATTAATAAAGCAATCTTTAGTGGCAGAAGTGATAGGTCTGACATATTTGAAACACGAAGTCAGCTTTGCAGCCTTGGCTAAATGAAGTTTACACGAGACTAGGTAATGATCTGAGATGTCATCGCTCTGCTGCAGAATTTCAACGGCATCCACATCTATTCCATGTGATAATATTAGATCTAGAGTATGATTACGACGATGAGTAGGTCCTGACACGTGTTGTCTAACTCCAATAGAGTTTACAATGTCTTTAAATGCCAATCCCAATGCATCTTTTTCATTATCGATGTGTACAATAAAATCTCCAACAATTAGTACTTTATCTGCAGTCAATATTAATTCTGATAGAAAGTCCGCAAATTCTTTGATAAAGTCTGTATGGTGCCCTGGTGGCCTGTATACAGTAGCCAGCACAAATCTCAAAGTGATTTATCATTTATACTATATATTTTTACATTACGTGCTAACACTTCAAAAGAATTATATTTAAAACTTGATTTCTTAGTGGTTTTGAAAATATTACTATAAATTTCAGCAACTCCACCCCCTTTGCGTTTCAGACGAGGCTCATGTTTATAACTGTAATCTTGCGGGGTTGATTCATTTAAAGTAATGTAATCGTTTGGTTTTAGCCAGGTTTCTGTCAAACACAGCACATCTAGGTTATTATCTGAAATCATACCATTAACAACGAGTGCTTTTGAAGTAAGCGATCGAATATTCAGCAACCCAAGCTTTAGCATTTGCTCATCTGTATTATAGCTGTTTTTTATTTGTTGAACATCAATTAAATTTTTAACCTTAGTTGGGTTTAAACGTTTTTTTGTATGTCCTAATTCGGGGAACAGACACAGTCTCTATATGATGATAGCTAGGTGAAAGAGGCTCTATGTGATGGGATTTATCTGACCTTGGTGACGCGAGGCCGCTAGCAGACGGTCGGTTTAGCCAGTCTGTCTGCTTCCTGACCTGAGCCCCAGATTGTCATGTTTGAGCTCTAAGACTATGAGCCATATTACTAGAGAGAAGAGCAGCACCATCCCAGGAGGGATGAATACCATCTCTTTTCAACAGGTCAGGTTTGCCCCAAAAACTTTTCCAATTGTCTATGAATTCTATATTATTAAGCGGACACCACTTAGACAGCCCATACACAAAAGAAATATATTTTCAAGATATATTTTGGAATATATGAAAATATTTTAAATTGGCCCAATAAATGTATTTCATACTTATATTTCATATATTTTTGTTATATTTTAGAATATATTTCAATGTATTTTTTTCTGTATGGGTCCCCAAAAGTGTCAAAAATATATGTGGCATATATTCCAAATACATTGAAATATATTCTGAAATATAACAAAAATATATGAAATATAAGTATGAAATATATTTATTGGGCCATTTTCAAATATTTGCATATATTCCAAAATATATCCTGAAAATATATTTCAAATATATTTCTTTTGTGTATGGGAGCCAACCGTTAAGCGAACACAATCTACTAACTATCTCATCACTCCTGCGAACAGGAAGGGGGCCAGAGCAAATTACAGTCCTTGACATCATACTTGCAAGTTCACACACCTCTTTAATATTAATTTTGGTGATCTCCGACTGGCGGAGTCGAACATCATTAGTGCCGACATGAATAATGATCTTAGAGAATTTACGATTAGCATTAGCCAGCACTTTTAAATTTGCTTTGATGTCAGGCGCTCTGGCTCCCGGCAAACATGTGACTATGGTGGTGGGTGTCTCTATTTTCACGTTCCGTGTAATAGAATCACCAATAAGGCGACACAATCATTCTCAGTGGGTGTTTCACTGAGCGGGGCAAATCGATTTGTTATGGTAATCGGAACGGAAGAGTGGTTTTTAGATCCGCGACTAGAGCGATCCCTCACTGTCACCCATTTGCCCGGCTGCACAGGCTCTACTTCAGCCGGAACCAACTCATGTAAAGTGTGCACTATTCTATGCGCATCCAAAACATCTGAAGCTCTAGCACTCTTACTATCCTCAATTAAAGTTTGGATGCGTGTTTCTAATTCTGAAATCTTCTCTGTCAACCTAACTGTCTCCTTACATTTATCACATATAAATCCTATATTGTCGACAGAGAAGCCTATACTAAACATGTGACATGAAGTGCAAGTGACAATAACAGGACAAGACATTACTCACCGTGTTTGTTGAGTGATTCTTACTCACCTGAGCTTTTTATGAACTCAAAGGCGCGGACGCGCGAGAGAAAATAAATAAATAAAATAGCTGAGCGCTGCGCGTTAACAGGCTAGCGAATTACTAGCGTTTTGTGCTAGTAGTACTAATAACAGAAGCTAGCGATGTCAGGTTAATCTGAGATGTTGGGTAAGCTGTATTTAGTAGTAGTATAAACAACTAGAAATGGTAGTAAATGATGGTTCAAAACAAAGAAATACAAGGCTAAGACGGAGCTTACCGCACCGAAGCAAACAAACACACTCACAGCAGGCAGCGAGGCAGACAGGAGCAATCGATCAAAATTTGAGTGTGGGCGTGGTCTAATCTCAACTGGGCCGCCAGGCGTGGATGAGCTCCTCTGAATGGCCAGAAGGGTTCTCTGATCTCTGAATAGTGCCCTTTTGCTCCATATTTCACTGAGATATGAGTTGTGAGGAGCGTACAGACCGAGGTTCAATTCCCACTGCGACACATCCACCAGTGTGTCCCTAAGCAAAACACTTAACCCCTAGTTGCTCCAGAGGCGTGTAACTTGTCATTTGTGAGCAAAAGAAACAGCATTTGAGGCTTGTAGCAGCAGATTTGTGGGAAAATACTCTACAGGTCATTCTTTGCATGAATTCACATACTGATTTGAAGATGTAAAATGCTCGTCCCTGACTTCAAATGTTTTGATACGAGTGTGTGAATGTGTTTTGCTCAACAAAACTTGCACCTCCTGCTGGTGAGGTCGACTAACAGCAGATGGAGAGTATGCTCGGCAATCTACTGCTTTTCCTGCTGTTCCTGGATGTCAACAGAGAATTTTCTGTCGAATTTGAACCACTGAATTTGTGGAAGCGAATTTGCAAAGCGAAATAAAATGGACCGAAAATTGCCTGTTGAATATTGTAGGTTGTTTTCTTAAACAGTTTGACTATTTTGGAAGTGAAATATGAAAGGGGAATATGGATTATTTAATTTTTAATAATGAAAATGTGTTTGAAATGTTTTGAATTGAAATATTCACATCTTAAATATTCAACCATGTTGAACTTCAGCCCATAAAAAAGCAAGCCCTAAAAATACAATGCATTAAAATTAGGGCTGGGGGAATTAACACGTTAATCTTTGCGAATAATTTGACATTTTTAACGCGTTTAAAAAAATAACGCAATTAAAGCAGCACTTTTTTTGGCCTCGTTTTAATGATTTCCTGTTGCGGCTGCTATTAAAAAGGCGAAATATGCCGTCCCGCCTCTCCATGTTCGGCCGGTTTCATTCTCGCGCAGGTTTCATGAGCGGGTCTTTTCCGCTCCGTGTGTGCGCCGCGCTCTATGTTTCGTGTGTGTGTGTGTGTGTGTCGCCGCGCTCTGTGTTCCGTGTGTGTGTGTGTGTGTGTGTGTGTGTCAGCGCTTTGTCGTTAACGGCCCAGTGGCGCGCTCTCCATTCTGTGAGTGTGTGTGTCGGCGGCTTTGTCGTTAACGGCCAAAACGCTCCAATCATGTACCGAGCACTGGAAAAGTAAAGTCCACTCAAATAACGTGAAATTTCTCAGTAGACGTCTGTTTGCTGAGCTGGTATAGTCATGCTGGGCAACAATGGTAAAATAACTTGCTCTGATCACATGCTCTGGTAATAATAGCTTTGTAGGAATATATTTTATTTTGATAATTAGTAAAAAAAAAAAAAAAAAAAAAAAAAAAAAAGTTGTTGATGTTTAGCTATTTTCTGTTCCTTTTTTCCCCTGTGTTGTTTAATTAGGTGATTCTAAGTTGAAATATTGATGATTACAAGCTTGGGGGAAACGCAATTAAGGCGAGACTTAAAATTGCAGTGGTCAATTTTGAGATTTTGGGCTAGTTTACTCCTTCAATATGTGTTCTTTCAAGCTGCTATAAAGAAAACGTTGAAAATATACATTAAGATGTTTATTTTATTACATTTTGTTTACTTGCGGCAGTAAGTTTCTCCCGAATTTACCAGGAAGTTAGCATTACAACGCGACACGCCGAGCTCCGTCTGTTTACTGAAGTCTGTCATGACCGGTATCACTGTGAAGCTCTGAGTCTCCTGCACAACGCTATGTAACCCAAATATGGGCATTTCCTTTCTATCAGTAACCAATCGTGAATGTCCAAAGGGGGATTTAAAGCTAATGACGATTTCTCATTTAGAGCTCTTTAAATCTTTAACTGCCGTTTTCTCAAAATGAGTTTTTGTCATTCTCCAGTAGAAACATCTCAGCCTATGTAGCACCTATGTACACCAAACTTTCCAGTTATACACTTAGCAGTATTCTGAAGATATTTTCAGAGGGATTTGTTAATAAATCATTCCTGGCCTGATTTATGTGATATTTTAATCAAAAAAATATGGTGAAAATCGATTTTTTATGGCTATGGACAGTATATTTAGATTTTATAGGTAATGAAAGTATATATCCTGAAATCCCTCTGAGTTTTTATTTTCATCTTGTGTGTAAACAAAATGAAAAAATAATTTTTCACCTGGCTTTATCATATGTTCAGATCTATCTACCGAAAATATATGCAAAATCGTGCATATTTAATGAGATAATGCCTAATTTGCATAATTAAACATACAAATTTCTAAAACTTGTAATACATTTTTTTATATACTTGTGAAAGTAATCAACTGAGGAAGTTTCATGGTGATATCTATTATTTAAAAATTTTACCCTATTCACCTGTAGTATCTTGCCTTAATTGCAATTAATTAAAAAAAAATTTTGCAATTAATTTTTTTTTTTTATCGATTCCCAGCCCTAATAAAAATGCAAGCATGGTTAATGCAATGCCTATTTTTTTTCAAGTAGTGCAATTCAACAGGCTTTTTGTTTCAAAAACATTTGGCATTATTTTACTTTCATATTTTTCAGCAAGATTGAATGGTTTTGAGCGGAGAGCTTCATTTGGACCTGAAAACAGGACGTTTGGGGAATTGGGTGAGAAGTTGTGGATTTGTGTTTAGAGTTTTGAGAAAAAGAGGCATAATTTAAAAACAGTCGAGAAAAACTGTAAAGCTGCATTTAATATTATAGAATACATCTTAGAATATAAACATTACCTGCATAGAAATTAATTTCAAATAGACCTGTTAACTGAATTAATTTGAATTATACTCCAAAATAAATAGTTGGGTCTCTGTTAACCACAAAGAAAAGAGTCAAGAGAAGGAAATGCCTTGATGTTTAGTTTGAAGTCAAGACTTTACACTTCAAGTAGTCATATTCAAGACAGATGGAGACACCAAAAGCTCACAGCAGTAAATAAAGAAAAATGTTATGATTGAAATGGTTAAAGTATTTAGGTCCATATCCTGAATTTGAATGTGTGTGACCATATTAACTAGAAGGATAAAAACCTGAGCAAATATAGTAGGGGTGCAGCGGATCACAGAACTCCTGGTTTGGTCAACACAGCATCTGCGTCTGTTTGGTCTTTTTAGCAGAAGTATTACTTATTAAATATCAGCTGCAGTAAAACTGACTACTATGACTGCAGCAGGTCTTCACCCTGGTATATCTCAGTTGTGTGGGAAACCTACAGTGGCATGTGGGAACACATGAGAGAAGCCGTGGTGCCTTATCTCCACTCAGGAACAGGGCACAGCACAGGACACCTTCAGGAAGCCGGACAAGTGCTGCCTAAAGCAATTTGCATCTGATCCGTTCATGTTCATCCCAGTTTTACATACAAATACCGTCCAAATACTATTATTTAAAAGGCCCTGTGACTTGGGACTTGGGACTTGTAAGGACAACATTAGATATCGAAACCTCATGTCAAACATTTCTCTGATAAATATGTAAAGCTTTAAACGGTTTAACAGTTTTTTGTACACATAAATGATAAAAGCCAGTTGGTCAGTCAAAAGCAGACAGGTTATTGTACAGTGAGAGTTTGGTTAATAAATTAAACAAAAGTATGAACATAACAGAAAAGTCCAAGTAAGGAGGTGGAGCAGTGGACCAGAAACTGGACAGGTTTTCTCCTAAACCCAACCAAGTAGTTTTGGTGCCTAATTGCTATTTTTGAAAGTGTAACCAGACGTTGCCTATTTATTATAGCTGACTTAATCACAGAGCCCAAAAACAAAGCTAAAGGGTTCCCAGAAGGGGTCTTGACCAGGCGTCCACCGTGTTGGGAGTGGGATGGTGTTGGTCTGGGGGCAGATGCCTAAAGGAGAACACCTCATCTCTCTCTCTCTGCTTCTTCCTCACACTGTTAACCCTTGCTGTAAAAAAGGCCAAATTCTGACAATATCATACCATTTTCCATTAAAACAGTAATATACAGTAGAAAACAAAACTAGCCTACAGGAATATACTGTAAATTAACAGCGCTCAAAATCGACTCTCAGAGGCTGTTTTCCCAATCACACCCTATACCCTCATTCACTATTACCTACATTAGTTCACTAATATAGTCCACTTGACAGAGTGAATGAAAAGAAGTGAGTGAATTGAGACACTGATGAACACCTGATAAGTAGAATCACTGAAGGACAGAGAAACAAGAACAGAAAAAAGAGAAACACAAGAATAATGAACTGACTTCCAGCCACCGAGTGTGAAACCAGTTTACGATTATTTCTTTCACACATGTACAAAAGTTCTTGTTGAGAAATAACAGATATTTAGTTAACTAGATGTACCGCATGGCGGTACAAAATATGACCGCCGCTCAGGCCTGCACTGGCTTTCCACAAAAATATACTTATACATACTAAGTATGAAAAATCTGTGTTTTTTTTTTTTTTTCAAAGGACCCTCCCATTCAATTTCTACAAACCTCTACCAAACGGTTGAGGTACCTGTTGATGGTAAAAGTCAGTTATCTGACTTTGGCATGGGTTTGTTGTGTTTTACTGAAATAAAAAACATTTTTTCCCCAAAAAAGTGGTTTTATCTTGTAGCCCTGGTCCCAGAGTTTAAAAAAAACAATGTTAACAAAATTAAACTCATTCCCACTCTACCTAGTAGAACACTTAAGTAAATGTCCCATTGAAATTAATGGGATTTTATGGATTTAGGTGAAGAAAGTGTACACATAATACATTTTGGTCTGTACCATGAAGAGAAAACTGATTCAACTATATAAACTATATATTTTCTGAAAGCGTAGACTCTCAGGATGTGATCTAACATGGCATGAAACATGTCCCACCCACCTCATTAGTATACTGCCCAAGCATAACACATTGGGTATTGGTAAATGGGGTATATGGCTGTACCTAAAAAAAGTAGTAGTATGTGCATGTCTGTCTGTGTGTGTGTGTGTGTGTGTGTGTGTGTGTGTGTGTGTGTGTATGTGTGTGTGTTTGTGTATGTGTGTGTCTGTGCGTGTATGTATGCATGCGTACCAGGGATGGAAATTAGCACCCGCCACCAGCCAAATGCTGGTGATTTTGTGTTGTGGCGGATAAACTCGCTTCACCTACTGGCCACCGTGGCGGGTAAATAAAAATAGCATACTGTTTCACCCGGACGGCGGACACTTTAAGAAAAGGCACACCCTTCAAAAAAAATGTGGCGTTACATCGCAGGCGTTAAGAGGTCTGCAAAGAAAACATGAACTCACTTCAGAAAAACGGACTTTCCTATCCTCTCAGCCGCTATATTGCAGTAGCGCGCACTCTTCAATTGCAAGCGCAAATGCGGTGGAGCGCGCTGTATATCGCTTCACTATATAAAAAACCCGCGTTGTCCAGATTCAGTATCTGCGGTCAGACGAGATGGTGTCAGGCTATATGTCAGTGTCATTATTCTATCGTTATTTTCATAACTTGTAAAGAAAAAAAATCTCATCTCAGAAAAACGAAATTTCATGTCCTGTCAGCGTTACACTGTGCTCGTAGCCTGCACTCTTTAATTGCACGCGCAAATGCGCCGGCGCGCGCTGTATCACTTCACTAAAGCGCAAAAGAAATACGAGCATGCAACGTCGTAAATTAGTAAGTAACGAAATAAAAGTAAAATACAAATAAATCAGATTATTGGTACGTCATGTGTTTTGCATGCAGGTATGATGTTCATTCTATTTATCAGAAGCAGCTTCCATGTTTCTTTAACAGTTCTTGTAAGTATTGTGTATCACCATGGTAGCCAAACTGTTGTTTCCATAACCTCAAAATGCCACTTGTTGGTTTTTTCTATATTTTTATATGACTGTGGTGGCTCATACCAAGATTGTATTAACAAAAACTAGTTTGAGACTGCTATTTAATAGCTTAACCTTGTAGGCCTATACTGTTTATTTATCAGTATTAGTCATATTCTTATATTTTATTATGTTAAGGGGGACAGAACTTGTGTGTGTCAACAATTTTTGTGTAAACAAATGTATTATAATAGGCCTACATAATTCCTAAAAAGGTGGGTCGCAGCTTGATGACCATGGGGAAATGTGGGTTCCATGGCCAAACTATTCAAAACATCATTCAATGTGAATTATGATAATCGTAATTAATAATCGTAATTACAATTTCAAGGGAATAATCGACAAATATGATTTTTGTCATAATCTTGCAGCCCTAACTGGAAGCCATAAAAGACCACAAATCATCCAAATGTTTAATCTTCCCTACTCATTTAATGAAATGTATATCAGTTCATGGTGTGTGTGTATAAGAGAGAAAGAGAGAATGTCAGTATTTAATTGAGACTTGAGATTAAATAAACTGCTTGAGTATAGTAGATCTTGTAGTATTAATTTTCACATGCAGTTTACACATTGTCGGTTAAAAACAAGAAAGTGGCTGGGAAAAACATTCAGTGGCTGGTAGATTTTGAAATCCACCAGCCACAGTGGCCGGTGGACAAAAAAGTTAATTTCCATCCCTGTAGGTTATTATCTGAAATCATATCATTAACAATGAGTGCTTTTGAAGTAAGCGATCGAATATTCAGCAACCCAAGCTTTAGCATTTGCTCATCTGTATTATAGCTGTTTTTTATTTGTTGAACATCAATTAAATTTTTAACCTTAGATGGGTTAAAACTTTTTTTGGATTTCCAAGTTCGGGGAACAGACACAGTCTCTATATGATGATAGCTAGGTGAAAGAGGCTCTATGTGATGGGATTTATCTGACCTGGGTGACGCGAGGCCGCTAGCAGACGGTCGGTTTAGCCAGTCTGTCTGCTTCCTGACCTGAGCCCCAGATTGTCATGTTTGAGCTCTAAGACTATGAGCCATATTACTAGAGAGAAGAGCAGCACCATCCCAGGAGGGATGAATACCATCTCTTTTCAACAGGTCAGGTTTGCCCCAAAAACTTTTCCAATTGTCTATGAATTCTATATTATTAAGCGGACACCACCGAGACAGCCAATCGTTAAGCGAACACAATCTACTAACTATCTCATCACTCCTGCGAACAGGAAGGGGGCCAGAGCAGATTACAGTCCTTGACATCGTACTTGCAAGTTCACACACCTCTTTAATATTAATTTTGGTGATCTCCGACTGGAGGAGTCGAACATCATTAGTGCCGACATGAATAATGATCTTAGAGAATTTACGATTAGCATTAGCCAGCACTTTTAAATTTGCTTTGATGTCAGGCGCTCTGGCTCCCGGCAAACATGTGACTATGGTGGTTGGTGTCTCTATTTTCACGTTCCGTGTAATAGAATCGCCAATAACTAGGGCACAATCATTCTCAGTGGGTGTTTCACTGAGCGGGGCAAATCGATTTGTTATGGTAATCGGAACGGAAGAGTGGTTTTTAGATCCGCGACTAGAGCGATCCCTCACTGTCACCCATTTGCCCGGCTGCACGGGCTCTACTTCAGCCAGAACCGACTCATGTACAGTGTGCACTATTCTGTGCGCATCCAAAACATCTAAAGCACTAGCACTCTTACTATCCTCAATTAAAGTTTGGATGCGTGTTTCTAATTCTGAAATCTTTTCTGTCAACCTAACTGTCTCCTTACATTTATCACATATAAATCCTATATTGTCGACAGTCCAAGGCTTGGCCTGAAAACAAGGGATAAACACCTAGACAGAGCTGGTGAACTGGAAGCCAAAGAAGAACCAAGGTGCAAAGCGGGAAGGAACAATAGTTTTGGTTCAAGAAAAACTGTTGCTACATCCATCCATGTTTGAATTTCCATTCTTCTGTCATGATGGTAGGAGCAAGGATGAGTTTGAACAGGATCTAGTTGTTACAGTAAAACTTTGTAAATAAAAATCAAAATAATAAACAGATTAACACGCAGTAATAGAACTACTAACTTTAAAAATGGACAAGGAACTAAAGGTAGATACAGAGACTGGATAAGTGAGTCAATAAGCGCAGGTGGACACAATAGGTTGATAAAAAAAAAAAACGGATTTTCATACCGTCATACAAAGCTTTACAATACAAGAGGCATACAATATCGTGAAAGGTTTAAAATACAAAAGGGCTAAACAAAAGCATTAAATTATTAAAGGCATCTTACTATCATTGCAAAGGGACAATCAGACAAAAAGGGTCATAATACAAAATAAGCATTTAAAGGTGCTCTAACGGTACGTTCACACGGGGCGTCAGCGTCAACGCTTCCCATTGACTTTGAATGGGTGACGTCAAGCGTTGCCGAAAAGAATTGTGGATCCGTCGGCGGTGCTTCACTGGCGTTGCTCGCGGCAGAAGTTGAGAATTTTTCAACTTCTGCCGCGAGCAACGCCAGTGAAGCGCCGCAGATGGAAGCGTCAGCCAATAGGATCGCTCTATGCAAATACAGTAGCCAGGCGGCAGCCAATCACGTTCATCCTGTTCAAGAGCAGCAAACTGAGGATACATTTTAAATTTCATTGGCTGACGCTGCTATGACCATGGCGTCAGTGCCAAACTTCAGCCACGCCTTCCGTCAAGCGTTGACGCTGACGCCCCGTGTGAACGTACCGTAAGCGATGCCACGCGTTTTTTGTCAAATACAGCAAACATCTCCTCACTATCCGCTAGCTGCCTGTCCCCTGAACACACTGTAAAGAAACGCGGTCTCTGTAGACACTACAGGCTCCACAAACGGCAACAAAAACAAACTGGGCTCACCCGCACCACAAAACACAACACACAGTGCTCCAGCCAATCACTGGCAAGAAGTATTGGAGGGTGGGGTCGGGTGGTTAGTGCGCGTACACATGAAGGGGGTGTGGAGGAGAGAGAACAGAGAAGCATGAAGAGGGAAGTTTGAATTATGGCCGACACACGACCAAAGAGAAGACGTTCCAATGAACAAATTGCAAAGAAGAGGGACAAGGATAAGGGACGCGCAAAGTACCGAATTTACATCGGAAAAACCTTCGAAAGGAGGCGAGAACTCCTCCGGCAGAAGGGCTTCCAATCCGATATTCAGGTGCTCTGTTTTTGCAGAACAGGTAAATCCATTTTTATTTCTAAACAGACGTTCATGTTCCCCAAACCAACACAAGGATGTAATTAGCTAGATCTATGCAGTCAGCGTTAACTTTGGTGAATACAACATATGTTTCTAGCAGTGTTGGTAAGTAACAAAGTAAAAATGCTTTGTTACTTTACTTAAGTATTTTTTTCGGGGATCTGTACTTTACTTGAGTATGTTTTATTTGCATCTACTTTCACTCTTACTCCACTACAATATTAAAGACAAAGTTTACTTTTTACTCCGATACATTTCCCCATGCCCGCTCCAAGTATTTATTACACTGGCTTTCCAAACCAATGAAAAACTTGGTTTTCTTTTGAAAAAAAGAATGTGCGAGGCCATGAGCTCTTTGCCAGCATACGCTCACGCATGTCTTTTTTGCCTGCCATGGGTGAATGAAATTTCAGCATTCAAAACTTCACCCTCAAATCTGAGAAAACATATTGAGGTGAGTTGACGTTAATGTTGTTACTATTGTTAGCCAAGTGATTTCATATTGAAACGTGCCTTGTAAACAGCTAGCTAATGTTAGTCAAGTTAGCTAACACATATTGATAGCTAACGGTGGCAGACTTGGGGTTGCGTGTGATTAAACCGTGCTGCCTACATCAGTCTGCTGAATACCTTTCCCTCCATATGATGTTTTATTAACAAAGTTCGGGAGGAGCACGTTCAGATAATTAACACGAGTGGAGAGCACTCAGCAATCAACAATAAAAGGTGTATATTCAGCGGTCTCACCTCAATCCATTGACAGTTTAGCAGCATCCCTCCACCACCCCTTCTCCACACTTCTTCTAGTCCTAACCACTTACATACAGGGGGAGTCCTCTGGGTTCGGGCCGAACTCCGAGCTCGGAGCCCTCCCCCCGGACAGCACGGCAAATACGCATTAAACTTTATTTCCTCTAGTTGTATGTAAGTGTGAACTCGTGAACTGCAAGTTGTACATCAGGTTAAACACACCCCTTCCTGTCTCAGTGGTGTGTAAGAGGCTGTTTAGTATACCAGGATTGTTATTTAGCCCCAGGAGAGCCAGGATGGACTCGCAATTTTGAAAATCAGCTTCTGCTAAAGCTGAACAGAAGCTTTTACAACTTGGAATAGTATTCTGTGTAGCTTAATGGTGTGTTTTGAAGATATTTCAACTTAAAGAGATGGTTCTTCCTCACTGATATACTAAAACATATACAACAATACAAGTCTTACCTTGTATTTTGCACATCTTCTGTTTGATGCAGCTAATGTTATGGAACATGTCTATTGCAAGTTCAACCCCTATACTACGTTAGGTGCTTTAGTGTCTCTTATGATTGCAAATCTAACAAATTCTTAATTGCAGTATCTAATCGTATCATTTGTTCTATTAAAACATTGCATATCACTCCCAAAACAATTGATCTGCTTAATTGTTGATATTTGTTAATTTGAATATTTACTTTTTACTTTCTG
The DNA here is from genome assembly GCF_964197995.2 of Scardinius erythrophthalmus. NCBI lineage: Eukaryota > Metazoa > Chordata > Actinopteri > Cypriniformes > Leuciscidae > Scardinius > Scardinius erythrophthalmus. The sequence continues at coordinate 79,781 of NC_138241.1, forward strand.
TACTTAAGTACGTTTTAAATCGGATACTTTTGTACTTTTACTCAAGTGATGTTTGAATGGAGGACTTTCTACTTTTACTGGAGTCATTTTTTATTTAGGTATATATACTTTTACCCGAGTATCACTTTTGAGTACTTTTACCACCCCTGGTTTCTAGCAGCGATCAATCTCTATTGTAAATGATCAAGCAAATTCACAGTAGGGTGACAATGTGTGTGAATGATTGTTTTCACCCACTGTTTGTTATGAATTTGAATGTTCATTTATAGGCTATTGACAATTTTGACTAAATTTGTTTACGCCGCCGCCATTGTTTATGCTCACTGGGAAACGCGAAGCTAACGTTATCATGCTATTATTGCGTCCTTGTATGGGAGCTATAGTTATAACCTCAGGTGGCGAAACGATTTTAAGATAATGTTTCTCTTTTTCTGCATTCTGTTCTACAATATATAAAAGCATTTATCTAACTTGGCGACATTACACATTGAATAAAGTATCAGTAAAACTTAACTTTGTTTGTAGTGACTACTTTGACTTTCCTTTATGCCGGAAGGGAGGGGAGGAGGGAGGAGACGGGATAAGGAGGAGGGAGGGTCTAGCTAGCCTCCGTTTTGTTTGACAACAGTTCGAATGTCAACAAGAAGTTACGACTGTCATTCCGGGATCGCTTAGAGCACCTTTAAGGGGGGAAAAAAGGGACGAAGAAACAAGGCTTAAAGGGTACAAGGGGCCAAGACATACATACAAAAATAAATGTCAAATCAATATCATGACATTACAAAAAAGAAAAAAGAAAAAAAAAAGAAATAAAAGTGCTACCGACAAAAACAATAGAAAGTATTAATACAGAAAAAAACATGAAGGACAAAGGGACAAAGCTGCTTTACAGAGGGATGATCAAGGTGGGGGGGGGCTCACAGAGGGAACCACCATGGAGGAGATAATGGAAGGCACAGCTAAGGAGAACAGGGCAGGAAGAGCCACAAAGTAACCCCCGACAGGATGACCAGGATGCAGGGCCACGGCCGAGTCGGTAGAAGGATAGGTGGAGCTTTGGTAAATGGGAAAGGCAGAACCAGTTGGACAACCAACTTAGAGCAGAAGACCCAAGGAGAGACCATTGCACTGGAGGGCAGAGGCAGAATCGTAGAAGAGTTGAGCCGGACAGAAGTAAGACCCCAGTGGAGCCAAAGGGTTGGAGGGACAAGGCTTAGCCAATAGGATTGGAAGTCTGTGACACAGAAATCAGGATCAACATCTAGACCGAGCTGGCGAAACTGAAAAACCAAAGTTTGATCCAATTTGCAAAGGATAGCTAATGAAGGATGAGTCAGACGCCTGAAAGGAGCAAGCAGACACAGGGCCAAATTACTACATGGCACGGGTAGAGGAGGTGGGAGGGGGAGCCTCAATGACAGGCTTTATACTGGGTTGGAATATTCCAAAAACTCCAGCATGTACTCAATTTAACGACCATCTTATAAATAAAAAATAAAAGAATAGAACAAACATTTCTGATCAAAGAAAAACTGCTGCTACATCCATATTTAAATTATAAAAATGGACAAAGAAATAAAGTATATATACATAGACTAAATTAATGATTCAACAAGGGGCAGGTGGCCAAAATATGTCGCCAAAAGCATATATTAACTCAAAGCATAATACAAACCATAACTTAGATGGCACAAATTAAAAAGGGGAGCATAAATACTAATAAGAGACACAGACTTAAATTAAAAAGGGCACAAATATAAATAATGCAGACAGGTTTAACAGCATATTACAAAGTACACATCCACAATAACTAAAACAGAAGCGATTCAAGAAAAAACAAAAAAGTCTTGTCTAAAAAAAAAAAACAACAGTTGAAATGTAGAAAGCGTTAGTTAACACTGAAACATGCTTAGTTTCTCAATGGATGCAAAGGCATAAATACAAGCACTACAAAGGTAACAGAAACAAAGATTTGGAAGTATTCAAAGGTAACAGAAACAAAGATTTGGAAGTATTATAAGGTTGAATTAATGCAAAGAACGTGATAAACACAAAGAAATCGGACAGGCAAACTTACAAATTACAAGAGCATACATCTACAGTAACAGAAACATCAAAAAAGACTGATTTAGTTTTTTTAAAGCAGTAATGTGGAGAGCCTTGGTAAACAAGCAGACAAACATTTTAACAGATTGTTAACATTAATTTATTCAATGTACGCCTTACTTTGTGAGGAGTGGAACAGTGTAGTGTCAGAGGCTGCATTGTAAAATGGCTATTTTCGCCAACAAAACTGTCGAGACATGGCTTAACCCAATTAAGATCTCAGTATGCAAAAAGAGAGACCAGGAGCAAATTTTCAATATGTTTACCAAAGAAAGCTCTCCAGAGTTCAAAGAGCAAATGAGTGGAACTAAATAATGAAGGCTTACCTAGGTGAAGTTGTCAGTAACAAGAGAGATCAAGGAACAGGACAAGAGCAGGACAAACTTCATTTCATAAAACTATTTTATAAAACTATATTTCCCAGTATTTGAGGAAACCTGCTTCATCTCCCCTCCTGGTTTTTGGTGTCATTGTGTCCTCTGGTCAAATTCTGGTCTCATTCAGACATAGGAAAAGTTGCTACATCTGGGATAAAGTCAGCATCTAAACTCTGAAATAGTCAGACAGCTGTAAACAGAAAAAGTGGTGTGTGTGTGAGGTGCAGGGAAGAAGAAAAAAACCTTAAAGGACTGCAGAATTTACTGCTTGTGAAAGGAGTAAACATGTCAAAAAGCAATGTGCTACAAAAATTTATATCTATTTTAATTTTACTTAAATTTTACTTAAAGGGTTAGTTCACCCAAAAATGAAAATTCTGTCAGTAATTACTCTCCCTCATGTTGTTCCAACCGCGTAAGACTTTCGTTCATCTTCGGAACACAAATTAAGATATTTTTGATGAAATCTGAGAGCTGTCTCACTCCTCCACAGGCTTATGGGCACTATAACTTGCTGGCCCAGAAAATGTATTAAAGACATTGTTAATATAGTCCAAGTGACTCCAGTGGCTCAATCTTAAGTTTATAAAGCGACGAGAAAACTTTTTGTGCGCAAAAACAAACAAAAATAACGACTTTATTCCACTTTTCATTTCCTTCTCTCTGGGCCTCGAGTTAGTTTACGTAGTGTTTAAGCATAGCGCGTCTGTGTTTCACGTCACCACGTAGGCTCACTATTGGGCGACTCTGGTCATGTGTGATACGTGGTGACGAGAAACACAGATGCGCTACGCTATTACACTACGTAAAAAAACTCGAGGTCCAGAGAGAAGGAAATGAAAAGTGGAATAAAGTCATTATTTTTGTTTGTTTTTGCGCACAAAAAGTATTCTCTTCGCTTTATAAACTTAAGATTGAGCCACTGGAGTCACTTGGACTATATTAACAATGTCTTTAATACATTTTCTTTAATACATTTTCATACATGTAAAGCGCGTTGCAGCAGTACTCAGCTATGGCGAGACGGCTTGCTCGCTCATTGGCTGCTCTGCGTAACTGCATAAGCCTATCGAGCGAGGCCTGAGGTGACGTCAGGCCAATGAGGGCGCTTCGCGCCCTCCTTGCCATTTCCCGCCGAGACGGGTGTGGCTAACCTCTATAAAAGGAGCTCGAAAAGGCTGATTCACTTGATTTTCATCTCTTCAGCGAAGCGCACGCATCGCTGGATCACGAGGAAGCAAGCGTCGTCTGAGGCAAGCACTTCAGCGGGACGAGCCCTCGAAGCCGCTGGCCAACCGAGGGAGACCGCCATGTCATCTGCGTCTCCTGTTTGGGTGAGGACCATGCAGCGCTCGCGCTCGCTGACGGCGGCTGCCCTCACTGCGAGCTTTTGCCGATGGTGACTCAGCGGACTCGCCTAGCATTCTTCTCAGAGCCTGCATTCCCCGCCGCGCTGCCACGCCGTAAGAAGCGCCGCTCGCAGCGGGTCCTGGAACCCGCTCCAGCCCGACTAAGCTCGCCGGTTCGCCCGCCTGCTTCACCGGCTTCTCCTGAATCACTTCCTGATGCTCAGCGCCCGCAGTCTGCCGCCGCTTCATCAGAGGAAGTCGTTTCCGAGGGCGCGTCGGGGGAGAAGGATTCCTGCTCTCTGCTAGCTTCAGGCAGTGAGGACTGGGCGAGCTCCGAGGATCTCGCGCCTCCTGCCCGCAAGCCCACTACGAGAGCCAACATCGAGAAGGAGCTCATGCGAGTACTCGCGCTGGCCGCGGCGAGCCTCTGCCTCGAGTGGTCTGCACCGGAACTCCCCTCTCGCACCCGGCTGGATGGTAGCTTCCTCCCTGGAGAGCGCACTTCTCCGGAATCAAAGCCCGCTCCTTTTCTTCCTGAGCTTCATGAAGAAGTTGCGAAGGCCTGGAATGCGCCCTACTCTGCGCGAACGCGCTCGTCTGTGTCGCCAGCATTTTCCTCCCTGGATAATGCGAAAGACCGAGGCTACCTTTCACTTCCGCCGGTGGAACAGGCGATAGCGACCCACCTTTGCCCGCCCTCTGCTGGACGGCGGACTAAACCGGTGTTGCCTTCAAAAGCCTGCCGCATGACGTCGACGCTGCTCGCGCGAATTTTCTCCGCCGCTGGGCAGGCCGCGTCAGCGCTACACACCATGGCTACGCTGCAGATATTCCAGGGTGATCTCCTCCGTAAGTTGGACGAGATGGGACCTGACGCTATCTGCATCGCGGATTTGAGGAGCGCTTCAGATCTAACACTCCGCGCTACCAAGTCTGCTGCACAAGCCATGGGAAGGTGTATGGCTTCCGCCACTGTTGCTGAGAGGCATCTATGGCTGACGCTCACGGAGATGGCTGATTCCGAGCGCACCGCGTTTCTCGACGCCCCGCTGTCTTCCGCTGGCCTTTTCGGATCTTCTCTCTCCGAGTTCGTGGAGAGATTTACCGAAGCCCAGAAAGCGTCTCAAGCCTTCAAGCACTTCCTCCCGAAGTGCTCCGGTTCTGCAGCGAGTCGTGAAAAACAAACTCCGCGGAGCTCTCAGCCTCAGCCCCCGCCTTCGGCCGCATCTTCACAGCAGCGCAGCTCGAGGCCCCGCTCTCGCTCTACCAACCGACGCCCCGCTCAGCGCGGGCCGCGGCCGAGGATTGTGGTGAAGCCGGAAGCCCCGAAGAAGTCCTAGCACGCCTAGGAAAGCGCAGGTGTGCGAGTCCCGTTGCGGCCGGTCTCTCACCCAAGCGCGCCGCTGTTTCAGTCCCAAGACTTGCGACTGTTCCAGCGTTTTCTGCAAGACGCAAGCCCGCACAGTTGCCCGCTTGCCTGCACACAAAAGCCGTTTTCACGGCTACCCAGATATATCCCGAAAAGAGTGTATTTTCTGGTTTCCCGGCCACGGCCGATGGTGCTATAAATGTAGTGTCGATGCCCACTCCTCAGTGCCCATCCCTACACACAAGCACAGCCCTACACTTAGGGCTCGCGCACATAAAATCGACTCAGGTCGATTGCGCTTCCAACATAGTGAAAGTGCCCACTTCCCAGTGCCTACGAACACTATGTCTCACAGACCACAGGCTCTCTGTAAAAACGGGACCTGTGCGCGCTCGCTCTGCTCAGGCAGACAACGCGTCCAAAGCAGTGAATGTGCCTGCTTCCCGCCCACATTTACTCGCAGACATGAGTCCCGCGGGACTCTCTCAGCCCTCCCTCACTCAGTTAAGCACTGTAGTAAGGTCGAGGACGAGCGCTCTGCCCGCTGTAATAAGGCCGCCCCCTGCCTCGAATGCCACAGGCATAACGCCTATGTTATTGTGCCCCGAAGCACCTCTGTCGCATGGCAAACAGAGCGCGCTTCGCATCCAGCCCTTAGCCAGCCATGCAGAAGCATGGGCAGCGCTTCCAGGGGTTTCGGACTGGGTGCTAGGCATTATAAAGAGAGGCTTCTCGCTACAGTTTTGCCGACGCCCTCCCCGCTTCACAGCGCGCGTCGAAACTATGGTGATTTTAGAAGTAGCACACCTACTTCGCGCCGAAATATCAAAACTGATAAGCAAAGGGGCGATAGAGCATGTACCCCTAGCTCAAAGCGAAGGGGGGCTATACAGCAGATACTTTCTAGTCCCCAAAAAGGACGGTGGTATCAGACCCATACTGGATCTAAGACGGCTGAACAAAGCATTAGTGAAACGCAGTTTCAAAATGCTCACGACCAGGAAAATCCTCGCGCATGTTCGCAGAGGAGACTGGTTTATGTCAATAGATCTGAAGGACGCGTATTTTCAAATACAGATAGCGTCACATCACAGGCGATACTTGAGATTCGCCTTCGAGGGTCAGACATACCAGTATACAGTCCTGCCGTTCGGCTTGTCCCTGGCACCTCGTACATTTACGAAATGCATGGACGCAGCGCTCGCCCCTCTCAGACTCAGAGGCATGCGAGTGCTGAACTATTTGGACGACTGGCTGATCCTAGCTCAATCACGATCACAGCTCGTGGAGCACAGAACTATTTTACTCGATCACCTCAAGAACCTTGGTATCACGGTCAATTGGACGAAGAGTTCACTAATCCCCAGTCAAACGATTTCGTTTCTGGGTACCATTCTGGACACAGTCTATGACAGCGCGTGCTGCACATTCAGCGCGCGGCGAGATCCTTCCGCTGCGGCGCGACTACCCCACTCAGGACGTTTCAAAGGATGCTAGGTCTCATGGCCTCAGCATCACCAGTTCTTCAGCTGGGCTTGCTCCGCATGCACCCTCTGCAGTTCTGGTTGAAAGCGCGAGTACCGCGCGGATCGTGGGTGTCCGGCCGGTTACGTCTCAAGGTCAATCAGAGCTGTGTGACAGCCCTGATACCTTGGTTGGCGGACGACTGGTACCAATCAGGTGTAAGCCTGGGGACTTCCTCGGGAGTGAGGATGGTGTCGACAGACGCATCCACCTCGGGATGGGGAGCGCTGCTCAAGGGCAGACCGTTCTTCGGCCTGTGGTCGGAACGAGAAAAGCTCCAACACATCAACTGCCTGGAAATGCTGGCAGTGCACAACGCGCTGACGCGTTTTTGTCCCCAAATTAAGGACCAACACGTCGTAGTCCGCTCGGACAACACGGCCGTGGTGTCCTATATAAATCGCCAGGGCGGTCTGAGATCCACATCCCTGTACAGGCTGGTGAAACGCCTCCTGATATGGGCTCAGCACAATCTGCGCTCGCTGAGAGCAGTGCATGTGCCTGGGCTCCAGAATGTGGGCCCAGACAGACTGTCCAGGAACAACATTCCCCTGGGCGAATGGTCTCTACACCCACAAACAGTCCGACTATTGTGGGAGAGATTCGGCAGAGCGGAGGTGGACCTATTCGCGTCCCGCGAAAACGCTCATTGCCCCGTGTTCTTTTCCAAGAACGACAGCGCGCTGTCCCTGATGTGGCCGCGCTGCCCGCTATACGCTTTTCCCCCCGTCTCCCTCCTGCCACAGGTGTTAGAGCGGGTCAGGGAAACAGGATGCCCAGTGCTGCTTGTAGCACCGTTCTGGAAGAACCAAGCATGGTTTCCAGTCCTGATGCAGCTAGCAGACATCGCTCCATGGCCAGTGCCATTGAGGAGAGATCTCCTCTCGCAGGCCGGGGGCTCGATTTGGCACCCACACCCGGAGCTGTGGTCCCTTCATGTGTGGGCGCTCAACGGATATCCGTTGAACTCGCAGAGGGAGTGATAAATACCATCACTCAGGCCAGAGCGCCGTCGACTCGGCGGCTTTATGCCTCAAAGTGGTCGGTTTTCTCCGGCTGGTGTACAGCTCGGAGCCTATCACCTCTCAATTATGAGGTGACGGAGGTTCTCTCCTTCCTACAGGAGCTGTTGGATAAGGGTAGATCCCCTTCCACGCTCAAAGTTTATGTGGCGGCTATTACAGCGTTCTCTGGAACAACGCTGGGTCAGTCACTGGGAAGGAATGATTTAGTCATCCGCTTCCTCAGGCGAGCTAGGAGGCTGAATCCACCCAGACCTCCTTCAGTCCCTATGTGGGACCTTTCTACGGTTTTGGCGGCCATGAAAGGTGCCCCTTTCGAGCCTATCCAATCTATTAGCCTCAAACATTTGTCTTTCAAAACAGTGTTTTTGATGGCTCTCGCTTCGGTGAAGCGCATAGGCGACCTGCACGCGCTCTCCGTGAGCCCAGCGTGCTTAGAGTTTGGACCTAATGACTCTAAAGTCATACTCAAACCTAAGCATGGCTATGTGCCAAAGTCCCTCAACACGCCGTTTCGGGCTCAGGTTATCTCCCTGTCTGCCCTGCCGGGATCAAGTGAGGAAGGGGACTCAAGTTTTCTTTGCCCTATTAGGGCTTTAAGAGCTTACGTGTCCCGCTCTGCTGTCTTCAGACAGACTGAGCAGCTCTTTGTCTCGTTCAGTGGACGTTCCAAGGGAATGGCTGTTTCGAAACAGAGCTTATCCAGATGGATAGTTGACGCCATAGCGCTGGCTTATACTGTCAAGGGCCTCCAGTGCCCGTTGGGAGTTAGAGCGCACTCCACGAGGGGCGTTGCCTCCTCGTGGGCTTGGTCCAGCGGGATATCCTTACAGGATATATGTACGGCGGCAGGCTGGGCCTCGCCGTCTACATTTATTAGGTTTTACAACCTAGAGGTTCCCGCCTTGCAGGCTAAGCTACTATCGGTGTAGTCGATTCAGCTGTCTAGCTAGAACACTGAAATCGCATGCGCAACGCGCTACCGACTGTCTTATGGGCAGAATTGTGTAAGACCCACATTTCCCACATTTAGTTCAGGTTCCCCACCCTGTCTATGTGATGTCATATTCGCGTCTGCTGACGCGACCATATAAGGACGGAGGGAATCCCCTCTTGTCTCTAGACTCTCTCTGTGAGGTCATGTTTTACGTCTGCGGACGCTACAGTATAGGGAATTAAGGTCCCCCTCCCTTATTCCCAGACTCTTTGTGAGTCTATCTGGTGGTTATGCACTGTACACCTGGCTTAGCTTCCAGTGATCGGTGTCTTTATCCCAGCACGCACGGCGTTTTACAAGGGGTTCCCGTAGCGTTTTTACAAAACGCAGTACGAGAGGACTCTCGTAAGAGAACGTACTCGGTTACTAACGTAACCTCGGTTCTCTCTAGAAGAGGGAACGAGTACTGCGTTCTCTGCCGTGCGTACGGTTCACTCTGGTTCGCTTCGGCGATGAAAAATCAAGTGAATCAGCCTTCTCGAGCTCCTTTTATAGAGGTTAGCCACACCCGTCTCGGCGGGAAATGGCAAGGAGGGCGCAAAGCGCCCTCATTGGCCTGACGTCACCTCAGGCCTCGCTCGATAGGCTTATGCAGTTGCTGCAGAGCAGCCAATGAGCGAGCAAGCCGTCTCGCCATAGCTGAGTACTGCTGCAACGCGCTTTACATGTATGAAAATTAAGGATAATTTTTTGCTTCAGTATTTCGTGAAAAAAGAGTTTTTCCCGTAGCGTTTTTACAAAACGCAGTACTCGTTCTCTCTTCTAGAGAGAACCGAGGTTACGTTAGTAACCGAGTACGTTTTTCAACTGGTTCAAGCAAGCTGTCAGATGGGTTCTCAAACGGACTAATGTTTGTTTGATTTTCCAACATAAAGCATGCTTCAACCAAACTTAACTGTTGTACATTTTATGTTGAAGTTGAAATTTTGCTGATTATCTGTTCTATATAAATATATAAAATGAAAAAATGTAGGGAGAATATATTTTGTCATTTTGGTACATTCATCATACATTCAACAATGTACATTCATCACTTGGCTATTTTATATCCCAAAGCAATATGTTAATGTTATTTTTTGTAAAACAGGTAAATTTGTGGCAGTAATTTTGTCATTATGATTGTAAAGGCCCTATTGTGGTATTATGATTAAAATGCTGAAATTCGTCTATTTCCATATCTTCTGTTTTCACTAAGTCGGGCTGATGTCATGACACACGAATTTACCTGCGTCTCCAGACTCTCACCTGCTGCTTTTTCGTTGTTTACTTTTTCTGTCAGGATTTGGATGAAAGGTAGGTTGGAACATTCTTTTAACTAATATATTTGATAAAGGATGTTTTACATTCTTAAACCATGTATAAACATGTCATCTGTGGTTCTTTAATGCGGAGAAATCAGCTTATGTTTTTGCATAATGTATAGTTAATGCAAGCCAAACGTATCTGTTTTAAAATGTTCCTATTTGTGTCTTTATAAATTATGAAATATAGCACGAAAACATGAAATATTTTATTTAGTTTTTTTTATTTATTATTCACTCACATTTACTGTTCACTCTGTACATGCTGCCCTTAGGAGAGATCATTAGGAAGCATGGCATTAGTTTTCACTGTTATGTTGACGATACTCAGCTCTATATTTCTTCGCGCTCCGACGAAACTTACCAATTCACAAAATTAACGGAATGCATTGCTGATATAACAAACTGGATGACTCGTAATTTCCTACGATTTTAATTACTGGACAAAAAACTTCCTCACGTAATAATCTAGAATACTGTCTAACACTTGATGGCTGCTCTGTCAAGTCTTCGTCGTTGGTTAGGAACGTGTGTGTGTGTGTGTGTGTGTGTGTGTGTGTGTGTGTGTGTGTGTGTGTGTGTGTGTGTGTGTGTGTGTGTGTGTGTGTGTGTGTGTGTGTGTGTGTGTGTGTGTGTGTGTGTGTGTGTGTGTGTGTGTGTGTGTGTGTGTGTGTGTGTGTGTGTGTGTGTGTGTGTGTGTGTGTGTGTGTGTGTGTGTGTGTGTGTGTGTGTGTGTGTGTGTGTGTGTGTGTGTGTGTGTGTGTGTGTGTGTGTGTGTGTGTGTGTGTGTGTGTGTGTGTGTGTGTGTGTGTGTGTGTGTGTTCGTTGATACCAATCTTTCATTTGAAAGTCACGTGTCTAGCATCTGTAAAACCGCATTCTTTCATTTTTAAAATATATTAAAATATATGCAGTTACCCATGTCTTTATCAATGGTATGTGTCAAGTTCTCAGGGTTTCTTTGCCTTAATGTCTGCCCAAACTTGAAAAAGGCTTCAATCAACTTTAAGAGGAGGGTGCATGGAATAACTCAAAGCATTGAATTCTTCTTCATCAAATCAATTTATTGAAAATCTTTCCACAATGACTTGATCTTCTTGTTTCAATGAATATCTCAGATGCTTAGCTTAATAACCTATATAGAAAGACATATAAATATATGAGTCACTACACAGAGTATAAATAAATGTACATTCAGAGATATTAAAAGTACAATATTGTTAAACTATTTGCGGTTTATATAGCAGCTTGTAAACAGCAACAACAATGTAAAATCAAATACACCTAGTGCACATGTTCAGTTAGCATGCTAGATGCTAAATGCTAGCATCAAACAACTTTCAAACACAATGAATATTTGTCCTACCAGTAGCACTCCAAGTTGATGAATACATTTGGCTTTTCCCAGTAGTCTTTGAACAACTCAATTGACTCGATGCTGATTTACCAATCTTTCTCATTTGATTGTGTAATCTCCAAAATCCACCAGTTTAGGTAGGAGAAGAATATCCACTGCTCAAAGATCTCAGCATGCTGACAATCACACACACCTGGTCCTTTGTGCCATGTGGAGTTTCAATGGCCAATCAGCTTCCCTGGTTGTTCCAGCAACACTGTGCTCACAGCCAATAGGCTGCACCCATTTTGATCTCAATTCTTTTAATTAAACAATGATGAATATTTATTTCTCCCTCTTTCCTTCAATTTCAGATTTAACTTAACAGTATGACTATGAGGGAGGCTGGGCTACGAGTAAGGCCAAATTTGAGTCGCTTTACCGTCGCCTCGAGAACCTTCAGGGAGTTGTGGTGGTGGAGTTGAAACAAAATTCTATCACTGAATAAGAGACAAACATTTCCAATAGTCTTTGATGAGGTTTATTTTCTTGCAAGAAAAGGCCAGCAGTCGTACAGTCACACAGAGTGGATGGAGAGCGTGACAGTGAAGCATCCTTTCTCCTTTATAGTCTTGACTCCCAGAATGTTATCTTTCTAGGACAATGGTGGTATTTCAACCATATGTGGAACATTCTTAGACGTGTCCATCATATTGTATCTTTGAGTGGAGGCCCTCCTGTCACGTCCAACACTCTTTACCATTCCAATACAATTCCATATTAGAATAAGGTTTTTGTGTGCTCTTTTACTGTCATATGATGGTCACACACATCTTACTGTAAGTAAATATAAAAAAAAATGTTTAGAGGAGAGAGTAAAAAAAAAAAAAAAAAAAAAAAACCTTTATTTAGGTGTGTGTGTGTTGTACTGTGTAGTACATTAATGAATAAAAATGTGCCAATGTATCCACTGGTTGTGTCTTTTGTGTTCATCATGTGAAAAGGTTTGTGATGGGGGAACCACAAGCAACATAACTTACCAGTTTTGGAAATGTTGTTTTGAATTTATTGCACCAGTGTGTTAGACTATGTTGTAGTGTGTGTGATTTTGAGGACTTGTGTGTCCTGTCTGAGGGCAAAGTTTGGTTTTTCAGCAAGAGTGAATGGTTTTGTGTGTAGAGCTTTATTTTGACCTGAAAATAGGATGTTTGGGGAATTGGTTGAGACGTGTTTACAGTTTTGAGAATACGAGGCATAGTTTCAAGAAATGTGTTTAAGCAATCAAGAAAAACTGTAATTAGTTCTTCCAAAAGGATTTCCTAGAACTAAAATCGTTCCTAGTTCCTGTGGTGTGAACACGCCGAAATCCAGGAACTTACGGCAATAGCTCTAGGAACTCGCTTCCTTCAAGTTTAGCACACAACGTCTGTCTGCGCAGCGCGTTTTCTCACTCGAGCATGTGGATATTGTTTTTCTTAACATGAACATGTGAAACAATATAAACACGATAACCATATGCTGACTCAAGTGTATACGTTCTGTACGATAACTGGCGCAGTCTGCTATATTTGCTTTTTTTCCCGTTGGCGCTACTTGAGCTTAATACTGAGAAATGTTCCTAGATTGAATATGAATTGTGAGCTTGGGTAAAAGCTTTAATCCAGGAAAGAGGATAAGCGTTCTGCTCTTGCCTATGCTGATAGAATTGACTCAAAACGGTAAGAGAGGAGAACTGAAGGTCTGATAAGGAGCGTTCTCTTACGAGAGGTTCTCTCGTACTTGCGTAATAGCTTACGCTAGGGGAAAACCTCTTTTCCACGAGATACTGAAGCCAAAAAATTATCCTTAATTTTGCAATAATGTAAAACGCATTGCAGCAGCATGCAGACATGGGCGAGACAGCTCGCGCGCCCATTGGCTGCTCTGCGGCAACTGCACCAGCCTATCGAGAGAGGCCCCTCATGACGTCAGAACCAATGAGGGCGCTTCGCGCCCAATACGTCATGTCCCGCCAAAAGAGGCTGGGGCTCGGCTATAAATATAGCCTCGAGAGGCTGGTTTGACCAGTTTTCATCTCTTCAGCGGAGCTCACGCATCGCTGGATCCAGAGAGGAAGCCGCGCCGTCTGGAATAAGCACTCAGCGGGATTAGCGCCACATCTGAAGCTGCTGGACGACAGCTTTCCGGCGTATATATCCTTTACTGCTGTGTGTGTTCGCCACCATGACACACATTTTTTCTCTAAAAGAGCACGAGCGTCTTTGTCAAGATGCCTCGTTCATCCTGTGGCTCATGCCGAGCTCCACTCAGCGACGGGGACCACCATGTCATCTGTGTTTCCTGCCTGGGTGAGGATCACGCAGCTCTCGCGCTCGCTGACGGCGGCTGCCCTCACTGCGAGTTAATGCCTATGGTGACTCTGCGGACTCGCCTGGCATTTTTCTCCGAGACTGCACCTTCGCCCGCTGCGTTGCCGCGCCGTAAAAAACGCCGCGCTCAGCGGGTCCCGGAACCTCCTCCATCCCGCGAAAGCTCGCCGGTGCGCCCGCCAGCTTCGCCGCCTGCTTCACCCGAGTCTCCCACTGCCGGTCAGTGGCCGCTGTCTGCCGCCGCGTCCGCCATAGGGGACTACAAGGAAGCTGAATGTGTGGAGGACGACAGTTGCTCTCTCCTAGCGTTGGGCAGTGAGGACTGGTTGAGCTCTGCGGACCTCGCGCCGTCTTCTCACCGGCCCCCTGGGAAAAGAGCCAGCATTGAAGCGGAGCTTATGCGTCTGCTCGAGCAGGCCGTCGAGAGCCTCGGCCTTGAGTGGTCGACGCCCCAGCAGCCTGCACACAACCGCCTGGACGGCTGTTTTCTGCAAAGGGACTGTGCTTCACAGCCTTCAAGACCAGCGCCATTTCTTCCTGAGCTTCACGAAGAGGTCGCTAAGTCTTGGAGCGCTCCCTTTTCAGCCAGAGTGCGTGCTCCCGTGTCTGCAGCATTCTCCGTAGTCGACGGAGACGGAAATTTCACTTAGCCCTCAGGCAAAATGATTGGCCAGGGAACAAATTATAGATACACAAGACCAAGGATCGATCGCTAGATATACACAAGACGAATTATATCTCATGTTTAACCACTACTGAGACGTCAGAGTCGGCGTCAAACGTCAGAACGACTAGCCGAGGAAAGGCTGTTCCAGGTGGGGTTCATGAGCGCCAAGCACCCGGTGATCGCCTGGATCTCACAACCTGGATCTCACAACCTGGATCAAATTTCCATATACTTTATATTTGGGAGTCTCTCTTGACTCACATCTCACTTATCGTGAGCATGTCCAAACCCTAACCAGAAAGTTAAACCAAAAGTTATTTGTTTATAGTAAAATTAGACCATATTTGTTGCTTTCTGTCTCTAAAACATATCTTCATGCCATCATTATGTCCACTCTGTCGTATTGTTTACCTGCTTGGTCACTCACAACAAATGAGATCCTTGAACCAGTAATAAGACTCTATAATAGAGCCTATAAGATCCACAACAGGCTTCCAGGCTGGACTCACCACTGTATTGCTCTATCTTTGTGTAATGCCTTGACATTTCAGAACTATAAAATAAGCCATGGGATAAACTTGTATTATCAAATCTTAAATGGACACACTTCAGCAGCACTGACTGCGTTGGTCCCAAAACTCAGCTCAAGGTCCGAGCGCACTACGAGATCTGTTACAAATGGACTTCTGCCTTTACCGGCTTTTAGGAACTGCTATGGACAGAGATCTTTTTTTCATGTGCTCACTAAAGCCTGGAATGAGATTCCACAGCACATCAGAACTATAACATCAATAAGATTATTTAAAATAACATTTGCTCGCCATCTAATGGACAGGTATATCTGTGACCACTGAGACGGCTTCATGGCCTCCCCTGACGCTCATTCTCTTGGTTTGTGTGTTTGTTGCTGTCTTGTCCAGGAGTTTTGTTGTGTATGTGGTATTTATGTTCTGCAGAGTAGGAACCTGCTGAAAATCAGTCTTATACTGAGTCAGGCCCGATTGTCTTTAATCTTTTCCTGTTTAAAAATATAAATTAAATAAAATAAATAATATAAATAAACCACAGATTTGAGCTTTAAACAACTACATTCTCGCCTGAAAAACTCTTAAAATTACATTTCGTGACACAATAACAGTAGTATTATATTTCAACTGTATATTAAAAAATGGCTTCTTATGTTGTCATTCCCCTTGTAGCATGCGCAATGACGATTCTCTGTCAACCAATCAACGTCCAGCAGTGAGCCTAGCTCCACCCTTTAGTACCGTACCACTGTGCTAGGAACCCCAACGGAAGGGTACCCAAAAAGTGGTACGGCCTCATATGTACCATACCGTACCGTACCGGTCAGTGGAAACGAGCCATTAAAATGATCATCCTTGGCAGTTAATAATTACAAATATCTCTTTTCTGACTAATTCTTAAGTGTAATGCATTCTAAATATCAGTCAGATAATTATGGTTAGTGAAGAAAGACTTTAATAAAATATTTTGGTAAAGACACACTGACACAATCTGCTCACACAGAATCATGATAGTAAGTTCAGAACACATAGTACCACAAGATTATTTATTTAGAATCATATTTAGAGCAATAACATAAATTTAGGACAGGCCCTAAAGCTTACATATACTAAAATGAAATAAATCTGTAAATTTTACTCTTTGATTTCATTTTATTTTTATACCAGAAAAACACACAGATGTTTATGATAAAGAGTGAGTTATTTGTTTTCTGACAGCACAAGATTCTTCAGTCTTCAGATTCCCAGTGCGTCTTCAGTCATATGACCTCCCAACAGGAGGTTCCCGTCACACACACACTGAGACAGGCCATCCGCTGAAACACACACACACACACACACACACACACACACACACACACACACACACACACACACACACACACACACACTCAATCAACAGTCATCGAAAACATGTACAGGACTGACGCACACAGAATCTTTGTCAATGTTAGTAAAGTACTTTAACTACTGTTTTCTGTAAACATCAATCACTGAACGAACAAACGAACGAACGATTTAAAAGTCTCACGTTTCTGAGAGCGGATCCACGCCTCCGCCTTCATGGCCACAAACTGCCACTCAACCTGGTCCTCTGATCTACAGGTGTGTAACCAGATCAGAGCCAGAACCGTGGCCCACACTGACCCGTCCACCTGGAACACACAACCATACGTCACACACACACACACGGAACCTATCAGGACATATCTGAGAATATGACATCATATGCCCCACCTGTGCTGGTCTGCGATTGGCCAGCTCGTCCTCAGTCTTCCCAAACACATCAGCGAGAGCAGCTTGGAGTTCCCAGTGTCCCGAGGCCTTCTGAAGAGAGACCAGCTGGAGCAACGGGTCCGCCGGGGACGCGGGCTCTGATGAACACACACAGTTTAGGGCTCTGATGAACACACTGGTGCGCTAACTGTTGTTTACATGAACACACACTGGTGCGCTAACTGTTGTCGGGTAAGCAGTCGTTGTTCTGAAGCGGTGGAGTTTCTGACACTAAAGTGCTGCATTACCCATTACTGAAGCCCTAAACTCATTCTGTGCCCGTTTCGAAGGACTCCAACTCCGGCTCCGACTCCTGCTCTGACCCCGGCTCTGACCCCGGCTCTGACTCCGGCTCTGACCCCTGCTCTGACTATAGAAAGCGTCACCTGAACAAAATATTCTGTTACAGTTTACTAGTAATGATTTCATGAATTTTTTCACTGAGAAAATAGAAAACATCAGAACCACAATTGTAAACGTTCAATTATATCACATGGAACCGATCCAACCGATATAGATATCATTCCACAAAGTGATGATGTAACTGACCATTACATGGTAACTTGCATATTACGTACTCCTGTAGTATATCATGCTGCGCCGCGTTATCGATTAGGCAGAACAATCCTTCCATCCACCATAGATCATTTCTCAAATTGCTTATCTGATCTGTCTCAGCTGCTCAGTGAACCCAAACAAACAGATGAACTAGAAGAACTAACTAGCACTATGAGCACCATTCTCTCTGGAACATTGGATATCGTTGCACCTATTAGACTAAAAAAGGTCAGAGAGAAAACTAAAGCACCATGGCACAACAATACTACGCGTGTTCTAAAGAGAGAAACCCGTATTTTAGAGCGTAAATGGAAACAAACTAATTTAGAGGTCTTTAGAATCGCGTGGAAAGACAGTATGTCACGTTATAAAAAGGCCCTAAAAGCGGCCAGGGCTGAGCACCTCCGCAAACTAATAGAAAATAACCAAAATAATCCAAGGT